>NC_092797.1:10025223-10341020 GCF_918797505.1 Bemisia tabaci | reverse complement strand
GGGCATTTGGGTCAATCTCTGGAGCCATGATTTGCGTTATTTATAATGTAAGCTTTTAAGGTGGATCGTTCCTCAAGATAAGCAACTGTGCAGACAAACTTTAACCGCTATTTACTTGGGAAACTTGTGTTTCTCCCTCGGACTTTTAAATGCTGCAAAGTGGTCAAATTCAGGAATTTTTCAGTCATAACTTTGTGCCAACTAATGCAGAACTAACCCCTCTAACCCATGGTACTGTTCACCTAAAGGCAAATTTTGTCCTGCTGCTTCACTATGTCGTTTGGTTTCCTGAATGTAATTGTGTCCTTTCACATACCAGACCATCACAGCAACTCACCTACGGTTTTCGTGCTTCTCAAATGTATTGACGATTTCAATCGCACTAGAAGCTGCTATTGTTGACTAGCTCAATCGACGGCAAATCCGTGGATATTTGAATTTAGATCTGATTTGATACAAAACTTTTTTTTCTCTTTCTTTTTTTATTTTTATTTAAATTTCTGAATTTTGAGCTTTGTTAGCCGATAATTGGTAAACATTTGGGCGGAACTTATTGAAGTCCAAGAATGTTGCACCAAATGCAAGAGTGGTAAATAGACACTGTTCAGCTGACCGTCATTTCCAATAAACGTTGTAAGTAAATGTTGTCCATTCTCATGCCAAGCGCCGCTAAACAAAAATTCATAGAATGCTTTTTTGATCCTCTGACATGATACTTGATAGCTTACAACAGCAAAACGTAGAAACATGAAACCATGGACGGCATTACTTTGCAAACTTATTTTCACTTAAACATGGTAACCCACAAGAACCAATAAAACGAGGAGACAGTGACCAAAAAGAAAAAAAAAATTAACATGTAAAGCGTTCCTAGGTGAACATTCTCGTCTTTTATACTTCTAGTTTTAACAATATTAGATCGTTTTCCAGACTCTTCTTGGTCACATCCAAGTTCTCAATTTTGTTTCTGAAAGTTTCTCCAGCGTTAAAATGGTTCCTAATCTCAGTGAGATTGCTCATAAAAAGGAATCATCACTGGACTAGCGTATATCCTCATAACATACTTTTCCTGTGATTTTTGAAAAAATCTGATATCAAATTCGAGTTCAGCGACCCAAAAAACCCCCTTAAACCAAAACTTAGTGATTTTCGTTCGGATTTAGCCGAGATATCAATTATTCTCGCGCAACCGGCACCTCTGGCCCACAGTGCAAAGTGGGAAAAAATGAGAATTTAAATGAGCCTATAAGCTCCTGGAGGTCGTATAAAACGCACCTTCGATTACATTTCGAATACAAGTGGCAAATGGTATGTAACGCGTTTATAAAAAAAGGCATGTCTAAACTCAACCTTTAGCTACTCTTAGTTCTCAGAATACTAATTAAAAGTTTTTCCGGGCGGCAAGTCCGTGAAGCACCAAGAAAACGTGTTTCACGCCTTGATGCTTTCAGAATTTGTTGGTTCCTTCTCTCTTGAGTTTGAAACGCTTGCCTTTTTTATAGTGCGAGAATGTTTTTACTGTGCGAGTAATATCATCAAGTATAACTGTGATTCATACTCTTTAAACTGAGTGAAGTTGGAAGTAAAGCGATCCTTTCGCACTCCGCCGTGCTAAGGAAGAACGCCGTATGAACTTTTAGGCGTTGCCAAATTTCCTCAGGTAAATCACGAATTTTCGGGAAAATTTGTAAATGTTTTTCTTCCAATTTTTTAGGTAATTTCGTTCGTAATTTCACCTAAAGTTTTTGAAAAATATCTCGGAAAAATATTCATAACTCTCCTCAAAAATAAACATTTTACGGGAGGAAATTTGGCAACTCTCGAATGTTCATACGGCGTTTTTCCTTAGCACGGCAGCAAAGATCTACTCCTTCTTCACATTACAGGCGAAGATCCTCGATCCAGGAAATTGCAAACCCGCGGCAAGTCAAAGAAGAGATCGAATAGATTCTTAACCGTTTTGACAGTTAATAAGTGGGTGAATCCAGCGGCTTATTCAACAATCCTGTCACTCATGGTGCAAAACGCACCGCAACATAACTTAATCTAATGTCACAACGGTAATGCAGACCGTAAATCAACTGCACTTACGACAGAAAAAGTGATTTACGGTATTCGAGAGGTTTCAACGGAGTTGCTTTTACTGCGATTGACGAGGGTGAAATTAATTTAAACGGGTTGGAAAGTGATCTTCTGACTCCCGTGTAGAAAATTGAATGGGCCACAAGGCAGGTTACAAAATTAAACACTTCAATATGTTTCACCTGCAGTACGATGGACACCTTGAAAAAGTCCAAGTTCGACTTATAAGTGACAAAATTCGTTATGTTTGTCCTACGTTGAATCAAGATTCCCGCGCACAAAAAACGAAGATAATTCGTGAGCACTAAAAATATTTTGGAATTTATTGGATTTTATGTATAATACTATAAAATCAACGAAAAAACTTTTTAGTCGACTCGCTCTAAATTCCAGAGCTCTGAAATAGTAAATCGTTGAATTATTTAATAAAATCATCATACAATCTACAATTGAAACCGCCGGTCGATTACTACATTTTCTCGTGTTTTCATTTCCGGCACTAAAGTCTTTTTTTGAATAACAGATTCAATTATTGGTTTCTGAGCTTAAGTGCTATCAGTCCATAATACAAGGGTATTACGGAAGGCCTTTAAAGATACCCTGATATAAGAGTGCCACGCTGCAACCTTCGAATCCTGTACATCGCTGAAAAAAGGAGAAAAGCTAAAGTGCCTTCAATTTTGAATATGCATCACGCACATTCGTGGATCACGAATAGTTGCATCAAGGCGCCACAACCAATTTCGACATCTTTCGATACGATATCGCTTGTATGCATTCCCGCAAGTTTAAATTTGAAATTCTTCAATATTATGAGAATAATGCGATTACCCACGAGCATTCTGGCTTCCTCTTTGAAAATTTATGGCAGACGCGCGTTCCCCCCCCCCCCCCCCCATTTAGGGCTTTTTCAGTGAGGACCTCTTCAATTTCGCGAGGGCAATCGATGGATTTTTTAGTGTTAGTTTCGGCACTGAAGAATTCCCATATGGGGGGGGGGGGGGGACGAAAGGCGCGTCTGCCAAAATTGTCAAAAAGGTAGCCAGAATGCTCGTGAGTAATTGCATTATTATTATAATACTGACGAATTCAACGTTTATTAGGAAAATATTTTACGAAAAATAGAATAAACTGCATTCTTGACACTTTCGGCAGAAGTGCAACGATGAGAAGATGCTAGACATTGGTCTTATATTTCGCATGTCCTTTGAATGGTGAGGTGGAAATGTTAATACAAAATCAAGGAATTCGTGTTTTGCAGGATACACCATCGCGTGAAGCACTGATGCATGGACCCCAGGACAAATCTTAAGACGTCCTTTACTTCCTCTTGCGACACTGGCATGGATACCGCCGTGCTAAGGAAAAACATCGTATGAGCCTTCAGGCGTTGCCAAATCACCTTTGATAAATCGCAAATTTCCTGGCAAACTTTTGAATATTTTTCTTCCAATTTTTCAGATGATGTTGTTTGCAATTTCACCTAAAGTTCCTGAAAATGTCAAGGAAAAATATTCATAGCTTTCCTTAAAAATGAAAAGAGCGACGCCAAAAACGACCGTTTTTTGGCACAATTTGGGCCAGAAGGGATTTTTCTGAAACCGGGCCCAAACGATACCTTATGATACCCTAAAACTCTGGTAAAAATTTTAGCATGAGTATACGTACCGTTTTTGAGAAATGGGGGGGGGGGGCAAAGTTGCCAAATCGCCATCATTCTGGACAGCATTTTTACGGCAAAAAGACGGGAAAAATGGACGAAAAAGTTACACTATTGATGGGTTTGGGCTGTAAATGTTCTTATTGAGCCCCTGTGCATGTAACTGTGTTCAGTTTCAAAAATTTTGGACGTACTGTGGTCCAAAATGGGGAGAAATCGTGGACAGATAAGGATTCTTTGTCAAACTTTTTAAAAACGGAAGTAAAATTGTTGGTCTCCTGCAGAGATCATGTGAAACAATGTTCTCATCGGTCTTCAATGCATTCAATTGAGTTCAGTTTATCAAATTTTCATCGCACAATGGTCCAAAATGGGAAATCAGTGGACAAATTAAGATCTTCTGCCTAACTTTTTAAAAATGATGTACGACTATTGGTCCCCTGCAGAGATCATGGCGAACAATGTTCTTATCAATGCATTCAATTGGGTTCAGTTTATCAAATTTTCATCGCACAATGGTCCAAAATGGAAAATTAGTGGACAAATTAAGATCTTCTGTTGAAATCTAACCTAACCTAACCTAACCTAACCTTTCCTAAATCCTTAGAAAGGAATTATTGTAAAGTATTATTCTAACTACAATTATTCTCTGACAACTAACTAGGACAAAAACCACCCAGTTAGCCGGATTTTAAGAATCCAAAAGCTAAGTTCCTCCTGAATTACCGTTTCCAGACCTCATTTGTTCAGTTCAAAACAGTGAACATGGATAGCTTTTATTGGCTACTAACTTATTTTGAATTTACACCTTTCGAATCTAGTGAAAAACCTCATAGTTTCATGTTATTTTTCAAAAATTTCAACAGAAGATCTTAATTTGTCCACTAATTTTCCATTTTGGACCATGGTGCGATGAAAATTTGATAAACTGAACCCAATTGAATGCATTGATAAGAACATTGTTCGCCATGATCTCTGCAGGGGACCAATAGTCGTACATCATTTTTAAAAAGTTAGGCAGAAGATCTTAATTTGTCCACTGATTTCCCATTTTGGACCATTGTGCGATGAAAATTTGATAAACTGAACTCAATTGAATGCATTGAAGACCGATGAGAACAGTGTTTCACATGATCTCTGCAGGAGACCAACAATTTTACTTCCGTTTTTAAAAAGTTTGACAAAGAATCCTTATCTGTCCACGATTTCTCCCCATTTTGGACCACAGTACGTCCAAAATTTTTGAAACTGAACACAGTTACATGCACGGGGGCTCAATAAGAACATTTACAGCCCAAACCCATCAATAGTGTAACTTTTTCGTCCATTTTTCCCGTCTTTTTGCCGTAAAAATGCTGTCCAGAATGATGGCGATTTGGCAACTTTGCCCCCCCCCCCCATTTCTCAAAAACGGTACGTATACTCAAGCTAAAATTTTTACCAGAGTTTTAGGGTATCATAAGGTATCGTTTGGGCCCGGTTTCAGAAAAATCCCTTCTGGCCCAAATTGTGCCATTCTTGGCGTCGCTCTTTTAGCGAAGGAAATTTGGCAGCTCTCTAATGTTTATACGGCGTTCTTTTTTTAGTACCGTAGCATACGAGGCAAGGTAGGTGTCACCTGACAGTATGTAATTGGATATACTTGTTTTCTGAACGTCGCCGGATTACTATCTACGCATCTCCATCGGAAGAATTGCAAAATTGTGATGAAAGTTGTCTAAAAGTGACCCGCAAACGTGCTTCCGCTTCATCGCTCATTCGCTTGATAACATCAGTTTTTGACTTACTACACATTCATGGTGAGAATAAGAGTTTACGAAGAATCTAACCAATTACTAGGATTATTTGACTCATGATTGAATATCGTTGATGTGCATTTTTTCCCATTTATTTGTTTATTTATTTTTTACTTTTTACAGTTCATTCCCGCATTTTATATATAACCTCGATAAGTTAAAGCTTAAACACCTAATAATAAAAAATGAATAATAAAGAAAGCATCAATGATATAAAATCGTGGAAAAAACTTACAGTAGCAGCAAAAAAAAAAAATTAACGATACATTTACTTAGTGGGTAAATCTTTCAATTAATTGATTGTATTCATGCTAAAAAGAAGTATGTAAGTATTTATCACGTAAGAACACGACGGATGCTTCGGCAGAAATTTCGACAGAAAACTGCTCACATTTTTTTTTTTTATTCCTCGCCTGAAAAAGTATAAACTATGCAACGGTAAATATGGAATTGAAACAGTTAGGTCACTCCAAAACAATGTTCAACAAGCTGGGTAATATAATTGTGCTGCATCAAACGGTATCATTGATTTTAGTCATTGATGATACCATTGATGAAAGTCATCAATGGTATCAAAATACGTTCATCTCTTTTTATCTGATAAAAATATATAAAATGAAAATAAAAATAATTTTAAAAAAAAATCAGATCCATCCCAAATTACGACGACTTAGAGTTCATGAACTTAAAAGGAGTAGAGAGTGAAAATGCCTTCAATATGCTGTTACGCTATTCGCGATACTCGCTCACTGTGTTTTGCCTACCCGCTAAATTGAAGGCGATTTTAAATTCATTCTTCAACATCTTCTGGTCAACGCCGAGCGCGCGAGTGCCTTCACAGCCAACACGCCATGCGCAGATGAGTCAATTATATCATTGGTAGGATCCAGTGATTACTCAAGACTTTGTTCCTAATAAATCCTTTTTTCACATTATGAATATTATCACTTGTCAATCACTCACAAAGTGAATCAGCTAACATACTTCGTTATTTCAGCTGCAACGAATGAAAAAAGATTGCATCAGAAAAAAACGAATAAGGTGCACTTTCAAACTATGATATTTTTCCTTCGGATGAAATTAGCAACTAGTCGTATTATCTACTCATCTACACATTTTTCGTTGAAAGTGTGCGGTTCTTAGCGCCCATTCCCTTTTTCTTTTAGTTAACTGATACTATAACATCTACCAAAAAATCTCCAAAATGTTATCAAATAGAAAGATATGAAATTAAAGTTCTGAAAATGTGAACATTTTCATAGATTTGCAGAAAAATTCAAGGTGTGTCAACTTTTTCATTCACTTGGCCACGCTCTGAAGTCTTTTGTATTTTACATTTTTTGTGGTGCCGAATCATTGTGACACTTTGTAAGAATCTATTTTCATAATGAAGATTGATTATTATTTAAGGATAATAATGACGTTAACCAATCTAAAGTCAATATTGTTGTCACCAACAGGAAATTCAGTTTTTTTAATACCTATTTTTATGAATTTTATTTTACTTTTTTTGTAACCTGGTTAATAGAAAGGTTGATACGTAGATACACTCCGGACATTCTGATATTTTTATAGCCTTCTTTACCAATTTTCTTGCATGTGTTTGCTAACGTCCGATTTTCGAAGTCGGTAAAAGTGCGTAAAAATTGGTTCATGTTGAAGGCCCTTTATGCCTCTCTCCACTACAATGTGAACCAATGGGACCTATTCGACGAAGAGATATATCAGGGACGGCTATCTCCACGGCCCCCAGCTTAAATGTGCTGGTTACACGCTCAAAACTTCCATCAATTGCCGATCAAAATAATGGTGACTGGTGCGCACCATCTACCATCAAATTTCTGCGGCCTACAAAAATTTGATGGTAGATGATGGAACTGTGGGGCTCATCTTTCATCTGATTTCCACACAACCGTGCTTCTTTCATGCTTATTTCAATCAACACGCTGTTTTAATTGATTTCACTCATCCATCTAGATAACTCCCGACCGCCATCTTGGTCATCACTTTGATCGGAATTTGACGGAAATTTGAGCGTGTAACCAGGCCATATAGGTCCAGATACACTCGCGAGCTATAAGCGCTTGTTGAAAATGAACACCGATAGGCAAGGAGGGTTTCGATACATCGATGTCGAGCGATCGATATCCTCGTTTCCAATTGGTGTTCACTTTAAAAAATACAAAATAAAGCGTCGGAAATCGACGAGGAAAAGCATGAATGAACAGAGCACGCGCCCGGCGGGTCAGCGACCTTACCTCGGGTGCGAATGACCGGCAAAAACACGCGAGTGTGTACTACAACAACAGTTATTTTCGTGGCAAGGTCACGGTCACAACCGGTCGATTCCGTTCCGGTCAGCGACGGACACTGCCGCTGCGCATGCGT
The DNA here is from genome assembly GCF_918797505.1 of Bemisia tabaci. Classification (NCBI taxonomy): domain Eukaryota; kingdom Metazoa; phylum Arthropoda; class Insecta; order Hemiptera; family Aleyrodidae; genus Bemisia; species Bemisia tabaci. The sequence continues at coordinate 10,333,094 of NC_092797.1, read as the reverse complement.
CCTTATTGACGGCTATACTTCATTCATGCCGAATTCCCGCGCTGCACCTGTCAAACCGGTTCTGGGTGCGGTGACAGGTAGGAGCATAGTGGGATTGTATTGTGGTGATCGGAATCGAAGCGTTTGATCGCGTCTCACCTTTATTCATGAGGAAAGGATTAAATTTTGAGCCATTCTCATCTACTCGGAGAAAATAATTTCGTGCGTGGGACCCGAAGTTTAGGTCATATGGATCGCTGAAGTTTTCGGATTGAGCATTCGAACACTTGAGGTCCAGCTGCTGAGGTTTGGATCACACATCTGAAACTTCAGTCCTTACGTCTTAAGTACTTCGGTTTTCACATCCGAGGAACTTCGGTTCTTACATCCGGAAAACTTCGGTTCTCACATCTGCAGTACTTCAGATGTAAGAACTGAAGTTTCAGATGTGTGATCCGAACCTCGACAGCTAGACTATAGGTGTTCATATGCTCAATCTGAAAACTTCAGAGGTCCATATGACCTAAACTTCGGGTCCCACGCACGAGGTTTTTTCTCCGTGTATAGCGTCAGTTGGGGATTCTGGGGGGGGGGGGGGGGGCGGGGGATGCCAGGAGGCTATTTCCATCCTGCGTTTCAGGAGACCTAGATCAAAAGCATGGAAAATAAATCAAACTTCCAAAAGATTTTTCAAAAATGTTTCGAGGCATTAAGGATTAAATGAGGGGCTTGGACGGCAAAGCGCATGAGTGCGGTTTTGAAAAAATTGAGATATTAATGATTTCAAGTAAAACTAGTCTCAAAGCATAGTCTGTGAAAAATGCGCTCCCAAATTCCAATTTGTAAGCATCGAAAAGTCACTTTGAACTTTCTATCGCCATGAGGATTCATGCGGAATTTTGAAACTTCAAACACGTATTTTTCGAAATAGCAAAAACTTCACTTGTGCGTCTTGCCCTGCAAGCTCCTTAAATGTGGTAACATGTTATTTTGCTAAGAAAAAAGAGGTCATTTCTCTACACCTCCCCCTTCCCAAGGTTTTGTTGAAATGACGCCACTTACTCACAGTCAAATAACGGGAATGGGAAATTAGACGGAATAAGAAATTAAATATTACATTATAACGATTCTAAATAAAATTAAACTATCACTATTGGGACATCAGCCTTTTTGTGCATGTCAATCGTTTAAACCTGGGCAAAATGTCGTAAGAGACACAAAAATGGTCTAAAATCGGGCGTAATGCTTTGTAAAGTTCTTAAAATTGAGTATATAGTCGAGTACTTCTTAAGCTCCAAAACAGAATCCGCATAAAATGTCGATCTTCTGACGTACACTGTAAAAAAAAAATAAAAAAAAAAACATTGGATCTAGAGTCCAGACTCTTGAAAACATTGACAAGAAAAAATACTCTTGATTCAATCAGATTTCAGCTTAAATCAAGAACCAAGCCTCTTAATTTGAGCGGATATCCTTTTGATCTAAGCTTCAATCTGATTGAATCAAGAGTATTTTTTCGTATTTTTTCTTGTCGATTTTTTAAAGAGTTTGGACTCTAGATCTAATGTGTTTTTTTTCCCAGTGTAAGGGCGGATCTCAATTTGTACGTGAGCCCTGGTTTAAATATAAATCCATGCTTAACGCGGCTCATCCAGAAATCAAGAGTCGCCTTTACTTCGAGTAGCGACGAAAATGAACATCGGTCTGCCATCCCAACACGACTGGTAAGTTCAAAAAATTAATTCATTGCTACATAATTTGACGAATTTGATTCCATGTTGAGAAAATAATGGTTCCTCTTTCATTGAATCATTGCGCGAATACAGAACCGATCGATATTTATTTTAGAACAGGCGCTTGTGCCCCGATGAAAATGCAGGTCTCGGAAACGCAGCCTGCATTTAATGGCCTTGTCACGGCTTTGTGTGTGCAAATTCCGAGCGTCATGCACAAAAGATGAATTAATCTCGCGAGGATCTTCTGGGAAACGCTTTTATAAAGGGGTTAATGGTCTCCAACGCATGCATGCCTAATTGTCGCAGTTTCAGTCTGCAGAATAATACCAATTTCTATGCAATAATTTCAAAATTCAACCTACTTTTACGTAACTTAAATATTCACCGTACTCAGTCTCTCATTTTTCAACCTAACTTGGAGAGTAGTAAATTTGCCTCTTTTCGTGCAGGTGTCCTTTCCTGTAATCGGGCACATATCTACATCGAAAAAAAGTATTACAATCCCAACTATACTCCTGGCTGATTTTAGCCAGGTATTAGATATTAGACTAATTTCCACTAATCAGAGGTGCAGTTGAGTCTGCCGAAAGTGTGGGTGGATCGATCAACCGCAACTCTGCCGAATGCAATTTTTACTCTTATATTTGGCGACAAAATCAGCCAGGAGTATAGTTTATGGGTTGCACGTTACTTTATGATTTTATATTACAGAGTATATCGACGGTGGAAGTCGGCAATCACATAACTCAGTTTGCAACGTCGCAGACTTCCTGTCATACTTTATATTTTAAACGGAAAACTACTCAACGGCAATTCTTTAAAACTGCCGTGATTTTTCTTCTTTGTGCGAAGAAAATTCTGCATAAACTTCAAGGAATGATGTCAATTTGTTCTCCTTTAAAATAATATAATAGAGGCGAAGATTTTCAGACACCGCAAACGAGATATGTGATTGCGGACCTACGCAGTCGATTGGATATGTGTGCTGTATTCTGTATCCGCGATACGCTTACTTTCCTACTTTTGCGTTGAAGTCTCCGTTGAAAATGAATGACTCAATGATTGTCGCGATGCACGACTCAGTTTCTCAGCCACGACATTCCAGGCAGTCATTGATACTATCCATTTGGGTCCATTTGTATAAAATAGGGAGTTGATCTAAGTCAAACCACTCCCTGAAAAAATTGCAAAAGTAAAATGAGATGATGAGGTAAATGGGGCTCGGGCATATAAACTTTTTGGTAGAATCAGGTTGAGAATGATTCAGTGCTCTGCTCGTCTGTCTCTTTCTTTCATACTTCATTCATCCCCATTCGTCCCAACCCAATCCTTAAGGTAATTTTTGATTCACGGCGATGTAGATTTTTAAGATTATCAAAGAGATTAGGGAGTACGCCCCGTGACTGCTTCGCAGTCAAACTGCCTGCGTCGCAATAGTTTTTTCTTCACCTCACACGGAGAGAGGAGAAAAAATATTAATTTGGTTGACATGGTTAAAAATAATCTGGAGTGCCAAAGTTTTTTGATTCAGGTAATCGAATTTCACGGTCTTACACATCAAATTTTCAGTTTGAACTGAAAATTTTGTTCATTAACCGATTACCTCAACCAAATACAGTGTTTTTTATCAAAGGGTTGATCCCCCGTCCCAGTTTTTTTTTTTTTTTTTTTTTTTTTTTTTTTTTTTTTTTAAATACTTTATAAGTAATTTTGTGAACGACCAAACACCCTGTGCAGAGTAAGAACTCCATAACCTCCATAGAGCCGTGCACTGTATGGCACCGATTCAGCATTTGACTTATTTTTCACCTGATATTTTACAAGATCTCCAAAAAACTAATTAGTCGTAGAATACTCCGGTATTAATCACGGCATCGACATGAGCAAAATTGAGGTCTCGGTAAAAAAAATATGCGAGGCAGCTCCAAGGTTGCGGTCGGGAGAGCCATGATCCAGGATCGAGAGGCGTTAAATTAAACGGTCTCGGGTCTTGAATATTAAAGAAGCATCGATTGATGGCTTTTGACTCGCTGAAATCGCTCTCGGTGACGGGGGAGATTTACGCTCCTGCCCAACGAAACTAGGATGAACTTGGAGCGCGACGGGTGCAAGCAACGTGATGCGCTCATGTCAAGTAGATCTAAAGCGTACAAGTGTGGTAACAACGTTCTCAAGAGAGGCAAGGGGAGGAGATGAGGGGGGAGAAAAAAAACATGAGTTTAGTAGGGACGGGCCTTCTAGCGATTTTAGATGCGTTGTGGGGCAATCCCCATAAAGCAGTTTTTATATTACCGATGTGATAACGCAAGTTACAATAAATTGAAAATATATCGATATTACAGTGGTTTAAACTTGAAAATGGGTCACCAAACCTCGCGTTTTTTATTTAATATTCTGAATGTACCATGTGAGTAGACTGTACGGTGAATTATTGCGTATTTTTGGAGCCAAAATGGACAAGTCCGCTTTTAAAAAGTTCAAGACAAATCACAAACACGCCGGAATATGGCGGGAAAATAATGGCAGTGAAGTTGTGCGGCTGTCAAATCGCTATCTCCACTCTTTTCCCGCACTTATGTTGCTTAAAATAAAACTTCTTTCAATGTAAAATTGTTGTTTATTTACTATAGTAATAACATGAATGCAATCGTAGACTACGATTCGTGGTGTGTTTAGTATCCTCTATCAGTCACACAATTCGGTTGATGATCCGATCGCATATTTTCAAATTTGCGCATCATCAAAAAGTTTAAACGTCGTTCCTACACATGAGGGCTCAATTTAACGTATTTCTGCTAAACGAAATTTACGAGTATGGAAGAGATGGGGTGTGCTCTGGAACGCTGCATGAGAAACGATATAGAAGTGCGGGCGTATTTCTCTTTGAGGGAATGGAAAAACGGGATATTACATTCTCCCGAACGGAACTAAGCGGCAATCGTATGCGGCCTTAATGAGCCGTGAGCAAGGCAAAAGAGCGTTGTGGCCAGGATTCATGAGTTAAAGACTTAGATCCGCAGAATAACGTCCTCTCCGTTGTCACCGCTGACGTCACTTGTGCTTTATAATTCCCATTTATTCTTACGGCCCTTAATTAACGAGCACTTTTCTTCCTTTCCACCTGTCTCTGGTTCCGTTTCGTAGAAATACGTCCAATTAACACCCATCACTCACAAATCATACCTATTTTTATTAAAATATCATTTTCAAGGGCTGTCCAGATATGTTTGTAGTTCCAGAAGTAGGATCGTGGCGATTTCGAGCAGCAAGGTCGAGCTCCCTGCCCGCGGATAATGGACACCAAAAAGAGGCGCCAGCGACAAAAGTGGGGCTATTTTTCACTATCACTCTCTCATTGTGCCGGGCAGTGTGAGACCCGGCGCGAGACATTGAACTTCCAGAGGAGCGCTCCGGAGTTGTTGACACAAACTTGTCGGCGACAAAAAACGCCGGTCACGAACTCGAATTAGCGTGCGTCTCTGACCTATTACGGCCATTCTCACGAATGCCGGCACCGCGCAAATTAGCGTCGTGCATATCATAGCGTGGAAATGCACGGTCAGAAGCTGCGGGTCATCGCTGAAAAAGGTGCACTTGGCTCCCGTATCATGCGTCATTTTCCGCGGACGCCATGACGTGGCGGCGGCGCGACTCAAAGGGAAACAGGTGTTATTCGTATTTTTGGCGTTATTTTTTCGCATGGCTCCCGGAACAGGCAGATTTAGTTGCTACGTCATTCTTTCGTCGATTGATTTCTAGTACCAAACTCTCAAACTGTGTAGCAAGTTGCCTATATGACTCATTTTTTTCTCAGAAAAAGGTCCTATAGAAGATGTTCTTGATTTCCTGGCCTGCTTTTTTGCATGAATCCCGGAACAGACACATGTAATGGCTACGTCATTCTTTTGTCGATTGATGATAGATGTAATACCGAATTCTCAAACTGTGTGGCAAGTTGTCTACATGACCCCTCCTTCCGAAAAAAATAGCATACAAAATGTTATTAATTTCATTGCGTTCTTTTTTGCATGAATTTCAGAACAGACAGATTTAGTTGCTGCGTCACTGTTTCGTCAATTGATTATTAATTTTCAATACCTAAGTCTCAATCTGTGTAGCAAGTTGTCCGAATGACTCACTTTGTTCACAGAAAAGTATCATATACAAGGTATTACGAGGGGCGTTCAATAAGTAAGTATCCCCCCCCCCTCTAAAATCCATAAAAATGGACCAATTTTAAAAAACTTGGGCTCAAAATCTTCCTTAGGATATTTTGAGTTCAACAAAACAAACCGCAACAAAATCGGACTATGTGCGGCCGAACGCGAGCCGTTTGAACGCGCCGAGGTGCTCGACGCTCCCGCCGAATCTGCGAGGATTTGAAGTCCGCTACAGGAGCAGAGCTTCTCTGCCAAAGCCTCAGTCGTTCATCACTGACGAAAAATCAAAGAAATTTTTATAGAATAAGGGGCTTCCCTCTCTTCTCCACATAACCAGCTCGAACCAAGCAAGTCTGATACTGAGACTAAGACTAAGAGAACAGCTTTTGGATGCCTCGTGCGTGGAAGTCTTTCAGCTGACCGCGGATGAAAGAGTGGACGGCTTGTTTGACCTCTTCCACTGATTCAAAATTAACTCCTCCGAGTTCAGATTTCAGATATGATGATAAATGGCAAACCAGACCACCATTTATTCCCGTTCCTGAAATCTGAACTTGGAGGAGTTAATTTTGAATCAGTGGAAGAGGTCAAACAAGCCGTCCACTCTTTCATCCGCGGTCAGCTGAAAGACTTCCACGCACGAGGCATCCAAAAGCTGTTCTCTTAGTCTTAGTCTCAGTATCAGACTTGCTTTGATCGAGCTGGTTATGTGGATAAGTGAGGGAAACCCCTTATTCTACAAAAATTTCTTTGATTTTTCGTCAGTGATGAACGACTGAAGCTTTGGCAGAGAAGCTCTTCTCCTGTAGCGGACTTCAAATCCTCGCAGATTCGGCGGGAGCGTCGAGCACCTCGGCGCGTTCAAACGGCTCGCGTTCGGCCGCACATAGTCCGATTTTGTTGCGGTTTGTTTTGTTGAACTCAAAATATCCTAAGGAAGATTTTGAGCCCAAGTTTTTTAAAATTGGTCCATTTTTATGGATTTTAGAGGGGGGGGGGATACTTACTTATTGAACGCCCCTCGTAACTTATTTGTGTTCTGTTTTCGCATGAATCCCGGAACAGACAAATGTGATAGCTACGTCATTCTTTTTTCGATTGATTATTATTGGACGTATTTCTGCCAACCGGAACTATGTGCATTATGACGTGAGCCCTGTTATGCATATATTCTTAAGGGCCTCAGGGCTCATGTCTTAATGCACTTAATTCCGTCTGGCAGAAATGCGTCCTATTGATGTTCGATGCTGAATTCTCAAGCTATGTAGCATGTTGTCTAAATGACTTTTTTCCGAAAAAATAATATACAAGGTGTTTTTAATTTCCCGGCGTATTCTGTTTTGCATGAATTTCGGAATAGAAAGATTTAGTTGCTTCGTCACTCCTTAGTCGATTGATTATCAATTTTCAATACCAAAATCTCAAACTGTGTAGCAAGTTGTCTAAATGACTCACTTTTATTCTTCGAAATTTATCGTATACAAGGTGTTATTCATTTACGTGCGTGCTTTTTTCGCATGAGTCCCGGAACAGACCGGTGTAAGGTCTACGTCATTTTTTCGTCAACTATTACTGATTTTCAGTACCGGATTCTCAAACTGTGTCGCAGGTGGTCCATTATGACTTTGTTTTCTCGAAAAAATATCATGTAAAGAAGTTGTCATTAATACCCTAGCGTTCATTTTTGCATGGTTTCCGAAACAAATCCATTTAGTAGGTATGTCATTTTTTCTTCAATTGGACGTATTTCTATCAAACGGAACTAAGCGTCATAGGGGGAAGAAGGTAGAGAGAAGCTTGGATTGGCGGCAGAAACGGGCGTCGGGCTTGTTCCGTCTTATACCCGCAACGCTAAAATACGCCCGGCATTCTAAATTCCTCAAAGGGAACTCAAATTGGCGCTTAGTTCTGTTTTACAGAAATACGTCCAATTGATTATCGATGTTCAATAATGAACTCTTCAAACTGCGTATCAAATGGATGACATTTTACGAGAAAGAACTCACAGCTAGGCAACAAGTGCAAAATCAGTGGGCGAAGGCCGGGATTTCCTGACCAGAAGCTCCGATTTCCTTTTGCGCGTTTCCTTCAGCACGCCATCACCACGATCCCTACTTCGATAAGAAAGTGTCAGGGCGGCGCGTCAGGCGTCACTGCGTCAGCTCGAGTGATCCCGATCGGGACAGCCGAAATGCCCCGTTTGCGTGGCGGGAGAGTCGTGACGTGGCCGGCAGCGGGACAGTGCGAATCGAGTGCGTCCCTGCTCCAGAAATTGTCGCACTGATGCTCTGCCCTTGACTCAGATGCACTTCGTCGCAGCCTCTCGGGTCCTCAACACCCCCCCCCCCCTCCTCCCCCATCGTCGGGCAGGTGAACGACAGCGATGGGCAGGTTCACAGTGGGACGGGTTCCTACTCACGGGTATCCTGAGAAAAGCTCGAGAGGTTTTCATGAAGTATTTATATGAGTCGTTGGTTGCAGAAGGTGGATTTATTGGTTGTGGTGACTCAGATTCTCCGCTAACGTTTCATCCATTATAATTAAAGCAAATGAATGGAATTCGTTGAAACTTTTACTGAATTTACTGTATGATTTCACAATGCTTTAAAAAAAAAATTTGAAAGTTCACCTTACAGTTTCCTCTCCAAAGTATAAATTGGGCGTATTTCTGTCAAACGTAACTAAGCGCCAAATTGAGTTCCTTTTGAGGAATTTAGAATGCCGATGGCGCGTTCTGTCAAACGGAACTAAGCGCTATGGAAAAGCATTGCGAGTTTAGGACGGAATGAGCCCGACGCTCGATTCCGCCGCCAATCCAAGCCCCCCTGCCCTCTACCTTCCTCCTCCGGTGGCGCTTAGTTCCGTTTGACAGAGATACGTCCAATTGGTAGTGAACATTTTGAGAGTGCAACCAAGAAATGCCCTTTCGGCACCCAACGCCTTATGTATCGATAGATCAAGTGCAAAACCACGTATTCTCAGTGATATTTCAAAGTTTCCGCTCCTATCTTATTTTTTCGAGGAGAGACAAGCCATAGCCTCACAGTCAGCTTGAAATTTTTACAGAATATTTTGCTAACAGGTAGAAGAAATCAAGAAAATGTTCAAGACATTATGTCGACTAGTTTTTTAAACATACAATGGAGTATGGAAGAAGGTCTGTAGCGTCACAAATGGAAATACATGTTTTCTCACTTGATCATCGATATATTTCCATTAGCTTCTGAGCTAATTAATTTTAAGGGCGAAACTCCCAAATTACGTATCTCTGTGTTTCAGAATCTCTTTTTCCATATCATTTTTTGAAGAACAAATCACCATCAAAGTTCATTTTCAAGGAGAAATACAATTGCAACTTGTCACTCGGAAAACTAGTGGACCATTAACTATCTACCGGCGTTTTTAACAGGCCAAGAAAATCTGAAGAAAGAACTTCTTCGGGAGACGCGGACCGGTCGCGTGATCTCAGATGGTCTTTGTCAGAGAAGCTCTGCACGACTTTGTCTCCAACTGGAAGCGTGAACTGATTCCACTGTACGCTTGCGGTCTGTCACCCGTTATTTACCTGATCGACAATTACTCCATGCTCCATGCTTATATGGACGTATTTCTGTCAAACGGAACTATGTGCATCATGACGTGAGCCCTGTTATGCATATATTCTTATGGGTCTCAGGGCTCATGTCATAATGCACATAGTTCCGTTTGACAGAAATACATCCATATCATTAGCTCCGACACGTGTTTATTAATTAAGATTTATTTTGCCGCTAAAAAAATCAGACCCTCGTGCCCAAGAGCTTGACTTTTCAGCGCGCGGTTGCCAAGTACCTTATGCCTCGTAGCCTCTGACTATCATCCTTCAATTTTATACTGATTTGGACTGCGCTTAATGGTTTGATACTCATTTTTTGGAAGAATTGGTAACAAGAAAATTTGAAAAAAAAAAAATGTTTGGACCTAGTTTAATAGAAACGCAAGAAGCCGCATCAAGTTTGAGACGAGGAAAAGAAGATTGACGTTTTATTCCTACGTAGAATTCGATGTCAGAGACAACTTTTGACAAATTTTTTCACGTTCACAACTTCCTTGTTTATACTTTTTCTATAAAGTATTGATCAAATCTTTAGCTTTGTTGTAGATTCAATCAAATCGAATCGGCATCGGGTTTTACGCACACTGATTAATTCCCACGTAATATAAAAGGTGTGAATGCGGTGCGATATTAAACGTCTCTTTCATTAAGGGCAATAAAAGAGACTACATCCTATTTTGTTTGTGTTTGATCAATCCTTTGAGATCAACTTACCAATTTTGAAAGAAAATCATCGCGAGGATATCATTTTAGAAATAAAGGTTTGCTCAGTTGCTCATATCAACTGCAATTAAGGCGAAATCGGTCACGGCGCCTTGATACAACTATTACTGCTCTACGGATGTCCGTGTTGCATACACGAAAATATGAAGGCGTTTTGATTTTTTCCTCCTCGTACCTATGCACACGGTCATGCGACCGTGAGTGCCGTTTAAGGTATTATCTACTCAAGAGTGGCGTAAAAGAAAATTCTCTTGCACGCTTCGACGGTAAAATTACAAAACTACGTATCTTGGTTGCGACGTATCAAAATTTACGTCCATAATTTATGATTTCGATGCTTACAACCCTTTCAGAGATTACGCGACATTTTTGTGCTATTTTTTGGGGGAATATTTATGAGAGGGTAAAGAAAAATGAATCACAGTAAGTTAGTCATTTTGTTAGTTAAAAGTGAGACTTAATAGGAAGCTCGCAGAGGCGCGAACCAAGATACGTGATATTGCAATTTCACCATCGATTGAAAAAGAAAAGAAACTCGATACCATCGGAAAAGCTTTTGGGCATTGTTTCATTTATTTACTAGGAATCTTTTAGCCTAAAAGTATCAGTTCTTGTCGTTATAATAATACCGAAATCAAAGAACATTTCTGGGTAAAATTTCACAAACGTGAAGACATTTGAGTAATTTTACAGCTAGGAGCTCCACAATCACTCTTAGTAACATTTGATGGTGCACACCAGGTTTTGAAGCCTCTCTCTTCAAGAGTTATCGGTCACGGAATAATTTAATTTCCTCCACTTCTCGGCAACACCGCCACCGGTGTAAATGAGGTTCATTAGTTCGCATTCAGAGCGGAGACCCTCCGCAGCTTGCCCGATCACTAGATGATGCATTTCTCCCGCTGCAATTTTTCAGTTGACGCCACGTTAGCGCCATGAGTCACAATGCTGCAGCAAAAAAATAAAAAATAAAAGCGAGCTGCACTTTTGAACGGATTGCCAAAGAGGTAAAGCCCCGGGGCCACGCAAATCACAAACACAAGTTCTTTGGGTCGAAATTTGAAGATATCTACGGAGACATTAATGTCACGATAGTCTGGCTTTGTGCCACTCTTCGGTGTATTGCAACTTTACAGGATATTAAATGAATCGAAATCAGGTATAATGTGCCCTGAGGGGGAAAGTAGCATTGTTTTTGCAAGGAAATAATCAATGGACCAGTCGTGCTGGTCACAGAATTGTGTATGATGCTTGATTCTTGTAGATTAGCTAAAAATAATATGATCCGTCCAAACAGCAACTTTCTACGTTGAATATAAACCGAGATAAAGCCCTTTGAAAAGTCCTAATTTTGACGTCATCCACCGCGGTAGTGCATGATATGGTATGCATTACCGCGGTGGATGACGTCATAAATCGAGTTTTTCAAGGCGCGATATCTCGGTTAATATTTGACGTAGAAAGCTGCTGTTTAAACAGATCTTATTATTTTTAGCTAATCTACAAGAATCAAAAATCAAAACACGACTCTTAGACCAGCGTGAGTGGCCAATTTGTGTCGAAATGGATACCAAATTTCAGTTTTGGGTGTTCAACGCTTATTTTCAATACTCTCAAGAAGGGAAATTGTGTCAAAATTTCAAGCCAAAATCCATACCATAAGATACGTTTTAATATATAGTAAGTTTTCCTTCTAAAGAAACCCGTTTAACTCTTGTAAAATAATTCTAAAATTCATCTGTAAACGATTTCTTTAACATATTTAAAGGGAGCAAAGTCAGTGTTGCCAACTAGAAAACATCACCACTATGGCTAAACCTACTCAAGAGTACTAAGTTTATTCAGGGATGATCTAGGAAATGAAATAATTCTAGCTGAAGCGCACTTAAGCTATGCATTGATGACTGCAAAAATGTCGAATGAAATCGAAAAGCCCAGCTTGCAAAAAGGCTATTTCAATTGTAATCTTCCGTCACATTCTTACGGCGCAATGATACAACTATTTGAACTCTCCGGAATGCGTGAGGTATCGCGCCGCATTTGAAGGCGTTTTCAAAACAGCCAAGTTCCGATACCCGGATTATCGTTTTGCATAGTTCATATTATTTTGTTATATTCCGTACCACTTGTTTATTCTTAATCCTCGTATAAAAACCACCCATTTGCTAAATACAATTCTAGCTAAAGCGCACTTAAGCTATGCATTGATGACTGCAAAAATGTCGAATGAAATCGAAAAGGCCAGCTTGCAAAAAGGCTATTTCAATTGTAATCTTCCGTCACATTCTTACGGCGCAATGATACAACTATTTGAACTCTCCGGAATGCGTGAGGTATCACGCCGCATTTGAAGGCGTTTTCAAAACAGCCAAGTTCCGATACCCGGATTATCGTTTGCATAATTCATATTATTTTGTTATATTCCGCACCACTTGTTTATTCTTAATCCTCGTATAAAAACCACCCATTTGCTAAATACAATATTGTCTCAGTAGATTCCATGGTGTGATGGTTCCATGTGTTCCATGGTTCCGCACCGACTTTGTTTGAATATTTTCGGGGACTTAAACGTTGGAATAGGAAAAGTGGTCCTTCACTACGCTGCCGTGGTAAGCAAGAACGCCGTAAATCCATCAAGATTTTCCCTCGTTTTTTTGAACTGAACACTTTTAAAAAACAAACTGTTTTACCCATGCATTTCAAATTTTCAGGTTAAGTTCTTGACAGCATTTGCGAAAAAATTCTGTAAGAACACTTCCCCAAGGTACACAAGTTTTTCTGCTATGATACTTTGTTTCAAAAAAATGTAAAATGTCGTTTACGGCGTTTAAGCGTTGCGGCAGCGTAGCGCGAAGATCCCCCTCATTGTGTCCTCAGCTTTGAGGGCTTCTTTTGAGCTTCGAAGTTTGAGACAGGAGGTCTGCAACGTCGTAAACGATGGTACGTGGTTTTGCACTTTCGCCAACGATTTGACAAACTTTCAATCAAATTTCAATAACCAACCAATAGAGCGCGCTCATGCAAATCATGAGGCTCCGATCATCTGATTTTCCTTTGCTCAAGCGTCAACGTACGCGAGGCTTTCACAAGACAAACTGCTGCCACTCCATCATGAACCCGCGAAATAAATCGGAGCAACTATAAATAGGCCAGTATGAAAATGACGCAATGGCGCATTTAACCTTAAACAGCCGGCGTGACAAAAACAAATGTGATAACGTGATAACTTCACTACATAGCTAGACGCTGAATTAATCCGAGGGAATCATGATTTAATATTGTCGGCTGTCACAAAATCTATTCATTAATTGAAAATACTCGGTACGGTACCGTTCTTGCTTTGGGTTCATCTTAGTTGCCTGATTTCTTTCTTCAATTGTGAATTATCATTTCTATCAGCTATATATATCGACGGCGAAACTACAAGACCAAGTATCTCGGTTTGCGACGCAGCAGACTTCCTATCATACTTCATTTTACATTCAGCGTCACTCATAACAAATTTCCATGATATTTTCTCCTATGCGCGAGGAACTTCCGTGAAAATTTCAAGGAATGACGTTGATTTGTTCTCCTCAAACAAATCAAATTTGATCGGAGATTTTTAAACATTGCAAAGGAGACACGCGGTTTGGGAATTTCATCGTCGATATGTGACTCTACTAAAATAGGGACAATTTAAAAAAATTAAGTTGTGCAAATTTTGACGAGTTCGGTCGAAAAAAGGGGTTTTTAGATTTTGCTAGAGTACTTCCTAACGTTTTGGAAATAAATATTTGTTTATAATTATTATTTAATATTTCTCCATAGAAATGAATTCAAAATTTCCTTCGGAATACCCAGGGCCATGGAAAAGTGCTGCCTAACAACAAAGTGCACAAGAAGAATTTAGAATTTTTTTTGGTTAAATTACACGTTTTTAATGGAAAGGAACTGCATCCATTGCTAAGTGGTGGATTTACCAATAACTCGGTTTTTTAAGTGAGTAAATATTTCGGTGACTTGATTATAATACATGTTAACGTATAATAATGATACCTCTTCATAAATTGATAAACTGTATAATTGCAATCTTTTTCTAAAAAATTAATGCACTCTCAAGTGTTATACTGACATTATTATTTTCATTAAATAAAGAAAAACCACATAGAAATGTATGTAAAATCCACGCAATGTATCGGTTTTCCATCATAATAAGTTTACTGATATGGCAATGATGGTAATCTCCCAGTTGAACGCTGTTCCTCAGTCTCATCCGTTTCTTATGTAAGCAATTAATTGAAAGCGTTTGAGCAATACGGTTTATTCGAGCAGTGAGGATACTTAAGAGCCACGGACCTTTAATTCAAATCTCCCAAGAACAATTGATTTTTTATGCCTCAATCATTTCTAGAACGACGGTATAGATATTTAGACCCTTTTCACAGCATTTTTATTCATAAAGACAAATATAAGTTGTCTGCGTGTTGTCCCGCGCACTTCCAATAGGATAAAGGTTCTTAAAAGGCTTGTTACCTATTCTCCGCTGTATTTTTCTATCGAGACACTTAAGATATCCACAAATGGACTCATTGATTAAACATGCGTTATTTGAGAAATTGTCATAAATTGAGATCATGCCTTCTTCTATTCGGATGATTTTGGCGGTTAAAGGCTCGATTTATTCCCATCATGCTCATTCGATATAGATGCTATTTGAAACTTTCATTGAAGTAATAAGAGCCTTTATCTTTTATATCTTCTATTTATCTTTTCTCTTCTCTCATGATTTAAATATTTTCTGATATTTACTCTGATAACAGTATCTTAAGATTTATTAAATGAGTCGGTGGAAACGATTAAATAATCAAAATATTTCGAGACAACAATTTTAAAATATTATCCATCCCCAAGTGGTTTCATCAATCAAAAAAATTAGCTTTGAAGCACATAATTATTACATGTAATATTTAATTACCTGAGATTTATCTCACTCAGCTATATCATTGCGACAGATGTAAGGCATCGGAAAAAAGAGAATAAAAACAAAAACTTAGCTTTGAAGATTATTGAGATCATAAATCCACCATTCAAGTAGTCATTTTCACGCACTCACCCCAAGGAAGATATTCTACCGCAACACGTGAGAGAAAGGACGCTAGCAACAGTTGCACTTTAAGCGCACCTTAAAGCTGAAAGCAGTCTGATTTTTTGGTGACGCAAACCTAAGTCGCAACAACTGCAGTGCCACAGTGATGAGACAAAACGTTGTATGAAAGTTCGGCTGTTGCTAAATTTCCCTAGATAAAACAGTATTTTTTGAGAAAAGTAATGAATATTTCACTTTAAAATTTTCACATATTTCAGAACCAGTTGCGAATAAATTTCTCTGAAAAACTGGGAGAAAAATAGTCCCGAATTTTCCTGAAAATGCGCGTTTAATCAAAGGAAATTTGGCAACACCCAGAGGCTAATATGGCATTTTCCCTCAGTGGGGCAGAATGGAGGTTGCAGTTAACACCGGGTCTCGATTACGGAATGTAACGCATGTTTCCTCAATTTTCCTCGATGCGCCATCACCTATGTTGACAGACAGACATCTTCACCGGACAAATAAATGACCCCTCCTAAACGCCCTGTTGTGCTCAAATCGTGGATAACGCGTGCGCGAGTTGTGCACATGACGGTACACGGCCGTGCTAAAAAAAACTTCGTACAAACATTGAAGCATTGCCGAAACGTCCATAATAAAATTCGAATTTCCTGGAAAACTTGCGAATACTTATCTTCCAATTTTTCAGAAAGTTTTATTCACAGTTGAATTTAAAGTATTTGCAAATTTTCAAAGAAAATGTTCATTGCTCTCCGTTAAAGTGCATATTTTGGTGGGAGACATTTGGCAACAGTGTAATGATCATACGGCGTTCTTCCGTGAGACGATAGTACAGTAAGTCGGTTAGTTGGTCTCGACGTCATTCTTTCTTCGTCACCTATATGCATACACTGCAAATGAGGCAAAAACAGAGATGCAAGATAAAATTTCGTAGAATTTTAATGGGTCGATAAGACAGGCCGCAACAAATAATGAAGAGTTTAGTAGAAAACTCTGGAACTGGATTGGCGATATATTTTTCCGCAAGATTTCAAAGTTAAGCTTTTCATATTTCTGGGCCTCTTATCTTGATTTTATTTAAAAAAAAAAAAAAAAAAAAAAAAAAAAAAAAAAAAAAAATTCAAAAGAGTATAAATGGAGTATAAATGGAGGAGTATAAATGAACCAAAGCTATGTAAATCTGTAAAACTTTTTATTCCTGAAGGCTTTTTACCTTGTCAGTCATCATCAGATCAAAAATATAGATAAAATATATAGATCAGTAAAAAATTACGAATTCACGTGGCTTTGGTTCATTTTTTCACTACAGATTCAATACAGTAATGTTCAATATTAATTTATAAATCCACAGAAAAGTTCATGAAGAACTTTTATCTCATACCATATCAAGAATTTAGCAGGTCTGATCACGAACCACTGCAGGAAAGAGAGCAAAAAATTCACAAATATGGCAACCGTTTGACAAAGGATATTGTTCATTTTTTCTTACCTTGCGTTTAAGTCTCCAAGGAATCGGTCTGCCGCATCGACTGTTACGATGTTGCGCTGATCGCTACTCAAAATATCGTAATAAACAACACAACAACACTGTAAAATTCTTGATATTCCAATTTAGAATTTATATTTTATCAAAACTTCATTTACTTAACCCTAAGCTTTCCAGGTATCCAATTTTTCATTATTTGTCCAAGTAGCACTTAGATGTATTGATTTTTGAGAAGCTCGTTCTCCAACTTTTCTAATTATGGCCCAGGCAAGATATCGACGCAAATTAAACTTTTGAGGATCTGAAACAGTCAGGGGGCACTTCTAGTTTTCTAATTTACGAAATACATTTTGTACGAGTATTTCTTGAACTTACACAATTGATATATCCCAAGTGTTGTTCAAATAATTTCAAGAAGTGTGCAATTAAACTGTGGCCCATGTTCTGCTGTGCTAAGGAAGAACGCCGTATGAGTATTCGAATGTTGCCAAATTTCCTCTCTGAAAATGTCAAATTTTGAAAAAAGTTATGAATATTTTTCCATGAAATGTTTAGACTTTTTAGATCAAATTTCGAAAAAAATCCTCCGGAAAATCGTAGGAGATATATTCACAAATTTTTCTGCAAATTCGTTGTTTTTCGAAGGAAATTTGACAACGCCTGATGGCTCATACAGCGTTCTTCCTTAGCTCGGCAGTGTTGCCGTCGCCAATGATAAGCATTCAAACTTCTCATCAATGCAGGAATATACTGAATTCTATTTAAAACGACAACAATGGTTATGAGTGCGAGTATTCAGTCCTGGTGCAATGTCGTTAATTGATAATTATTTGAAGGATTGCATGCATGCACTTCAGTTGCGTCGAAACAATTCTCAAATCGTGCATTTGGAGATGATGAAAATCGTCTCCACGGTAAAGTAACGACGCATCTCTCATTTTTATGTGAGCCCTGGAGGCCGTGGAGTTAAACGGAGAAGTGGGCTCATTATAGAATGCCGTCACGCCTTAACTTCAGAGGAGCGATGAAATGGCGAAACAGCGCCCGGACCCGAAATCTCGTGTTTGCTTGACAGATATAGGTCTGGAGGGGCCTTCTCAAGGTCGCTGCCAACTTGTCGGTTGCAAAGTAGTCCAGTATAAATAATCTGTGTTCAAAATTCATAGAAACCGATTGTCAAATCCGTTGATTTGCCTGCAGTGCCAGCACCCTGCATATCGACGGTGTAAGTCGACAATCACATCACTCGGTTTGCAACGTCGCAGACTTCCTGTCATACTTTATTTTTTAAACGGAAAACTAATCAACGGCAATTCTTTAAAACTGCCGGAAATTATCTCCTCTATGCGAAGAAAATTCTGCAAAAAATTCAAGGAATGATGTCAATTTGTTCCCATTTAAAAAAATTACATAGAGGCGGAGATTCTCAGGCAAACGAGATATGTGATTGCGGACTCACGCCGTCGATATGCGTCTTAAACAAGTTTGGTGTAAAAAGTAACAGAAACCATCGCAAAATTTTTTCCCCTGAAATTGTTTTAAATGTATGATTATTGAACGTTACTTTTTACCTTTGATTAATTTCATTTAATTTCATTCTTTTGATAAAAACAGGACATGTTGTTGTATTAGTTGTATCATATTAAAATACAATTTGTGAAAAAAAAGTTTTCAAATTCGGCACAATTGTTTAAGAAAACATCGCATTTTTTTTTTATTTTTCGGGTTTAATAAGAAATTTCTCCCATTTTATGGCAAAAGAATGCGATACTGTAGAATACTGTTTTAATCCGATTTTGTTAATTTCTGGTCGAAAATCTCTTAATAAAGTGACAGGGAGTCTCTTCCGCAATTAGCAGACAAACCGTTGAAAACTAGGAGATTTCCTGTTGACTCAACGAGAACTCTCGCCCGTGCATTATGAACTGTAATTTCTGCTGACTCAAAATAAAATTTTACTCCATGTAGAAAAACGTTTGATCCATGGGAAGAAAGTGAATTGCTCTTACAAATAAAAAAATTGATCAAAATGATGAAACAGGTTTCACCAAATGAAACCAATACAGTCTAACAAACTTAATACGTTTTCAAATCTGGCATGATGAGCTGTACTGCTGGGTGTCCTCAAAGTCACTCATTATTTTATTGAGGTTTACTTCTATCGCCATAAGTCACTTGGATGGAACTAATAAAACATGACCAGCCTTTAAACCATCGAAGAGCTTCTATGGCAGAATTCTTTTGAAACACTCATGTGGTATTATATAAGTGATTTCTTTGGAAAAGACCTTAACAAACCTGTATTTTTGCATGTTTTTCTGTGTAATTCGATATTTTTGATAGTGTTAAGTGATGCGTCCTACGTGGCAACAAGGCACATTTTCCTAGCTCCTCAGTTTACGCACGCACTTCGATGTTCGTCTTCGACACTAAAACTCAATTTAATCACCGTCGTGTTTCGCCTAAAGAATAGAATTAGAATAGAATAAGAATAGAGTTGTCAAATGCCTTTTTAGGACTTGGCTGTTTCCTTTTTCGCACGCCTTCGGTCACCGTTTTCTGGAAAAAAGGCCAATCGTCGAACATATCTTACTGCCCTGACTTGGCAGCATCATTAATGCAGTTTCCACTGCTCTCCGCGCCCGATTTATTCGCATTGAATTTCACCCTTTGTATCACAGGAAAGGGTAAGCAAGCTGAAAAAGTGAAAATGCAGCATTAAATGGAATTTATTCCGCGGGAAGAAACCGAGCGCTTTTTCAATAAAAAAGTTTGTTTCTTACTTGGTTTGAGGGACTATTATATCTGTAAAACAATGTGTAAAATTAAGTTATTTTTCGATGGGGAAACTACAGAAATGTGTGTCTTGGTTTGCGGCGTTGCAACTTCTTATTATACTTTTCATATCTTTATCATACACTTTCTACGAGGAAAACTACTAAACTTCATGTTTTTGAAAATGTTAGTGAATTTTCTTTTCTTCATAGAGAATATTGTATGAAAACTTCAAGTCATGACGTTGGTGGTGTCTCCTTTTAAGAAAAATAAAAGTAGCGGAGATTTCAAACACCGCCACCTTGATATACTCATTTTTGCAGTTTCACCATCGGCCTGATTACTTTTCATGAAGTTTCAGAAGTTTATAAAAGTTTAGAGGTGAAACCAAGTCAACACTTCATTTCTCCTGTGTAAACTTTCCTGAGTTTTCCTCTACGTGCGAAGAATTTATCGTGAAAATTCCAAGTATTTAGTTTTGATATGGTTCTTTCTAATCATGTAAACGAACTATACGCGCTTTAGCATTTCCGCCGTCAAATTGTTGGATAGGAAGTAGAGGGACTCATACACGATATTGGAGAAGCGGAACGAGAGAGATATCGTTATAAGCTAGAAGTGCTCGCAAAAACCACCCAAGGCTCCATTAAACTCCATTGTCACTTAAGTGTTTTTTATTCTCGTGTACATGCAACTCATTTATTTGGCGTAACTCCCGCTTGAACACAGTTTAGCGATCAATACCATCACATTTGTAAAATTAGGATGAACATTTTAATCTCGATTCCGAATTTTCAGCGATCAATTACTTTGTGAAACTAAGATTATTTATTCATCACTAAAGAAAAATGTGCTTGACTCAAGCTTAATGATTCTTGAATTTGCCGCCAATATTTTTTTTCATCTTAATTTAAGCTGAATTTTTCTTGATACGAGGAAAGTGAGGTTTGGGTTAGGCAAAAAAGTAGTTTATATTAAGCAGCAAAATTCTCGATTTAAGAAAAAGTATTTCTTGGCGGCAAAAAGATTATTTTTTTAGTGATGTTTTACATTGGATCCTCTAGAAAAATAAAACTTTGAAACCTTGATTCCCAAGTTGTGGGTTGATCCCGTTCAGCGAAACTAGGTCCAGTTGATTATCGCACGATCGATAAAAATCCAGATTCAGGCATCGAATGTCTCTTATCTGGGGATCCTGCGAAGTTTCAAGGAAAACGCAATTAACTCCCTCCTCGCATAATTAAAAAAAAGGCAGCTTTCGTTAAGTTTAAAAACAAGCAAACAAACAGATGAACGAATGAACAAATTATCCAAGAGGCTCATCTGTTGACCTAGAGATAAAATCGCTACATCCTTCACGGCGCGTAGAGGACCAAGACCTCAACAACTCAGGATGACAACCATCGAACCCCGGGACACATTGACGGGACAAGAGAGCTTTAGGATTGTTTTACAGTGTTGAAGAGATAGTGAGAAATTCCTGAAATTTATCATCTATAAAATAGCTATCAAATACTTACATTAGAGCTTTGAGGAGGGTGTTTTTCACAAAAAATTGCACAAAAACCACTATGACAGCATTTGCAGAGTCTAACTCTTCACCTAAAATTTGCAAATTCACGCGTTGTATCAAACTTTAGACAATTTGTAGTCTTACACGCAGAGAGAAATCCTGACTTTTATCTGTATAATAGTATACTTTTGTAACTTTGTGGTATTTGAAACGAAAAGCGAAGCAATTCGAAAATATTTCAAATAAGTGTGAGCTAATCAGTGAAATTGAATGTGAGGAGTGTTGAAGTTTGAAATTTAAAAACGTAAAAAGTAAGGTAAACGTAAACATTTTAAAGTTGTAAAGTTTTAAAGCTTTAAAGTTTTTGACTCCCCTCCCCCCTTCCCCTATTCCTTGGGGGTTACGCATAAAATACGACCAATTTTGAGTGTCTGGGAAGACCCTCATTCATCCCTAAGAAAATCGTAGGATTCCGTGTTTAGGCCGATTTGGCAGTTTTCTTGTAAAGTTCTTTCTGCGTGCAAATTCCAAAATGTTTAAATTAGCCACTGAGTAACAGGATTTTTACAAGAGGAGGTGATTTAAAATTCCAATCTATCAAGTTTTAGGCTGAAAATGTCCGATGTGTGACACAGTTTCACGCGATCGATTAGGAACTCCACTCAAGGGTTAAGGTTGGGGAGAATAGGAAGAGGCGGTCGGAAGATACTACCCTTAATATCTGAATAAAAATATGTGAAGCACAATGCGTGCGAATTCCATTTGACAACATTGCACGACACTTATGTCATGCTTTCGAGGCTCCTGGCACGCTTCATTTGATTCGAATTGATAAGTGTCACCGTAATTGGTACCCACGGACTCATCAACGAAATATAAAAATGCAAGAAAATAGGTGTCGTTCGGCCTGTCCTCTTGAGCACGTGACCACAATAATTCACAAGTTGGAAATTACTTCTTCTTTTTCGTATATACATGCACTCTTGGGAATCTGAGGGTAGCTCAAAATATACAACATATTGTATTGCATTTGTCCCAGACCTTAATTTTGATCTATTAAAACATGTGTTTTTTATCAGTCTAGTGCTCTTTAAAATGTGCGTAGAATCAGTTCATGAACATAATTCAATTTTTTCAGTAGACCCATCTGCTCTACATTAATTGTGATTGAGAAAGGTGTAAGGATAAATTTTCCACACACAAATTGCATTCATCTGTGGCGCTAACATGCTCCTTAAAAAAAAAAAAAAAAAAAAAAAAAAAAAAAAAAAAAAAAAAAAAAAAAAAACATAAACATGGTTTGAAAATAAGGATAATATTAACGAGTTCTAAGTAATTGTTGAATTATTGAAATATAATCTCAAACTTTGATAGTTCAAACAAAGTGCATAGTAATTTATTTATGTACATAACTGTCTATAAAAAAAATCCCAGTGCCAAAAAATGCAAAAGACACCGGTACTTCTCTTTATGATAGCGTTTCAGAAACACTTTGGCATTACGACACGCCACACAAAAGTTATGACAGTTTTATAAGTCTTTTGTTAACTGATCAGAGTATAACGCCTTTTCTTGGAACAAAAATTAATTTTACTTCCAATAAATTAGCCATCATAATAATGAAGAAAAAGAATCGCCATATTTTGGCCAAACTCTACAAAAATAACTCCTCCAGAAGGCTTTGAACTCGAGCCCTAAGGCACCTTATCCCAAGGTTGGTCAGATTACACGATGAGCCCATGAAATTCTAGGATATGTTATTTCGATGTCTATGAGCATTGGTCACGGCTTTCAAGGACAGCCTTTGTAAAACTCATTAAAAGCCGTGCGCCAAACCGGAGGTGGAATTCAATTGTCCGACGGGCAACTTTCATTCAGAGCAAAGACTTAAGATTGCTCTGAAGCGCGCATCCCTGACCCGTGACCACACTAAATTTCAGCTGATGCGACCCGTGCTAGCGTTGATGCGAGGCGAAATAGGATATCGAATTCTCGTCCGGTGTCCTAACAGTAATTAAATAGTGACGGACCGAAAATTCTCACCTTTTCGACGATGTTGCCGAGGTAATGGTACGGGTAACAAAAGTATACACTCTTCAAAACAGCAGGGAAACATAGGTTTTGTTTATTCTGATCAGTTCAAATTCAAACTTGTGTAAATGATTTAAAATATTAATCGTTTCTATCGTGAAAATTGCATTATTTTGAATTGCAAAACACGGAAAATGGATTTCTGATCTAACAATTAAATTGTTAAAAAATATATTCGACATGTTTCAAATGCACATTTTACAAAATTGGAAAGCTCATTTAACCCAGGGGCAGTTAAATTAGCATTTATTTCATTGTAAAGTCTACATTGGAACATGTCGGACACTTATTTCGACGTATTTATGCTAAAAGGAACTATGTCGCATGCAATCCCTATGCACATAGTTCCTTTGAGCATAAATACGTCCATTTTAACTACAAATTTGTTAAATCAGCAATTTCATTTTTCCCGTGAACTTTGACTTGAAATTACTTCAACCATGATAGGTGTAAATCTATTATTAACTACACAAATTTCTGAACATCTACTGAAATAAACTCCTAATCGGTTAGCTGTAAAAAGCTTATTTAACCTACTAGGAATAGAACCAAGCTTTATCTCAAATGCAGGAACAGTCCAAGAATGAAGAACATCGGTACATGTGGAACTAACAGTCATATTTTTAAACCTAATTATATAAGAAAACAATTATCAACTTTAAACAACCGCTCAGAAACATAAGTCAATGTTATTCTCAAAGTGCACGAATGGAAGAAACGAACACTATTTGAACAAAAAAGGTCGATTTTTACGACTAATATATAGTATTAAATATTAACTTGACTTTGAAGATGAAATGATAATATAAGTGCACTGACATGAAAGAAAATGCAGGAGCGTGTAATCATTATAGGAAAATATGTAATTCTAATCAGATCAATACTTGCGGCACGGTGCAGCGCATGTCATCATTGTAATGGCGAGAAAAATTTAAACTCCTTCATTTTTTGAAGTATGCAACCTAGACGTCCCTTAAGCACGAATAGTTGCATCAAAGCGTTGAGACTAATGCTAGGTCGCATCTGTTGGCCAATCAACTGAATTACATTTTGTAATAAGGAACCACTGTCTCTGGCTCTCCCATAAAAGCACGTGTCTACATAAGAAAACCCATGGCTGTACGTTGTTTCAAAAATGGGCCAGAAATTGTGGCTCCTTACTGCAAAATGTAACCCAACTGATTAAAGGTATTTTGTAAAAAGAGCTTCGTAATTAACTGCCTGGTGCATACAACGTTGCGGCATCCACAGTATTTTAAGAAATTTTGTATATAATCTAAAAATAAGTTTCCAGCCTCAAGGAATTTAGTACAAAAATTATGCTTTTAGTAAAAAAAGAGAGAAAGATATATTGAAAAGTTTAGTAAAGTTAGAGTAGTATTTTAATTTTTTATTCTTCAATTTTCTTAAAAAAAAATTATCATTTTCTTATCTTAGTTTATGAATGATTTTCAAATATTCCCTGACGTGACTCTCGGATATGTTGAAGGATACTCCGACTCCCGTCGCGTCGGAGACCACCATTTTTATTTTGCCGAGCGCCTTATCAATTCCAGATCCTCTAATCGAAGCAAAAGTTTCAGAACCTAACCTGAGCTAAATAAGGCAACTTTAGGTCAAAAGGATAGCTTAGCAGGTTAAATCGAACTTGAAGCTCTTAAACACTCGGCAAATTGGACCCCATTCCCGCGAAAATGAGCCCGAAACAGTGTTGCACTGCACGGAATGTATCAACCGTATTGTTCCGCTGATATATAAATTAGCACCCAATGGCCTGAGGTAATGGACAGGGTGTCGACCAAATAATGATGATCAACCGTGCTATTAGGTTATACAATCCAGGTCCTAGACATTGTATGGACCGCGGCGCCGGAATGACGCCAAGTTGTTCCTAGAAAAACGTGAAATACAGGAATGAGGAAAGAAGATTGCAAACGGTTTGAGGGTACGAGGTAAGGCAAATCATGTAATTGTTTAGATGAACTGAAAGCGAGGATCCCGTGTTCTTCTATCAGGTAAAACAGTTTAGATATGACTGTTCATGATGTCTTAATTTTCAGTGAAATCAATTGTTGCGGAGAATATTCTTACTTTAATGGCCTTTTTGACAAATATCCCAATTCTAAGAAGATGTTCTTCGAAAAAACGTTTACAAACTGACTTGACTCAAGGCTTTATCTCTATCAGCTCTCTATCCCCCTGGATTTTCATTTTTTGTCATAGCGTTCATAGCGTGCTACACACATATTTGGTCGGTCTCGCAGTTCCGCGAAGCGGGCCTTGGAGGGCGCGAAACACCTCCTGGGGGTTGGGCCGTGTAGCGGCCAGGGGGCCTTCTAGTTTACAATATTTTTTATGCATATTATTTGCCAATCATGGGAAGATTAACTGGAAACGTCACCAAAGTATGGGTATTTTTGTTGTTGGAATCCAAGCTGTTCAAAACTTTACACATAAGTCGTTATCAAAAATATCAGAATAAACAACGACAAAAAATCATTTTTTTCCATTTAAAATTTTTTTTTGAAGCGGGAAATACTTATTCTACGATGCAATACTGTTTCTTTCTTCTTTTTTAATTTGCCGAGTTAAATATTGTTTTTAAACTAGGCGCTTAGTTATTGATGCACACTTTTGTAATCTGCATAATTTCTAATAAAAGTTATTCATCCCTACAAAAAAATTGACAATAGATTTCATCATTTGGTAAAGTTAAGCGAAAATCTTTTAAAAATATTCTTGGTTAAACTTGACCACCTTGCTGCAGTTTTGTGCACGCGCCACAACGCGTAAGTATTGGATTTTTTCTTCTGATCCTGGTCCGTTAATTTTGCGTGTCATTGGTATAGCTACTAAAAGACGAAGACAATAAGAAAGATTATGGAGAAAGAAAAAAAGAAAAGAAAATTAATTAAACTAGCATCATATGTTGATCGAGTATGACTATTTTTATTATATTATACAATATATAAATGATCGTTGACGAATTACAAAGCCCTACCAAGTTCAGGTCATGGTATTTCGTCTGAGGTCTCACCTAAGTTGGCAACACCGGATTTCCTCTATTTAAACCTATGCTGAATAATCGATTCTTGTCGGAGCACCTGGCCCCTCCAATATTCGATACATTTCCATAGGTTTAAACGGAGAAAAGACAATGTTGCCAATTTGCTGAATCTACCAATGACCACCACTCTCCTGAATAGCAAAGAAGACTTGACTTCTTCAACTCCGTGCAAGTTCGTACTCGAGCAAATTATTTTGACAACTCGCGATAAGTATCGCATCGCTTGGGGTGCTACAGAAAACGAGTGCGTGAATTATCGGCTATACTGCCGTGTTCAGTAAGAATGTCGTATGAACATTCGAGTGTTGCCAAATTTCCTCTCCAAAAATATTTATTTTCTAGGAAAATCATGAATATATTCCCTTGGTATTTTCAGACTCGTTAGATCCACTTACGAACAACATTCTCTGAAAAATTGGGAGAAAAATGTGCCTAAATTTTCCCTCAAATTCGGAATTTGTCTGGGGAAATTTGGCAACATCTGAAGGCTCCTACGGCGTTCTTCCTTAACACTGCAGTATGAGAGGCTGTGGATCCGCAGAATGGGGCTCGTCGACGTTTATTTCATTAACATCCCGCATTTTTTACGACTTTCTGCAAAACGCCGAAGGGCGTAAAACCACATTCGAACCTGATCCTCTCTGAAGAGTCTCAGACGTTTAACGAAGCGGAATACTACTTCGCACAAAAATTAACGTCAACGTTTGGAGCCTGCGCGGTTGATGCCTGGAATATTATAGATTTAAAAATAGAGTTTCGTGATCATGCCAATATACTTGTTCGAAGTGCAATCTATAGGTTATTAGTTAGTCAAGTCGCAAGTTTCTAATACAAGGCTAATTACTGATTTTTCATGTTTATTACTCCACCATAAAAGACCTTCTCGTTGTCTCATCCTTGCCTCAACTATTGCTCATAAAACAGTGAGATAAATCTTACGAAATTGTACATCTAAAATTGTTAAAGATTATCCGCAAATTGAAGAGACTGTCTAAGATTTGCAAATTGGTATAATTTTTCTCAGTAATTAGAGTAACAGAGTATAGGATGGATGATTCTTAAGAGAGCTTTTGGTGATTAACATTTACTTATTTGTTAAAGTGTTTCCGCAAAAATCGCCCATGTTTGAGGAATATTTCTGTAATTTGCAAATTATCTTTACATAGTTGAGGCTGAAGACATGAACCGGCTTTGCCATTACTGTAGGCTTAAAATTACCAATTGACTCTTGGACAGCGCCTAGCGGAAAGGATCAAAGCATATTTACAAGGTCAAGACATTGAAATATGAATTTTTTTTCAAGCAAAATCTATTCATATGAACACCTTCCCACGCGTTTCTTAGGAAGATTCATTTGTGTTATAATTATTTTTTAATCACTTAAGGAACACACCAATCGGTAAAAATTCTTGCGATAATGCGGCCCATTTCTATTCATGACTAGCATCTTTCCTCTCATATATAAATGCACGGTATGGTGATTCGCGAAAGTTGGCTGTATTCAGTTCCATCCATTTAAGTGCAAGTAAAAGAATCGATATTTATCGAAGCAGATTGTCTCACCTAGGATCGATTATTATTCATAATGGATTGAAATGGAGGCACAGGGCGTTGCCGTCTTCTGAGAGCAATGAGACTTCTGATTCTGCTTAAGATCAACCCCTATAGCCTCGCCTCTCTTACGATAACCTTTCGATTTTAAAATATTTTAAAGGGGAGGTTTAAAATTTCAATTTCGGTTTTTTCCACCCGTTTTTTCATAGGTTTTTCTGAGGCAAAAACCTCGAAAGCTGCCTCATAAATTTACCTTAATTTTTTTGGAAAAAAATGAAAAGAATGCTGAGAAAACCCTCCTAAAAATTATAATTCTGCTTAAACGAGTCCGATGGAACACTGGAGTTTGACGAATCACGAAAAAAAGTTTGACAGTCTGGATCGATATTCGACAGTCACTATTCGCGAAGTAGACTGGTTTACTCACAAAATCCTACTCTCTGCCACAGCTCTGAGAATTATTAAACCTACTTTTTGTCTGCTTCGCAGCAAGCTGATTATTAAAATTCATAGACATAGTGAAAGACGAAGAAGACAAGAGGTAAATGGAACAATAGTTGAAACCGATGATTGTAATAGACTAAGGGGGAAATGATAGACTAACAATAGCGTCTCTCGTGGGTTTCCGTTCGTCTATTACTTACCTCCTTTGTTCACATTGCAACCATGAGCTTCCAACAACTCCTCTCTAGCTTATTTGTCTATAGCTTTGTCTATAGATTTCAAAAATCAGGCCGGAGAAGCCATACCACACCACCGCAACACGTCACTAGTAGTTGATCCCTATATTTGTTGATCTCCCTCCCTCCGACTTCACACGTCACATTCGTGGCTCCTCTAGCGTAAGGGAGTGTCTCGATGTCCGCATGAGCCGCAGGAAGCATGGATTCACATGTAAAACAGGGCTCATGTGAAAATTAAGCTAAGCCCTTTCGTCATTGGGGCAATGTATTGAGACGTTTGAGAGGTTAGTCGTCCGGGGCCTGAACTTCTGAATTTCGTGGTTCGTTCTAATTTCGCTTTCACGTGCACACTCCGCGACGGAGGGTCCATTATGTAACTGTCAGTGCCTCTTGAGTCTTCACGTGCATTTTTTCTCGTTTTGATCTCGAGTGGTCTTCAACTTTCGGACCTTGATTTGAGCTTCACCTTGACTTGATTTTCGTGTTCTCAACCTCACCCTCTAGCGGTCATTAGCTACTGTCTTACGCATACTCCGGCCTGAATTTGGAACGCTTGGACTGAAATAGAGTCCCTTTGTACCTGGAGTTAAGACACAACGAGGGCTAACGAACAATTCCTCCTACCTGATCAGTGGCGCGGCGTGAATGATCAATTATCGATATTTCCCCATTTGAATCTGTGGTAAAGAATGATTTTTATGGTGTTCGCTGCGAACACCCTGCTATTAATCGATCGTTTTCCCTAAGTTTAAATGACAGATCAATCGATATATTGCAAAGCACGCCACGCCACTGTAACTGATAATTTTGGCAAAAATGAGATAGCGATTTTATATAAAATACGCAAGATGATAACTTTAGTTTTTTTCAATTTCTATGAAGAGGCGCTTCAATGACGCTGTAATATTTGAAACAATTGCAAATCCAACCTTAAAATTACAAAAATAGCGAAGTTTTCTCTTCATTCTGCAAAATTGTCGGTTTGCAGATAAACGGTATTGTTCGCTCGCTTCTCAAAATGCATCAATTTCTGATTGGCTCCTAGATTTTTGGCCTCCACAGTATATCAATTCGGAAAAAAATATTTTATATTTTTATGCGTGATTCCAAATAAGATTACAAACTTGAATAGAAAGGGGAATGAAGAGTACGTCAGGGAGCCAACAGAATAATGAGGGAGGGAACGGAGAAAAGGACTTCAAAAAAGAGTTGATCAAAAATCACGAAAAACGTCCAGTCTAAGCCTTAACACTATGAAGAGCCAACTAATTAAGAAGCTCCTATCTAACTGAACATATTTGAGGAGCTAACAGAAATGAAAGGATTAAAACTGAAGTAGTCGGACAAAAGTAATTATAGAAACTCACAGCTTGCTGTAAAGTACTTGATTATCGGTAGTAAACTTTTTCTCAAGGCCGGGGGATTATAAGAGTTAAGTTAGATGAAATGACACTAACATAGATTTTGCGGCATGGATATCATATTAATCGACCATAAAATAAAGCTCATTTTTTGGCCAACAATGTACCAGAAACGGGACTCTTAAACCCAGCAAGATTAAAAGACAAGCCACCGTTTTACACCTTTCACTCATCGAGCACTCCCGACGCGATCCCATCTCTTTTTATGTATAAAACCGTGTAGAATCTTGCATTCGTAGTGGAGACCGGTTGCCATATCGGTCAATTTTTTTTAAATTTCCAAGAAACTGTCAATTCGTCGTTTCCAGCACGAAGGAACGTAACTCCATTCTAAGGTTGCCAAATCGACTCGAACAATTAATTTATTTTACAAAAATGTATGTAAGCAATTTTTATCCAACATTGGCCTGTTTTTTTATTAAAATCTAGAGAAAAATCAGGGAATTTTTCAGTCAGAAATGCCCAAGATTCTCTTGATTAATTGGCACTTTGCGAGGGGAAATTTGCCAACATTGAAATGAAGTTACGTTCTTTCGTCCAGAAGACGACGAATTAATCTTATTTCTTTCGTATTCGGGCCACGGTATACATGATAATCCAACAATGATTCTATAATTTAGATTTTGTTCAATATTCTTGAAGGAAGTAATACAAGTAAGTATCGGAATTACACGCTAGGTTACTTTAGATTCCCATATTATTTTTTATATACTTCTGGAAAAAGATACAAAGCTTTATTTCAAAGAAGGTACACTCTTAGAATTCGAAAGGATAGTTTCAAACATTTCATTCCCACATCTAACAATGAAGCGTAATTCGTTGTTTTTTCTAGTCCTGCGTTAAAGTCTCCAGATATATGAAAAATCTTAAAGACATTGACTGCCGATTTTCGAGTGCAATGGACTTCTGAACAAAGTTCAAATTTAAGCATTTAGCTACATCTGTCCTCATCAAAATTTTATGCAGAACACGATTGGCCCGACGAAAATAACTGAAATTAACTTATAATCAAGATATTAACGTGTCTCGATCCATTAATTCAAACTTCCTGCTCACAGAATTAACAATTTAATCCACTCTCGTTGGATCGCAGACTGAAAGTTACCGTGACACTCTCCGGTATAAAAATATGAAAACTTCAACTTTGGCGCTTCAGTTCAGGTGTTGCAGGGTGGTTAAACTTAAAAAAACGCAGGATGCGGAGGGAACATTGCTAGATTGAGAAGTCAGCTAAATCCGATGTGGTGCGCGATTTTATTCAAATAAAAGACTTGATTTTCTTGAGAGTGAAAAATTCAAAACTTTCGTACCCATTCCTAAATAAAAACATTGTTGATTTACTTTGACGTTACGATAAGTTATTTTCGTTGCGCGAATCGCATTTAAAGAGGAAACATTGCTGCAGAATGCTTAAATGTGTACCTCGTTCAGTGGTCCATTGACTGTCAAGCTCATTAGGGTTTACTTTTACCTCCGACAAAAATAAATCAAATAAAAAACACATATTCATAGGAATATTTTTGAAGTTTAAAATATTTCGTTTTAATAAAATTTCGCATAAAATTGTTTATATTTGAGTCTGCTCTAGTTACATAGAGATTTTCAGGCTCAGTCTTTAGACCGCGCTGTGTCGTGATCTTGTCTGCACTGGTCACCGCGACATTTGACGCAATGTGACGCTAGCTTATCTGTTCAATCTGAAGCGTTTCTCAATTGTCACAAATCAAGCGGTCAAAGCTGTGAAACTTTTGTCCAAATGAACTAAACGGTGACCTTGGACGTCTCCGTCATCAGACGGCGAAAAGGCTGCAACTCTTCAGGGGTGAACGTATCCACGCTTATCAGTCCTAACCGCACGAAAAATAATATGTTTCATCTCTATTCTACTACTATTATTTCTTAACTTGTCACCCTGGTAGCCCTGGGAAGAAACCAAAAATCCTGAGAATTGTTTTAGTAAATGTAAAAAGTTTTTCACGCACAAAGTTTACGTGCTGGCCGTTCATAAATTATATGCGACTCTAAATACCTGATTTTTTAATTGACCCCCCCCCCCTTTATCCCCTTTGTAAAGCTTTTGTGACGTATAGGTTCTAATCTTTTGACAAAAAAAACTCAAGGACGTTCCTCGACCCCCCCCCCCTCCTCCAATCGAGCGTTACTTACTTTGTGAATGACCACAGCACCGCACCGTCAATTTTTTTGGAATACGTGATTCTCCCTTATGAAGTGAAACTGAGAAAATTCCAAAACTTAGAACATTCCAATAAATATTTGTCTTTAGGTTTCATTTAATCTTCAAAAAACGTCCGTTTTATCAATTTATATACCGTGTAAAAACACGCACATTCTACATCATGCTCAACGCAAAATCGCAAATTTGTAAATTAATATTACAGTAGTTTCGTACAATGTTAATCTTTGTGGAGCCCATACTGATTACATCAAATCTAAAAGCTTCGATTTTTTCAGATCCCTAGAATGTTGACTTTCAAATGAACGCGGATAGTCAAATGTACCTTGCTTTCCAACTGAAGAGGCTCAGAGACAAGATAATAAAAAGCGCTCGTTATAAGGGAGTCGGATGAACAGCTGTTTTGCATTGCAGGTCATACGGTTAGTAACCAACCTCAAGCTACCGTGCTACCGAGCTCACAA
Source organism: Bemisia tabaci (assembly GCF_918797505.1). NCBI lineage: Eukaryota > Metazoa > Arthropoda > Insecta > Hemiptera > Aleyrodidae > Bemisia > Bemisia tabaci. The sequence continues at coordinate 10,300,561 of NC_092797.1, read as the reverse complement.
TCAGTCATAAAACACATATCTGTAATGCGAAACATCATACAGTTACGTGGTTTTTCCATAGGTGGGTAACGCGCATCTTGTGGTGTCCAGCACTTGTGTATAAAGCCCAGTGGGAGCAATTTATGGCTGTATGCGTGTCCACAGGCAATTGTCCTCCCACTGCAGGAACAAGGAGTTGAAAAAATACTTAGAAATTAGCTTCGCTCACCAAAAAGTTTTTTGTCTGGAAGTATTCCATCATTCAGAAATTAAATGATCGACATTATGAGCAGCACTTTAGTTTATGAAATAGTGTATTTTTTTTATTGCTTATATACTAAGCGTCCGAATCATTAGTACTTTTAATTTACAGATTTCACATGTTTTGACACACGTGTTTATAAGCCTTTGACGCGATTCCAAATAGTTGTGAAAGAAACATTGCAAATTTTCGGTGTTTGATATCAAATAGGCGAATAAGACGTTTTCACATAAAAATAAGTTATATGAATATTAATGATGAACTTACCTATGATTGAAATCTTTTGGAGTGGGATGAGTGGTAAGAAATCATTGATTATCTTTTTAAAAGCAACATTGAAATCAAGTTAATGTTTAGACTCATATAACTTTTCTCCATTCAGAAAACAAATTTTGATGATTTACTACCCGACACTGAGCAAGAAGTCATAACAGCAATCGACGAATTCCCATGAAACTAAGTTCATCATGTGTTGCCTATTTCCCCTCATATTTTATTTTTCAAGTCGAAAACTAACATTCTCAGTGGTAATTTTGTGAGATCAGTCTTGATAATTCAGTGTTTAATTCAGCTTTTAGTTTCGTTGTTCATTGGCCGTAGTTATCTGTTGTTCACTGGAAGAAAAAAAAAAACACATCGGATTTAGAGTCCAGACTCTTGAAAACATTGACAAGTAAAAATACTCTTGATTCAATCAGATTTAAGCTTAAATCAAAAGGAAATCTGCTCAAATTAAGAGGCTTGGTTCTTGATTTAAGCTTAAATCTGATTGAATCAAGAGTATTTTTTCTTGTTGATGTTTTTAGAAGTCTAGACTCTAGATCCAATGTGTGTTTTTTTTTTTCAGTATTCTTGTGTTTTTTGGGTAATTTATTAGGGCTATTTAGTGTATTTGTGTTACAAACTAACTAAATATTTGACGGAAAATATGTCTCCCACAGTTCCAACTCTCGCTCTGTTTAGTGGTCCATTACGCCCACCATTTTTCTGGGTTTCTTGTATAAACCCTAACTGCGTTCGCTAATCTGAGGCTTGGACTCGAGTGGAGGGCGATGCCTGGGAAATTAACACCTCCACGGAGCCCGGCTCGGTGGCTCCTCCTAGCGAGCAAAGACGCGTGAATGCTCGCGCAGGCCCTTTTAGGGCGGGAGCCGGGTTATTATATCATTAGGTCTCATTTTGCATACTTAACCACGGCTCGGAACTTTGGGCCCCGGCCGGATGGTGGGACCCCGGCCTAGTCACCGACTTATCTCATTAGAACAGCTCAATCAGCCGCACAGTGTTGCCGCGCCGAAATATTTCATGCACCATTAGATAAAATAGAGCTCCTGTATTAAACTTGGAAACAGTTTTAATGCATTCTCGTTGAGGAAGAACGCCGTATGAGCCTTCAGACGTTGCCAAATTTTCTTATATCCGCATTTTTTCTATACAGTACCTGTATACGGGAGAGTATTGTCAACTCAATCCTTTTATTACAGAAAAAGTGTGCCGCTCTCTGATTGGTCGGCTATCATGGAGCCCCAAACTTGGCCCAATGTAAAAAAACCTCAGCCTCTAGACATGATTTTGGATGGGATGGGAATTTTTTTGTATCCAACTTCTGAATTGTTCAGATCGAACTTTGATGAATATTTGTGCCGAAAATTAGCTTTGAGTGTGATTAGCATTCATTTCTCAGCCGATAATGCAAGTTCCTCTGGGTCGGGTTTGTTCTCATTGGGCCAACTTCGGATCTCCATGATAGTCTAAAACCGATGAACCAATCAGAGAGCGGTACAGAGATGGCAATACTCTCCTGTATATAGGTACTATCCGAAGTGCTACGTATCTCTTTAGTCTATAAGCAGAGATCATAGTTTTCCGAGAAAGTATAAAGTACCAAGAATGGGAATAGGAAATTTCCCGGAAAATCCCCGGAAAATCCCCGATGCTCCTTCAAAGCGTGACTGATTACCATGTACTTGTTCATACATCGTCGCAACTTTGGTGTAAGGGCGTATCTCAATATCCTCGTGAGCCCTGTTCTCCGTATAACTCTATGCTTTCCCGGGCTCACTTGTAAATGAAGACACGTTCTTATTAGTCAGAGGAGCGACAATTTATGGTGCACACTGGAAAAAAAACACATTGGATCTAGAGTTCAGACTCTTGAAAACATTGACAAGAAAAAATACTCTTGATTCAATCGGATTTTTGCTAGAATCAAAACGAAATCCGCTTAAATTAAGAGGCTTGGTTTTTGATTTAAGCTAGATTCTGATTGAATCAAAAGTACTTTTTCTTGTAAATGTTTTTAAGAGTCTGGACTCTAGATCCAATATGGTTTTTTTCCAGGGTGTGTGTATTTACTTAAGTTTCCCGAGTAAAACGAGGAACGGCAAAAGCTCCCAGGAACATTCCGGGTGGGTCCTCGAAGTTTGTGTGACCATCTTGTACACATGTACGTGTGTATTTTCCTGTCAAAGTTTCCCAAAAAAGTAAAATGCAGCCGGAAAAGCCTGTAAACTTTCCCTTCATATCCAGAAACGGGCAAGTCTACACATGAAGCCATAACCACGCTTAGAATACCTGCATGGGAAGAGTATGGACACGTCAAAACACGGAGTTTTTAGGGCTTAAAAAGCTAACCAACCTTCCCACACGATAACAACCGCTGCCAATCATCAAATTCCAGCGTCAAACCAAAATGGCCAAGAATGTAAATAAAGAACGTTTTCCCGCGAAACAGAGGATATTTATGCAAGAAACAAAATCGTATACTAACTTTCATCATTGTTGGAACGACGATTCTTATAATAAAGTGGGGGTGCGGCATTTGACCGCTTTACGGTCCCACCCCTTCGAAGAGCTTCACGCCACAGCAAGCCTCCCGCACGTCAAAACAAAATCATCCGGGAAAATTTCCGCAATCTTGCGGCATATTCTTCAAAATCTTCCGGAAAAACTCTCGATTTGTAAATCTTTCGGAAACATTCTCGTTTGTAAATCTTCCGAAAAAATTCCCGATTCGCAAATCTTCCGGAAAAATTCTCGATTTGCAAATCTTCCGATAGAATATCCCAGAAGGGAGAAATCTCCCTATTCCGAATAATTATTCGGAATAGGGAGATTTCTATCCGGGATTTTTTTATCCGGTAAACGGGAGGCCTGCGCCACAGGCATTACGCGTTTACTCTTATGTAATTTTATATTATAAGAGTGTGATAATTCTGGATACTTTAAGTTCATCAGTTGCCGCGCCTTGGAGCCGTAAGAGCTCTATGGCCTGTTCGAACCTAAGCTCCTAAATTACGGACATATCCACACTCTTCCTTTATACAGGTACTCTATCCAAGGGGTTCCCATTCATCAAGCTCGAAACATAGGCAAATCCAGACACTTCAAACAAGGGGGATGTAAGGGGGTCCGAGAGGCTCTTTTCAGAGAATTTTCAAAATTTTAAAACATCTAATATACAGTTTGAGTCAATTTCGTTATGAGCAATTACCAAATCTAAGCGTCCATTGCTTTTCTTTCCTCCATTCCTTTTTTTAAAAGGTGTTTCCTTTATCTTCCTCCAATTAATGGGGCGAACGGTGGGGGGGGGGGGGACGTACGCCTCCTACGCTCCCCCTCACTGAAAAAAAATTATCGGCGTTTTTACCAAGGTCCGTTGGTACCTTTATCATCTCACTTTTTTTACCAATTATTGGTAATTTTACCAAGATAGACTGGTAAGCTTACCTAAAAACCGGTATTTTTACTGTTTTTTTTTGTTTTTTTTCAGGTAAGAATACCACTTTTATTGGTAATCAATTCCCGGTAACTTTGCCATTTAATCTCGGTACTTCTACCACAATCGATAAAAAAATATTGGCGTTTTTACCGGGGTCCAGTAAAATTACCGAGAAAGTCAATCATTTTACCGAGATTTCTTGGTAAAATTACCAATTCCATAAATTGTAATTTTACCAAGAAAAAATTGGGATCAAATAGAACCCTGAATTCTTGGTAATTTTACCCTTTTCTTAGTAAGTACACCGAGATTTTTTTTTCAGTGCTCCCGGATCTGGGTATGGCTAGAATTTTTTTTTTTATTAAAAAAATTCAAAATTTCGCTCGGCAACTCCGCGGGCGGGCGGCGGACTGTGGATGGCGCGAAAAGGCGTCCTTGAAAATTGAAGATGAAAGAGTGAGCGCACCGGGTTCGTGCGGTGTAGTGAACTCCGGCGTGGAAGGGGTGGCCCGGAGGATGCTCCAGTCGGGCCGCCTCTGTGTGAGTGCGTGAGAGGCTGTGCTGGTGTGTATGCAATCTTAATCTTGTATAAAAGCATCTTCTCCCCCATCTTTCGACTCATTCGCAGTGTTACAATTGTGTTTGTTTTGTGTGACGACTTGCGCCGTCCCGACAGTCGCTCAAATCTAGTCCGTAGTATGAAGGTAGGCGGCACCCTGGATTACACTTTCGTTTTTCGGGGATGGGATCGTGAAATTTGTGAAAAATTAAAAAAAAAAGCTCTCGCAAATTAGTGCATGTATCAAGCTAGCAATGCATACTTTTTCGCATGATGCAAACATTCTTTCAATTTTCGGGGATAAGTTGGTGAATTTGTGAAAAATTTAAAAAAAAAAAAGTTCTCGCCAATGAATGCATGTATCAAGCTAAAAATGTATAAATTTTTCGCATAATGCAAAAATTCATTCGTTTTTCGGGGATAGGTTGGTGAAATTTGTGAAAAATTTGAAAAAAAGAGTTCTCTCAACTTAATGCATGTTTCAAGCTTCAAAATGCATAAATTTCCAATTTCGCGATTTCTTTCGTAGATCTACGAATCGTACTTCTACTCAGTAGAAAATATAGTGCTTTTGAGTTGTTCATGGTGAAACTTGTGGAAATTTCTGACACTAAGCTTTCATGTGGAGTTTACGTACCTTCCATTTTCTTCTAAAACCGTAAAATTGTATTTTTTTGTTTTGGTATAATTTTGAGCGCATTGGAGTAAAATTGGACGATTATTTTCAGAATTTTTATCAGTTCAATTTACTTGCTGAAGTTTTGAAAGGCCATTGGCGAAATTTGTGGATATGTTTTGAACTAGATGCAAGTGAAAAGTTACGTTAATAAATTATCTCGTGAGAGCAAGCATTGTTTTTTTAACTAAATTTGTGCGCATGTATATGAGCACAACCTTTTGCCTCCGAAATTATGTTTTCTTAGCGGTACCTCTTTTGAACTTATAAGATAGGAAGATCTTTTCAAAAATTTCATCAGCCCAACTTTAAACTCGCACATTCCTCTCGGAATGATGTTTACCACGGTGATTTGTTTTTTTCTGCTTTCCGTTTTTTCCTCCCTTTCTAATCAAATTGAAGTAAGCATGGTTGTATGAGCCCCTTTTTGATCAATTATATGCACTTACTATTTAGTTTTACTCCCGAGAAATGTCTCATATCAAATGAATAAATCAACATGATGAGATAGTTAGCACCACGGTGCACTTTTTCGAGCAAATTTTCAAGTAAAGTATAGGAAAACAAACATGAAACATATTGAAATTAATTCATGGGTATTAAGGTAAAGAGTTTCTTTACGCGGCAATTGACCTTTTCCACCCAGCAAGGAACCAAAGCCATCTTGAGTCAGATCGGCCAAAAAATGAATCACACTTTGCTTTTTAACTATAGAATAAATCTTTTTAGTAAGCTAAATTATTTAAAGTACAGTGCATCCAAAAAAGAAAAATTTAACGAGTCAAACTCTGATTTTATTACTAAATGTATCAGGTCGTTTCTTCTTATTTTCTAGGAGGACGATCGATTATAATTCAATGTCATATCTTTTTCCTCTTGCAAACGTGGAGTTCAAATCCACTGATTCTAAAGTAAACTGACATATTTCACCATACACGATTAGGTATTTTAGACTTACTTAAGATGCTCAACAAATTTTCGTAAAATTTTGAGTATAAAATATCTTGTGGTGCTTTAAATATGACCCTTTGCCATATATCAGGTAGCCTTTCCTAATGAAAGGCGCCACATTAAAGCATTAAAATGAAAAGAAATCAATATCAGTACACTTTTTCAACCATATTTTCGTTAATTTCAATCGTAGTGACACTTGATTTCTAAATGACCATTTAATTTTGTTGCAACTCTCAAAATATAAATTCTGTTTAAAAAAATCAAGGCAATGCACCGAAAAAAATAATATGCTGTTTTAGCATCTAGGATGTCAAAAATGTGTCTGGTGATCCCAAGATGCTGCTTTTACTGCCCCCGCAGTTAATTTTACATCCTGTGAATGCAAATTCAACTGAGGGGGCAGTAAAGGCAGCATCTTGGGATCACCACACACATTTTTGACATCCTAGATGCTAAAACAGCATATCATTTTTTTCGGTGTGTTTAACCGTATAAAATTTCTAATAATGTTTGAACTACAAAAATTGGAAGGTCGTATTCGATCACATACCCCTCTACTTTTCTTTAAAATTGAATACATAATCCTTGTAAAAACTGCTTGAAACTTACATTTCTGTTAAAGAAGCTTAAGCCTCATTATCGTGTCAGTGAATGAGAAAAAGACTTTGACGCACGGTTAAGAAAGCAGACAAATTATGCAATGACTTCAACAGATTCACATGACTTTTTGCCATCCATAATTCCTGTTGAAAAAGCTTTAGTCTCATTATCGTGCCAGTAAATGAGTACAAAGACTTCAACGCACGGTTAAGAAAGTAGAAATAACTATAAATCGACTTCAGCAGATTCAGATGACTTTTTTACCATCCATAATACAGCACTTTTAATGATCTGTTCCTCACTAAACTGTTCATTAAATTAATTAAGTAAATTAATTGTTATATAGACTCTTTGCAATCGTGAAAAAAATCGTAAATTTTGACAATTATCTATCATAGCTTATAGGCATTTCTTTTAAAGTCCCGTCCTTTTCAGTTGATCACACACGGATACCATTTGCCCAAACTTGATAATTCTGACTAAAAAAGTTTTTTTTACAGCAATGCTGTTGTCACATCAATCTGAGTCATCATTGATGGTTCGACTTAGATAAATATCGCTATAGTCTTCTTGTACAATTTCCATGTCATGCCGTATGAAACACTTTATCCATGAATATGCAAATTTATGGCTCGATTTTCACTGGGAAATCATAATCAAATTAAATTTTAAACGTGACGTTAGTATTCAAAACTGCGATCAAGACTTATACTTCTTCTAATTCTGCAAAACGATGTATTCGAAGGAAACAAGAAATGGTCTTGTATGTTGATTTGTTTAAGGTCATAATAACACAGAGAGGACGATTTGATGAGGGGATCGAAATATTTCACATGGATAGTGTTGTTTTGATTGTACTTGATATGACTGATTCTCTGGCAAAATGGTTCCAAAATAACAATAAAAGGCATTATTTAGAAATTTCCAGTATTTTTGACTCTCTCTTGAATTAAAAAGGGCACTATAAGATGCAGAAATTGCAGGAAAACCATTTCTAGTTTATAAGATTATTTGAGTTAAAAATATTCTGAGTGCTCAAAAACTTTATCATTTAATCAGTTGCTGAATAAATTTTAATTTTTTAGTAAATTTACACAATATCTAACGATAATTACTTTAATTTTTTAGTGTCAGGCCAACTTTTTCATCATGTTTTATTTCATAATTTTAAATGTATGCAAGTAAACGACGAAATCGTAAAACCGCCTAAAGAAAAAAGCCTCAATTTAAATAAGCTGTCGACCTCTTAATTATTTTTCAACAACTCTTTTCTTTTAATTTGTTGGTCTCATCTTTTCCATCTGATTTTGAGCTTTTTTTTGAACAACCTTGACTTGATCGCACAACCTTTCCGCTCAGTAACGCAATGATATTATTAATCACTAGTTTCAAAAGTAATCTTACTTGAATAAATTGACAGAGAAAAACATTCATGCATATTGCTTCCAAAACTTCATAATTCAACTTCATAAACTTCATAGTTTTGCCTTGGCCACAGTTTCCTGTAAGTTGTAATTTTACTCGCAAACCAATTGATGCATAGCTGCTCACCTACTCGTACTTCCTACTGTGTAATGAGATCGTACGCTGTCCGCTCTAATCAGTGCAGCGTAGTGGCAACTTTGCTCGTATGACATTCCGGGATCAAAATTCAATCACGTTAAATTACTAATAACTACGGAATCGATTGACTAAAATCTTTGACCTTGACTTTAACGGAAAAACATCTGCATGATTAAATGTCACTTGCGCGCAGGCAATGTTTTATGCATATCATTCCCTATGAAATCAGCTCTCTGAATGGAACGTTACCTCAATACCGTCAATATTTTTCTGCCAAATCACGCCTTAATTGTTTCTTATCAATAATTGAAATCTAACAGTTAAGTAGTCATGAGAATTTGACATTTTACAGTTGAATCTAAAACATTGTGCTAAAATCATCGAGCCGTCGAAAAATATAACTGCATTGAGTCTGCCAAACTATTTTTTGGTTGTGGGCCTACTAATCCAAGGACTACTAATTAAGATAGGCATATTTCCATTTCATTTTTGGTTTATTCTAATCTATGGAAAACTTGAATGAATGAATGAGATCTTTTATTTTATCTACTTTAATAAAATTAATTACGCATCTACCACGTCGAAGCCGTATTAAGCTGTACGAAAAAAACATTTAGGGAGGAGTTTTACCGCGTTTGGTGGGTTGAAAGACGGTCACGGCATCCAAGAATAATGTTAAACATTTTATCCTTATTTTACACCCCACCAAAAGACCTCTCCAGAGCCAAAGTTCCGTATCGAAGAAAAGAAAGAAAAAGAATGAAAAAAAAAGTATAGACTTACATTTAAGGATTAAAAATATTCCCGGTAGACTGTAGAGGTATGGTATATTTTGCTCAATACCTTCAATTTTATTGATAAGCTTTTCTTTCTTATCTTGTTTCCTTATGTTATTATCAGGTACAGCTCAAATTTTTCAAAAGATAAAATCATACTTTGGAATATACAATAAACGATTTATCATTCAATTTTTTTTACACTGATGAAAAAAGGATATACTATTACCATTTACTGGATATACTTGTAAACTAAAATTCCTACTTTCTCGCTTGTTTCAGATAAAGTTGGTTTTGGTCCTAGCGACCATAGCCATCTCAAGGGCCGAGCCGCCCGTAAACAACCAATACCTCCCACCCTCCGCTCAAAACGGGTACGGCAGTACCGGGTCCGGATCTTCTTATGGATCTCCCAGCGGTTTTGGTGGAGGCAGCAGCGGCCAGAAACCCTCCTCGTCGTACGGCGCCCCAGGACTAGGGTCCAACGGCGGAGGTAGCGGCGGCTACGGCGCCCCATCCACCGGCTTCGGGAGCCCGTCGAGCACTTACGGAGCGCCCTCAGCCGGTTTCGGATCGACCCCGTCATCCAGTTACGGAGCTCCTACACCCTCCGCAAGTTACGGTGCACCTAGTGCGGGATCCCCATCGGGCAGTTACGGAGCACCCGGAGCTGGGTCGCCATCGTCGAGCTACGGTGCTCCTGGATTCGGATCCGGCTCAAGTGGAACCAATGGCTACAGCTCAGCAGGAGCTGCAGGTGGTTCCAGTCCATCTCCAAGCTATGGTGCACCCTCTGGTTCGTCACCCTCTACCTCATTCGGATCTCCTTCCTCTAGTTACGGAGCCCCCAGTGGCTTCGGATCAAGCCGACCATCCAGCAGTTACGGACCCCCAAGCCAAGGTGGTTCCAATAGCGCAGGCAGACCGTCTCCCTCTTACGGAACACCGACGAGTGGTTTCGGTGCAGGTTCAACCCCGTCCTCTGGCTACGGCGCCCCAAGTGCTGGTGGACCATCCTCAACCTATGGTGCCCCGGGTGCTGGTGGACCTTCCTCCTCCTATGGCACACCGACCACCGCAACTTTCGGATCTCCATCCTCAGGTTTCGGCTCCCCGTCTCCTTCCTACGGCGCACCTACCTCTCCTTCGAACTTCGGTTCCCCGTCTGGCTCTTACGGTGCACCCTCATCGTCCTTCGGTGGACCATCCTCTTCTTACGGCAGCCCTACTGCTTCCTCAAGTTTCGGATCTCCTTCTTCTTCCTACGGAGCACCTAGCTACGCCAGTAACGGTCAGTCCAATGGAGGTCGCCCATCGTCCTCTTACGGCCCACCCTCTGGTAATGGCAGACCTCGACCATCGTCATCTTACGGTCCCCCGAGCAGAAACGGACAAGGAGGTGGAAGTTACGGTGGCTCTCGGAGGCCTTCCGGTAGTGGCGGGCAATCACCCTCCTCTTCTTACGGAGCCCCGAGTGGTGGAGTTGGGCGACCGTCTTCGTCCTATGGAGCTCCTAGCAGTGGAGCTTCTGGCAGTGGCGGTTACGGTGGAAGTAGACCCGGAGGTGCAGGAGGCTATGGAGTCAGTAGCACTGGTGCTGGCGGTTACGGAGGAGTCAGTCCTATCGGAACCGGAGCCGGTGGTAGCTATGGAGGAAGTAGCAGTGGAGCTGGAAGCAGCTATAGTGGAGGCGGTGCCGGAGCATCAAGTGGATATGGTGGAAATGGTGGTGCAGCTGGTGGATCGTATGGAGGTGGCGCTGGATCTCAGGGTGGTTATGGAGGCAGCAGTGGTGGAGCTGGAGGCGGCTATGGTGGAAACGGTGCCGGAGCTGGAGGTGGCTACGGCGGAGCTGGTGGAGCAGGTGCTGGAGGCAGTTATGGCGGTGCTGGTGGAGCTGGTGGCGCAGGAGGCTATGGTGGTGATGAAGAGCAATCGGTAAGCTTTAAAAATAGTAGAAATTATCCCATAAATTATCCTGTGGATGAAATCGAAGCAGTCTTTGCGGAATTTTGGGGCCAAGTAATCTTCCTGGAGATGAATATTTTGATAAAGAAATATATAAATCGTACATGAAAACGACTTTCTAATTGGACGTATTTCTATCAAATGGAACTATATTCATTAATACATGAGCTCTGAGACCCATTAGAATATATGCATAACAGGGCTCACGCCATTGTGCACATAGTTCCGTTTGGCAGAATTACGTCCAATTTTCTTTTGAAGAAGAAAATTAGTAAGAAACTAGCGGAAATTCTAGAGCTCACGACCAAGGCAGAATTTTTTATGTTCACCATTGATATGTCAGACAAATGTTTTCATTTCATCCAGCATAGAATTAATTGCAGGCGTGTCCGAAGTTTGAGTCCAATCAGCGTCTTATGATGGCATCCTCACTTTAAGATATTGTATTAAATCAATTTTATCGAGTGGAGAAAAAGTGCGTAAAAAATGTCATTAAGATTGATAGTTTAAAAATTTCATTATTATCTTTTCATGAATTCCCTTTAAAATCTCAGAAAATTTCAGCACATCTATTTTGAGAATGCACGAATTGGACTCAACTCAACAGATCAGGAACTATACAGAATTAAAGCACATGACATAAAAAAGTTGAGTTCATACCATTTTACTCTCGATATATTTATAATGGGTAGTCATTGTGTGTAAATTTAGCTTTGGAGTATGCACTCCTAATGAAAGACGTTGAGGAATGCAGGTCATTTTTGCCTCGATATTCGAGCTTAGAGTTTCTTTTTACTACAACTCTTTTTGTAAATTTTCGATTTTAAACGCGTTTTCCTCAAAATTGCGAGACAAGTCACTTGACTCCACCATCTGTAACACCCTTTAATTCTGTGAGACGCTTATTGGACTAGCTGAACCTCGTCATGCGATTCGGAACTTTAATTTCTAGATCAGTTTTGAAACAACGTATGCACCATTACTTTTTCCATGCACATAAGTGGTTTTACGGATGAGACAGAAGTTGCAGTTCCTAATTGTAAAATGCAGTCCATATGTGAGTTCATAGTCTGAAATACCAAGCGTAGTCTCGTTTCTACTTCCAGACGGAGCCGGCCAAGTACGAGTTCAGTTACGAGGTGAACGACCCGGCCAGCGGTCAAGAGTTCGGCCACTCAGAATCTCGCGATGGAGACTTCACCCAAGGTTCCTACAACGTCCTCCTACCCGACGGAAGGAAGCAGATTGTTGACTACGAAGCGGACAAGGACGGATACCGACCCAAAGTCCGTTACGAGGACACGGGAGCTGCTGGTGGTGCTGGCGGTTTCGGCGGACAGGGTGGCGGTGCTGGCGGACAAGGAGGGCAGGGCGGTTACGGAGGTAGCCAAGGTGGTCAGGGTGGTTATGGAGGTAGCCAAGGAGGCCAAGGCGGCTATGGTGGTAGCCAAGGAAGCCAAGGAGGTTACGGAGGTAGCCAGGGAGGCCAGGGCGGCTATGGAGGTAGCCAAGGAGGCCAAGGCGGTTACGGAGGTAGCCAAGGAGGCCAAGGAGGCTACGGAGGCGGTCAGGGTGGATTCGGGGGTAGTCAAGGAGGTTACCCCTCAGGTGGATCAGGCGGATCTCTGTCCGGCGGTCAAGGAGGATACTCTTCTGGCAGTCAAGGCGGCTACCCCGGAAGTCAAGCAGGACAAGGAGGGTATGTTAAACTTCGTTACTGTTCTTAGATTTCTTTAGTGCTACAGCTGAAGACTCATAGACCAATTTCCGTACAATATTTTCATAATATTAAGTTAATTTTTTTTGCCTATCGATATTATCAATTCTGCTTTTCCTTTAAATATTCTATTTTCTACGGGAGGTACTAGTCTTTGAAAAGATACATTTTCATTTTTCGATCCTGTCGCCTCAATCCTTAATAAATGAAATCGTAAGTGAATTTAACCCGAATAAAAACGAACCAAAAAATTTCATTAGAGGTTTTTTTTGTGTTCTACTTCCCACATTAACGCAACACGTATTCACACGACTCGTGTATTTTTTCACAGATCTGGATACAGCTCAGGCGGGGGCTACGGTGGTGCAGGTGGAAGCCAGGGTGGTTACGGTGGCTCCAGTGGAGGCGCGGGAGGCTACGGTGGTTCCAGCGGAAGTCAGGGTGGCTACGGCGGTTCCAGTGGGAGTCAGGGTGGCTACGGCGGTTCCAGCGGAGGTCAGGGTGGCTACCCCGCCCCAGGCCGGAATAACTTCTCGCCCAACGGCCAGGACGCGTTCACCTCGAGTGGAGGGTACTCCAGCTCCAGGCCGGGTTCCAGACCTGGCGGATCTCAGGGAGGGTACTCCGCGGGAGGGCCCACCTCTGGCACTCTGACCAGTGAAGGTTACCAGTACTAGTTTCAATTATTTCGCTTGTTGTAAATTGTGATCGCTCCGTTCGGCTCGAATAAGCTTGTGGAAATGTACTGGGCTGAGAGCCACGAAAGTTTGCTCACAGCTCATCATGTTTTCAAGGATCCAAGCTGTAACTGCCAGTTATTTTCGTTTTTTATATATTTATTTATTCATCGGTATGGTTTTGGCACCGAAACCATTAAACGCTAGATGGTTACCATAAGCTCACCAGGGTGAGCTGGAATTTGAGGGGCACTGTTACCCTTTACTGCCATACTACGAAAAAGAGCAGTGTGTGCAGAAAGTTAAGCTTTTAACCCGTTGGAAAAGTACGAGAGAAATTTTCACATCTATTTTCATACTACCTAATACAACCTAAAAACTTTTACACATACTGCTTGTATCTCAATCATATCCACGCTCTTTTTCGTAGCATGGTAGTACAAACCTGTGCCATTTAAGTTGGTTGTTTCTAAAAAAATCGAGACAAAAAATGATGAATGGATCACTAAAAATCAGAGTTAGTAACCTTGTTCGATGTTGAATTCAAATGAATTATTCTGATTTTTATGGCACTACATTTTTACCATCTTAAACATCAAATTTATATGCGTGATGTTTTTTTAATTACAACCAACTGACCTCAAAATCATTAGGTGTATGAGTCAAAAAGTTTCTTTAGACTCGTTTTTGATGTGATGTTTTACTGTATATAGTCTAGGAAAACAAAATTAATTATTAGTTACCAAACAGTTACCATTTTGAAATAAACAATCTGTCTCTATTACTTGAAAGCACGGCTGTGTGTACTTCCTTTGAGTAAGCAACAGCCGCACTAATTAAAAAACATATTTTATTTAAACAGTGAGTAGTCGCTGAGACTCAAATAATTAATATTTTTGAATCTATTATCGTTTCTCCGCATTTTATACTTCGTTGACCGTTTTATCGAAGATTCATTGAAAGATAATGTCAAGTGACGAAATTACTAGACAAAACTGTAAATAGTAACAGAAAATAAATGTTGTTTAATTAAATGTGTTAAAATTACTGAATACACTTGAATTTTCATCAATGTCAATTGTACTTAAATAGGAAATAGATAGAATAATAAACAAATTTGTCCGTCGTTTGCAAGCGCAAAAAATTGTTCTTTGATTTTTCATCCTCGTGTATGTTCTATGATTGAAACAAGAAATTCAATTTTCATCAATGAATATGCTTAAACTAAAGTCTCTCCCATTCTTCAACATTCGCATGAAAGTGAATTGATCATAACTTTTGTTTATTTCTCTTCATACGATTAATGGTTATCACTAGTATGACGTGAGCCTTAGTTGTACAAATCTCATTATATCATACACATTCATTGCTACTATGAATGAAACGGTTTGTATTGATCTCTATATTTTCATCATAAACTTACCGTTTATACACTTTTGTTCCTATACACTGGAGAATGTACAGTTTTACTCGGGATACTTATCAAAAAATGAATTATGCTTCGTTGATACTGACATTTCTATTCAAATATGAAGTAAAAATTATTGAAACTACGACTCGCAACTGCCTCACAGAGCCTGATAGTCAATATTAACATGACTTAATCTACATCAGCTATGGAAATTCTATTGATATGTACGGTCCATCGAAAAATTTACCTTATTCCACCAACCTCTGCTATTAGTTATTGATATCAGTACATAGATAGACGATCTACAAAAGTTTGAGCCAGATACAAAAAGCGCCCAAACCATTTGTTCCTCCAATTGGATCGCTCTATTTCCCCTCAGTCTTCCAAATGCTACACCAAACCATCCGTAAAATCGTTTAAATTATTTAAGTAGATAATTGTACGTTTACTAAAAATTTACTCAAAAGTTCTCTGACTTATTTTAACTTTATGCTCTGTTGTGATACAAAAATTAGGTGAGCTGTTCCCAACTTAGTATTAGGCATTGGAGAGACTTTCGCAAAAATCCAAAAGTCTTTTGTTTCAACGTAATTGAAATATAAATAACCTAACTGAAAATTTGACTACCTTGAAAGATGTTTTCTTTTCCAGTACATGCACATAAATCCATTTTTTTGTGCAGTTCCACCTAATTTCAAATTGTATTTTAAAAGAAACTTACGCTTGCTGCAGACTAAGTTATTTTCTTGCACGGAAAATGTTCCCAAAAATTAATTGAGTCAGAGAGGGAACCTGCCGGACCTAAAGACTCAATAAGAAGCTGCACGTAAAGAAAAAGAATCAGTAAACCAGAAATTAGCAAATTAGTTGGGCGGTGCATGATGGTGCACCCACACGCGACGTCTGAGAAGCACCGTTGCAATGATTGCCAAATTGCAGCTTTTCTCTCCTGATTTTAAAATCTCTTCGAGAGAAATTAAAAACTTTCGTATCCGCTGTTGCGCCTAAATAATGCAGCAATGTGCAAGTCGTTTTACTTATACATATTAAGGTGATTCGACGGTTGCCATTTTTCGTATCAGAGCCATCAATTCGTTCCATAATTTCAGCTACTTGTTATTTCGTTCGAATTTTGAGATCGTACTTTTGTTGTCGTGAGACTAAATAATTCATGTACTAAATTTGACAAAGAAATTCATCGTAAATTCGAAAAAAATGAAAAGTAACTGAAGTTATGGAACGAATTGATGCGATATCTCGCATGTCGCTCTGACTGAAAAAATGGCAACCATTGAATCACATTAAGTTACGCCACGGTGAGATTAACGCAATGATTTAAGTCTGTTGAACACTTCATCTGATTAGTGAAAATTGAAGGGCTCGGAGGACAAGGCGCATAAATGCAGTTTTGCTATTTTGAGAAATTCGTGTTTTCAGTTTTGAAGTTACATGGATCCTTATGGCGGTTGGAAAGTTCAAAGTGACTTAATGATGCTTAAAAAGTGGACTTAAGGAGCAAATTTTTCAAAGAACATGCAGGAAGACTAGTTCTACTTGAATTCATTTATTTTTCAATTTTTTCGGAAACCGCACGTATACCCCTTGTCCTTCAAACCCTTAATTAGACATGATGGAGTTTTGGTAACCCAAAATTTTGCATAAATTGACGCATGGAGGACGGCGCAGAAGGTATACGCCCCTCCCCTATCTAAAAAAGGATGATGAAAGAGGGAAGGAAGAAAGAGGGAACAAGAAGTAGAATTTGTTTGTTTTTGACAAGGTGCCTTTAACATTGGAGGCCCGAACAAATTTAACCCGAAAATTTACAGGAAAGAGAAAAAACTGGAAAATTTTGAAAGATGGCAGTATAAAATAAGAATATAAAATTTAGAGGATCGGGAGAGATAATAAAAAGAGGACAACAGAAATGGAATGGATACTTGATCGGGGGAAAAGTCCATAGCTGGATCTCCAGTGTGTGGCGGAGGGTGAGAGGAGGGACATTTTGAGAAAGAAAGAAAGAAGGAAGAAAGTAAGGAAAAAAAAAGTGGGAGCTTATAGTTGATAATTATTCATGACAAAATTGACTCAAACTGCATATTAGATGCTTTTAAACTTCGAAAATGTTCTGGAGAGTGCCCCCCCCCCCCCCCCTTCTCTAGAACTCTCTCGTTCGAAGTGTGTGGATCCGCCTGTGAACTTTTGGAGTCTGAGCAAACATTGAGGCCATCAAACTTTAAGTTCAGAATGAAATAAATTATTAACGTGTGTGACATAATGAATATTTTTGACTCATTTCTTCATAAATTAATGGGATATCCTTTTAATGATTGATACAAACTGGTACAACATCAGAAATATCATTTTCATAGCACCGTCTCATTTTTGCGCTGAAACGTATCGAAGTAGTTCTTTGGAACTTCAATTGTAGTAATTATTCACCTTTTCGGGCCTAGCACCATTCTACAATCATGTTGTATACCGTAATTAGGCCGTAATGTCAGATTTTTTACTATAACTTTCAAACTCTCTTGCAATTTAAACGAAATATTGAAATCTTAGCTGCATTTTAATGTGCAGCATTTAAGTTAAAAACATCCTAATTTAATAGTAAGGATAATTAATCATTCATAAATAAGGACAATAGTGATTACTGAGCTGATTTAGTAGCTGAGTATATTTTAGCTGAGATGCGATTACGGAGCTGACTAAACATGAGCTACATTTTGTATATAAATACCACAATTATTGACTTATCTGAAACCATTGGCCTACGAAGTGGAACCAATGCAAAATGCTATGATGTTCCCAAAATAAGCCAGAAATACTGGCCCCTTAAAGCGACATGTAGTTCATGTGATCCTCAGGTAACCCAGTAACCGCAGTATACTGTTCCAGGAAGGTTATGACATGCCAGGAATTCGGAACTGAATTTTCTGGGGAACTAATCGCTGCTTACAGTCGAAAATGCGTTTTTCCGATTATGTAGCGTACCTGTATAATCTTATATTATTCTTAAAAAATTTTCCAACACTTTTCTCAACATTTTATGTAAATTTCCCGTACTTTTTCAAAAATATTCACAAAATTTTATTTTATCTTTTTTCAAAAAAAGAGTACATCGGATACGCAAAAAATCGTCAAATGTTGAAAAGAATCTAATTAATTTTGGTTGAAATTTAAAAACTAGGGATATTTAAATTTTTAAAAATTCAAAACAATCTCTCCAAAACTTCTTTTATAGACCATCTTTTACAGTTATTCACATTGGAGTCGTGTTTCTGAAATTGTTCATCCGATGTTCTAAGAACGATAGGTTCATCTATTCCGATAAAACAAAAAACAAAAAAAACATGCACTTTCATAGTTGACTGCTTTGCTATATAATTTGGAGTTTTAGATATTGTATCCTCCAGGGCTGATAGATGGAAGTTTTATAAAATCAATGGTTTGACCAACGAAGTGGCAACGAGTAAAGTCAAATGAGAAGCAATCCCATTTTTTGCTCCAAATCGTGAGGAGTTCACCGAGCGAACGGGTCAAAAGGTTCATTCACTCTAATATCCAGCCAGGAGCTGGCTGCTCAGCTTCAACTAGGAACAAACGAAACAAATAAAATCATGAACTGATCTCTTCATCCCACTGCCGTTTTGCACGAGATGCATCCGTGCTTTTAAAGCTCAGTCGTGAATATATTAAGAAAACACCGTATACAGCTCCCAATCTTTTAGATTGCGTTTGTTTCCGATTTTTGAACTGGTTTCTTTTAAGAATTTTTGGATTACTCTCCTGAAAGTCATTGCTCATAGATTTTTTAGGTACAACTTTATAACTAATGTACTATGGTTTGAGTCAGTTTGGCGACCTTGGAATGGACACTGAAAAAAAATGTGCTTGGCTCAAGCATGATGATTCTTGAATTTGCTGCCAAGAATTTTGTTTATCTTGGTTTAAGCTGAATTTTTTTTGATACAAAAAAAAAAAAATTCGCAAGTTAAGCAAAAAAGTAGTTTATTACTAAGCACCAAAATTCTTGATTTAAGGAAGAATACATCTTGGCCGAAAATTTTAGATTCCTTTTTTTTTCAGTATCCTTCGTGTGGGAGGCTACGAAATGATTGCGATGTCATGCAGAAAGCCACAGAGTTACTTCAAATTTTGAGAGGAAATGCGAGAGAAACTACCCGCGAGTTAATTGGATAGTCAGGACTAAACAATGAGATAAATAACGGCACAAAGAAATCATCACTACGCTAATTACAACTGTACGTGACTGTAAAGAGACCGCTTATGACTCAACCTTTTGTGCTGAAATGAAAGGTTTGAAAACCTAAGGAATCACCTCCATATTTTTGTGAGGCGAGAACATAGCTTGCTTTCACAGTCTCACCCCACGCTAAACGCTAGAACCATGCATTATTACTTTCGTCGGGCAATTCTTTTTGCTCAGACATGGGCAAAATGACTGATTTAACTTTTTGAGTGCGACAAATATACGAATGTCTCATAGTGCACAAGCAGACATGTTTTGCAAGTGTGGCGGTCGTATTGGTACATATTATTTTAATGATAAACGTTGAAGTTCAGCACGTAAAAAATGTTGATGTTAATGGAGCTTGTGTTACCAATAAAATGAACAGAGAATAGAACAAAATACTATGATAACTATTTTTCACAATAAATTAATGGGTCTTTTAACTGCTTACGAGAGAAAGAAAACTGAATTGACTTTGGTGTCATGAAATTGCTCAATATTCACGTTGAGAACTTTTGAATTGTCAAAAGTCTACTCCTTAAAACGTGTGCTTTTTTGTGCATTTTCAAATTTATCGCGTTTATGGGTGCATTTTTCCAGTTACTTGGCATTTAGGTTTACCCAGGAAGAGACGTAAAAAAAAACTTAACTCGTAAATAAACTAACTATTTATCAGTTTGTATCTCTCGGATGAGTTTAACTGTTTTCAAGCGTCCATTCATTCTTTTCTCGTTGTATCGCAAAAGCAAAAGGTTCGAGACAAATTAAATCAAACGTATAAGAGATGTGACATATGGAGAAATTTGTGGGGTTTTTTTAAATTCTTTTGTTTAGCTAAAATAATTATTCTTTATCGGAATATTACATCACCCAATGACGGGTCCTTCTATAGATGTTTTGTTAAAGGCGAGCGCGTCAAAAGCGCCTTCAATTTTTGTTTATGCAACACGGACATCTCCTGAGCACGAATAGTTGTATTCCACAATTTTCATCAGCGACACGGTTTGTCCTTTCATAAAGTACTTAACGAACACACAAGTATCTCTTCCTTTTTAACATATGAGAGGTTGTATAAGCTTAACTTCTAATCTGTCATGTACAGGTCACTGAATTGTCGGCTGAAAATGCAACATTACGCGACTTTTATCTAGCCAAAAATTAACATGAATCGGGCGCAAAATATTATTTTGTACATGAAAAAGAGGTCCATCTCTTCACAATTTTGAATTAGACGATGTAATATCCAAGACATTTTTTAGTGTCCTGAACAATGAATTGCAAGCGGTTTAGTTCAATTTTTAGTCGAGCCTACTATCAGACGGTTTGAGACCGTTGGTCTCTCTTACGTACCTGCAACACATTAATTTAAAATCTCATGACTGCAAGTTAATACTTGAAGCTTCAAGAGATGATCAATCTCCTTAAAACGACCATTTTTTCCTCGGAAAATTCAGATATGACAACGTCGATTCTCCACGCCCTGTCTCCCTTTCAACAAGTTGGATTTAACACTACATAAGCCTCTTTGTCATCCATCATCGAATCAATTTTCATTCTTTTGAAGGCGAGTGTTGCCAATTTTCATCTACGAGTAATGAGAAGCGCTTTTGTCGAATGAAAAAATGTGAGGATTCGTACAAACCGACAAGTCAGGAACGTAGATGCGACATTGAAGCTCGCGTGAATCAGACCAGAACTTACGTTTTGAGTGTCATACGCGTAAAATAAAGAACCGGCATCTTAGTAAATTTTATTTGTGAGTGTGACAAGCAATACACATTTGAAATGATTGTGGTTCTTATTTAACGCCTGCAATAGGTGAAATAGTCATTTAACCGTAAGATACGAGTTTTCAGTTGAAACAATGAGTGGTTATTTTGAGTATGTTTTTCAAAAGCCACGTTTCATCGTTTAATTTCAGGTCCCCGTTTTAAAATAACGTAAGCAATTTACGTAGATATTTTCTTACTGATAGTGGAGTACTTAAAATATTTCATTCTTTTTGAGCAACTTTCACGTTTGTATTAGATTATTAAAATGGCTTTCTGGAGGTAAAAAAAGAAAAAAAATGAGGCATGAAAAATTGATAAGATTTTTGACCGGAAAGGGAGGAAATCGGTTGATGACTCTACTATGTATTGGACACCTCTACACCCTCATTTATTTGTATAGCAGACTGTACGATCACGTTTTGAATCGCATGCCGATGACGTTTTCCTATGTCTATCTAAAATACGTAGGGACCAGTGTCAATATTTTTACGAACATCGCATATTTTCGAGGGCATGACAAGGTACGTAAAATTTAATGATAAGTTACAGATTGTCTGGCTGCACGACACTTGCGCACACTTTTCGTACCGATAACGGTTGCGCACAAAATTCCGAATTTTCATTTGCGCACAGTTTTACCGATAACGTTTGCGCACACTGCACTATGTGGCAACGCTGCACCTACGCAACGCGAATCACCCGGACACCGGGCCCGGGTTTGTTATTGTCGGCGAGGTGCATTATCGTGTTGTGATAAGGAAGGTCCACGACAAAAGGAGGAAGAGGTGTGTCTGGAAAGGAGTAACTCAGTAACCTGCGGACCGTTGCTGTCAACACAGTGCCGAATTTTAAATTGTTTTAATGTGCAACTTTTTAACGTGTTTTAGCTCGAGTTTTAAACAGTTTTAATGATAATAATCGTTTTTAATAATCGTGAGTTGTTTGACAGCATATTTTAAACCGTTTTTATTCCTTTATTCGCAAGTGTGTGTGAGTGTATTTCAGTTAAAATTTAATAAAATGAGTTCTGATACGGGCTTTCAGATAATGAGAAGCAATAAAGGCAAACCAATGATACTAGTCGAAGGCTATAAATTCCGACAATTTCGCGTTAAAAAAAAAAATATACATTGGCGGTGTTCGAAAAAAGAGTGCCGGGCTACGATCAAAACAGATGTACCGATGACTACTTTGCTTGAAACGACCAACAAGGAACACAGACCGCAACATGCTCCACCAAGTGATAAAGAAATCGAGCTGCAGCTTATAAGAACCAGTCTGAAGAGAAAAGCAACCGAAAATCTAAATGAACCACCATTGAAATTGATACGCCATGAGGTTGAGAATTCAAAAAAGGTAACATTTTCTGACCTACCGTCCCTTTCACAGTCCAGTTATCGCGCTAGAAAAAAATTGAAAAAAATTGAACCTCACACACACTCTCAAACTCACTCACTTCTGTTTCATCACTCGTTTACTCGCCCCCTCTGTTCGGTTTTAAACAATGCGTGCGTATAAATATGCTCCGTATAATGCAGCGTTGCCACATAGTGCAGTGTGCGCAAACGTTATCGGTAAAACTGTGCGCAAATGAAAATTCGGAATTTTGTGCGCAAACGTTATCGGTACGAAAAGTGTGCGCAAACGTCGTGCACCGGATTGTCTACATTTTGCAATACGAAACTACTTACTTATTCTAGTTCAGTCTAGAAACAGCATATCGACAGTAAAAGACTCTCAAACTACGTATATCGTTTAAGGTATTTAAAAATCTTCACTCCAATTTTTTCGGAACTGAAAAATCAACATCATTCCTTAAAGTTTGTTTCAGAATTTATCTCATGCAGAGAAAACAAATCAAGGAAGCTTTTAGGAATGGATGTTGATTAGTTTGTCATTAAAAAATATGCAATAAAAATACTCATGCAGGTAGGTGACTTTAGGGATGAGGCAAAAATTGTGGTTTTAATTTGCAACAATGCATAACGATCCTTGACAAACTGTCAAATTTGATGGTACATGCATCATCTCTGTAGCAGAGGTTTAGGTCCACTAGGAGAGGGGTATGGCGCTTTATCGTATTTTACACTTAAAACCGCGTCCATTCATTGAAAAAGTAACATGCTTTTTCTGTCTTTGATATTTTTATGGTCTGTTTTTTATTTATTAAGGTCATAAAAAAGTTAATATCATAGTCACGTACCACACCAAATGAACATATAAAATCAAAAGGAGCTATGTCCATTCAGGCATGAGCCCTGAGATGCATAAGGATAAATGGATGTCAGGGCTCATGTCACATTAATGGTAAATCCTTTTGATTTAAATGCATCCAAATCTTTATCTTCATCTCCCGAATACTTCACGCATTGCATCAAACACAGTGCGGTCATTGCGGTCAGCGTGACACGGATAGCGCTTACAAGAATGCATAAATACTTCACGCATTTCAACAAACACAGTGCGATCAGCGTGAAACGCATAGCGCCTACAAGACTGCGTGAATACTTCACGCATTGCGCCAAACACGGTGCGGTCTGCGCAGCGCGGCGGCGGAAGTTAAAATCATTAATCCACATTAATGTTTGTTCTTTCATAATTTTTTCGTTCATCTCCTATGAATGGAGGGCCTCGTCCACACAGAGATAGGTTTACGAAACTTAACTTTCGCGCAAAGTTCCGTGAACTTTTGCAAATAGTGTTGCCAGGGCTTTCCCAAAAAATGTATTCAACCCGAGTAAACGCGTTTTATGCACTCTTCCCCCGCTGGCACGTTCATTAGATGGTTTTTATTGATGTTTCAAAACGAATGAGAAGGGGGCGGCAAAATACAGGCAGCCCATGGGCGGGAAGTAGTTAAATCCGGCCCTGTACCGATTTACCATTTTACACGAAAAATTTGGAAGATTTTAAATTAGAACAGAATGCTGTCCAAAGTTTTCCGAGAGTCCGCTGTTTACGGATAGATCATTGATGAAAGTGCAGAAATGCGTATCTCGGTTAGCGGTGTTGCGGACCTCTTGTCATGCTTTATTTTCTATGCGGACAACTACGGAACGACATTCTTTGCAAATTTCAGTGAATTTTCTTATCATAATACAGAATATTCTATGAAAATTTCAAGCCATGATATTGGCTCGGTCTCCTTTTGAAAAATAAAATAGGAGCGGATATTTCGAAACGCCGGAACCGAGTTACACATTTTACCTGTTTTGCCGTCGAGACCCAAGTAGCAAAATAGAATTGTTTTCTAGAGTACAAATATTAAGAACATTTCCAGAAAAAACAAAGAAAATGAGAGTCCTCCAGAAAATAGAAAGAAAAAACATTGCGAGTCAAAAGTCTGACCAAAGAAAATGGATCTATTTCATAGGTCTACTCTCTGTCAACTTCCCATTTGGGAAAAAGATAGAAAATTTATTGAAAGTTGAATTATTTTCTAGCCAATTTCTTAATGTTTTCTTTTAAGCAAATGCAAGGAAAAAATGTATTTTCTTTCTATTTTCTAGATCTAATTTGTATCTATTTTCTTTCGAGATTATTGTTCTGTCTAGAAAGTAGACATTTTCTTGATGAGCGCCACCAAGAAAGTAGATGACAATGCCACTTGGGATGTGATAAAATCATTACTTTCATCGGTTTAAAAGGTAGTGCAGCACTTGGCCCAAATCTCTCGGCAGGACTCACAGTACACACTCCTAGAACCAGGACTACACCCAGAGGACTTGAAACTGAACATAATTTACAAAGCACCCACGCTGATTCCAGTTTGCGTATCATCGGTGCTCTATTTGGTGGTGACAATCTTGGAGGACAGCGCGCAGTTCATCCCCGAGCTGAAGCTGAAATACTTCCTGCGGACCGGTGTCTTCGCGTGCAACATATTCATCCTCATGCAGATCGTCAACTGCTTCTGCATTCTCTACAACCGACTCGATGTCCTCAACGGCCAAGCCCGCCGTTTCCTCACAGAGTCGGAATATGCGAGGGGTCCTAAAGATATTTTCATGATCTCAGGTAACACACTGAGAAATAGCTTATGGCTTATAAACCAATGGGTCAGTTGCGCTGGACACAAAATCGTGTTTTGATGCTTTATCTTGCAGATCAACTTAAAATAATAAGATCTGCCTAAACAGCAAATTTCTACGTTGAACATTCACCGAGATATCGCGCCTTGAAAAACTCGATTTATGACGTCATGTACCGCAGTTGTACATACCAGTGGCGTGGCGTGCTTTGCGATATATCGATTGTTATGCCATTGACACCTATGGAAAATGATCGATGAACAGGGTGTTCGCTACGAACACCTTAATAATCGATTCTTTACCATACGTTTAAATTGCAAAACAATCGATACTTCGCAATTCACGCCACGCCACTGGTACATACTAAGTTATGCACTACTGCGCGACGCCGCACTGTGCGGCCCTCTGTGGACAAAAATTAAAAATTCACAACTCGACATCTGAATATTTTTTTTTTTTTTTTTTTTTTTTTGGAGTTTGTCATCTTAAAGATATTTCTGACTCACAAAGATGCTTCATTTCCAAATTTTTTGCTCAAAACTACTTCAAAGTTAGCTAGAAATTGAGCCGGAAATGGATCGAGAATCATTGGTCCATAAAAATTACACGGAAAAAAGGCGTCAACTTCAAATTAAGATTTCTCGCTCGAAACGCAAAATGCCCCGGTCGGTTGTCATTTTCATAATCCTTAGATATAACCAACTTTAATTCTACGAAAAAGATCTTGCGACTTTTTGCAACTATCAGAGATATTTGAAGTTAAAGTTTGGGTGTTTCACGTTGTTTTTACATTGTGAACATAATATGGCTAATTCGAGGTTGCCAACCTCAAATCAACTTTTCTCGAAAACTATACGAAAAAACCCTAAGATATAACATTTTCTTATATTCCTCGAGTGTTTTGCTTTGATAGTGCCAATGGGTTTTCCTACGTCGGTGCTACAATCTTCATTATTTAAAGCTCAGTGTCTTTTACCGATTTTTGTCCGCTTCGTCCGTAAGGATGCCGCTCTGTGCGGCGCGTCGGGCGAGGGTAACCAGCGCTACACGGGCATTGACGCCTACAAACCTAACAGGAATACCTCACGCATTACGCAAGGCGTGAAGTATCCCTGTTAGGTGTGTAGGCGCCAGTGCGCGTGCCGCTCCACTCTGTGTTCGGCTCTAATATTTGAACTCGCGGAGTCACCGTTTTTCAGCTCATGATTTTGGGTGTTTAACGTTGCTTTTACATTGTTAACATAGGGCTCATTCGAGGTTGCTAGTTGCAAATGAACTTTTCTCGGAAAATACGCAAAAAATTCTGAGTTATACCTAACATTTCCTTATTCCTCGAGTTTTTTACTTTGATGGTGCCAAAGGGTTTTCCTATGTCGGTGCTACAATCTTCATCATTTAAAGTTAAGTGTCTTTTACCGATTTTTATCCGCTTCTTCCATCGCGATGCGGATGATGTCATAAACCCGACTTTTCATAGGACGATATCTCGCTTAACATTTAACGTAGACAGTTGCTGTTTGGACAGGTCTTCTTATTTTTAGCTAATCTCAAGAATCAAGCATCAAAATACGATTCTGTGACCAGCGCAACTGGCCAATTTGCGGTTTATATGAAACCCGACTAATACAGTAGCCGCTCGATAATTCGAAGTTATTAGAACCGGGAATTTTCTTCGAAATAACGAGTTTTCGAATTGGCGAGATTTCGAATTATGGAGAGTGGTTACGAAAAAATTCGAAATAAAGACAGTTTAAAATAAGCTCTATAATTCGAAGTGGTGGAACCAAACGCTCTATAATTCGAATCAGATAATTAGAGCTAATAATCGTAAATTCCTCAGTTCTCCGTCCGTCAGGCATTGACATATGTATGCACTTACATCAAAACAACCACCGCCTCGAGACTTCGAATTATAGAGCGCCCGGCACAAATATTTCGAATTACAGAGCTTTTCACAAGCCGTTTTCCCACCGAAAAATTCGAATTACCGAGCGATCAAATGCACTAAATTTTTCGAATTGACGTGATTTCCCCAGAGGATCAGTGTCGCCGTCGGATCATCGAGCTTTTCGAAGTATCGAGCTTTTCGAATTATCAAGCTTCGAATTATCGAGCGGCTACTGTAGTACTTAAGGCAACATATAATAATAGCACATATACCGTAGTGGTGGTATATATACCTTAGTATGGTTCACAGACCGAGAATCATTAGTTCATTTACGACCATTAGTGGTATTACATACATGTTCACATTGGATGAACCACTGAGGTTTATAAAGCCATAGATTCTTCTCCGTGCAAAACAAATAGCGCAATTTTCAATAAATTACGATTACATACAAAAATTGAAGGTTGGGTATGCAGAAAGGGCATTATTTGGTTGCGATTTCTAAGAATTTCTACCGCGAATTTATATTTTAGATAGGAAACTATTGGGTAAATTTTCTGAAATTTTTCGCTTTCAACATTGTAAAATCATTAGGAAATGTCAGTAAAAGTTTTAACGTATTCCACACATTTGCTTTAATTATAATGCAAATGAAACGCTATCAAAGACTCTGAGATACCGCGACCATGAAATGCCCTTTTTGCACCCAGCGATTCAATTATTGCTACTGAATTGTAAAAGTAGTGAATTTTGCTTATCTAGTAATTGAAGGGGCACCTCTTGTAGAGATTTATGCTACGAGATTGAAAAAAAGCTGAATTATTTTTTGCATTGCAAATTGCCTACCTTTTTTATTAACCCTTTCTTGCACCAATTTTTAATTTTAGATTTTTTTCAATTTTCTTTTGATATCTATGTTCCTTTAGGCTCCCTGAAGACACATGAATTTTTTCATATTGATCCGATCACCGGAAGTGCCCAAAAAATGGTGGTACAACAAGTGTACCACTAAGCAGCAAGGACCTCCTTATGTGCAATAGAGCGAAACTGCTAAAAATTGTTAAAAATGATGAAAATATGCAATTTAGATAATTTTTGCTGATAAATTATAAGAGTAACAGTTACATATACTACTTCCTGCTACATTTATAAGCAAATGTTGAATGTAATACCGAAATTTTCATTTTTTATGTGTTTTTTTTACCTGAGAAACTGAGGAGCGTGAAGGTTTTTCTTCAAATTTTGACTCCAGAATACCTAAGAAAAAATATTTTCATAGTTTTTACTCATTTAGCGCTTCATTTGATACTTTTACTTTCATATTTTACCAAAAATTTGAGAGAAAATTAATTTTTTTTTTTAATTTAGCATCAATTATGCTGTTTGCTGACCCCGAAAAACTTGATTTTTTCATGAAATCTGGGTTCAAATGCATGAAATTTTTTTATTTTTTTTTCAAAATTGGAGTAGTTACATGGTAAAAGCATGCTGACATGTCCATACATCATGTTTTGTCAAATTCTATAAGTTTTACCAAGTCAAAACCCACCTTTCTTACCCCTCAAAACTGCTAGAAATAGGTAATTTCTTGAGAAATCGATAAAAATTAGTTCTTGGTTAGAATAATTTCCAAATTTTTGAACTCTTTCCTAATTCTGCTTGATGCTTGTTCAGACCTTACTAAGATGTTCCTATTAGCCCCCCCCCTCCCCCCTCTTTCCTCCCCCTACCCCCAGAAAATGATAAACAAAACAAGTTATGTTTGAGGTTACGTTGTTTACATGAGCCCCTGCTGCTTAGTGGGCCATATATGTACCACCACAAATTCGCGGTTTTGAAAAAAACAAAAAAATTTCATATTTTTGTAACTGATAAAAATTGAAAGCCTGCATCATGAGGAACCAGAAAATATAAAATTTACTTATCAAAAGTTATTTGAACGACATGAAACAACCAAAATCCCGAGCTCTGACCAGCTGACCGTTTTATCCTCATTTTCATGGTAACAAACTAACAAAAATAGGACTAGCCATCCGATTTGAGTGAAACAAAAAATCACCGCTAGAGAGAAGCACTTACTGGACCTATACAAGTCGGCACCGCCTTGTTGCCACGTTTCGGATCCGCCAAAAAAATTATGTAATGGGTGGTACAACAATTGTACCACTATGCAAGAAAGGGTTAATGACGGTTGTCTGATTGGTTGTTTGAAATTGACATTTAATGACCAAACTTTGTAGAAATATTGCAATTTCACTCCATTCAATCAAACTTGATTACAGTAAGTTTACAAAATTGTACAACTTGGCGATCAAGGTGTGCATTTTTTGAGCGTAGAATCTACGCACGGCGTCAAAAAATTCAACGCCATTCTCAAACTGGGGGAACGTAAAAGATGTCAACGATCAAGTATAGGTGTATCAATGGGCAATCGGGTGAGCGTCAACATTTTTTTTACTCACACTCAAGCAGCAAGAACTTGGAGTTGGCGGTGGGGATGGTGGTGACAATCACGATGTTGACTAACAAGAAAACACCTCGCAGATAAAATTTAAGAAAAAAAAATAAATAAAAAAAAATAAAAAAAACTTCCTCGTTTGATCACTGTTGAATCTTGTTGAATATGATTTAAATAATATGTTAATTCATACATCAAAAAATAAATGTTTAAAATTAATAAATATTAAAGAAAACTTTCCCGTCAAATTTCAGACCCAAGAGACTCCTCGTTGAGCGAAGACAAAGTCATTCAAGTAAGCTTCATCTACAATTTCATCCGCTCCATCGGTTTTAGGTTGAAGACCGACTTTTCGTTCCAGATATTTATGTATTTCAGTAACGATTTTATGGTTATCACCTTAGAACTGCTCCAGTCCTACAAGTCCTTTGAATCGGGACAATCACTCCTTTCGACGGTTTACTATTTCTACGACGCCTCGCTGAGGTTGATTCGAATTTTCGTCATTGTTGCTGCTTGCTCTGGTATTCAAAAACAGGTAAGTTTATACCTTACTATTTTATTTTTAAAAATAAAAACATAGTTTGATGACCTGATAAAAAGAATGAAAGCAAAATGAGACACCTAAATTCCCAAATAAAGACAAATAGTCACCTCTACTTGTAGCTCAGCAATGATGGAAACTTTTACTTTTGACGATTCAACATTTCTTATGAAGAATGCGACTTTGTTCAACCTTTTATTGACCATAAAATAAATTGGTTATCAGTACATTATACAACGAGTTAACCAGAAAATATTAGCTTGTTTGCAAATTAATATTTCAACACGTCACTCAACAACCAATTAAAAGAACATTTTAGTGGTTGAGCGATGGAACCCAGCAGTCAAAATTCCCAACCTGTGTCTCTGGAGGCAATTTACAGGAGACTGGTCCGATAGACCTAGCAAAACATTAGATCTTCGAACCAATTTTTATGGGTCTCGTAGTCATACAGTTTTTGGAGGGTATGAAAAGCTTGTAAAGGTGCAGCTTTATTCGGAAATTTTGGGTATAGGTTACGAAAGAAATCAAAACTTGAACTAATCTTTTTCAAGACTACATTTCTGAAGTTGAAACATCCTTCAAACACTGCTAAACTTCCCTCAAATGCCTTCAAAAATGTTTAAGGAAACTTATGAATGGTTCTACTCTAACTTTTCACATTTGATTTTCAAATAGATTTGAATTGCGCACGTATCTGAAATTTTTGGGGAGACACGTTCCCAACTGTTTTAAAAAGTTAATGCTTCATCGGCAAAAATTAAGCGTTTAAGTCGTTCTTTTCAGTACTGCAGTATGCTCGTCCCGATCACTCACTTGTCCCGATGCCCTCGTGACATATTTAGCAAGCAGAGTTGCCAAATTCTACCTGCAAATGCCATCAATACGTTTACAGATGTAATGCTAGCGCTTAATTCCCCCAAAATTTGGCAACACAGGCTGCACGGCCGGAAAATCAGCGTGGTGCATTTACGGCGCCTTGATGCACTTGCACTGTACGCAACGCGACTGCAATTCGCCGCGTGCATTGTGTGAAAGTGTTTTTCAGCCGCAATGATGGATGCCGATAGCACAAATTGATGCTCACATTTATCTTCCCTCCTCTCCCTCTGCATTCGGAGGGTCGGGGGGGGGAGGGGGGTGTAACGAGGCAAATCCCGTTTCTTCAGAGGCACATACGTCCTCTGGTATAAGATAAGCCAACGTTACTGTAGTTGCCGGAATGAGCTCGCCGGGATCCTGGATTCGGGCGCCAATTTTAAAAATGCGAGAGTTTGAAAGAGGGGAAGAATGATCAAACTCTTGTGTCTCAAATTTACAAAAAGAATGTCCGTTTATTAGCTAAATTTGTGAGGATCCTACTCAACCTACACTCGAAATGTTGATAATAATTTAGCCGAAATGCCACTCACTAACGTGCACCTCAAGGCTTATACGTTAGGAAATACTTTACAATCGACGATAAAATCCTAAAAATGAAATCAAAATAAAACGGAAGCCGAAATGCTACTCACTAACGTGCACCTCTAGGCTTATGCGTTAGGAAATATTTTACAAATGACGATAAAATCCTAAAAATGAAATCAAAATAAAACGGAAGCCGAAATGCTACTCACTAACGTGCACCTCTAGGCTTATGCGTTAGGAAATATTTTACAAATGACGATAAAATCCTGGAAATGAAATCAAAATAAAAGGGAAGCCGAAATGCTACTCACTAACGTGCACCTCTAGGCTTATACGTTAGGAAATATTTTACAAATGAAATTAAAATAAAAGGGAAGCCGAAATGCTACTCACTAACGTGCACCTCTAGGCTTTAGATTCCAGGAGTACAGGATACAGGATCGAAGTGAGAGGGGAGGAAGAGTGAAACTGGGCGAGATGCGACTCACTAACGTGCACCTCAGCTCAGGAGAAGAAAAAAGAGGAAAATGAAGTGGACAGTTCGCTCGGCGAGATGCGACTCACTAACGTGCACCTCAGCCGAAAAGATGTAGAATAGAAGAGAGAGGAGAGAGGAGGATCGAGGATGTAGGATCACATTTTGACTCATAAGCCCACCAAATCGCTTCCAAGTTCTTGGAACGCGATCTTCACATTTGTACTGAAAATTTTGATACATGAAATTTAAAGTTTGACCTGATATTTACATAGTTCAGCTTGGGAAAATTTTGCCCAGGCGTTCAAATATTTAAAATTTGGAAAAATGCCCCTTTTCATAGTAAAACGTACAATTTTGGAAAGTTCAAAAAACAGGAAATTTGTGTATGTGTGTGTGAGCTACGACAAGAGAGGAGAGGCAATTTGTTTTGAATTTTATTTACCGCCATCAGCTGATCGCGCCGGGCGCCGCTCGGTCTCGGCCCGACTCCGCCGCCGCGCTCTGCATGACTCACTCCTTCCTTCGCGTGAAACAAACAGCTGTTCATTTTTTTAAAAAAAACTTAAAACGGAGAATTTGATTCTTCGTTACAGGTCACTTCCTCCTCGGAAATGAGGAAACTCCGAAAAATTCTTTAGTTCGGCTCGCAAAAATTTGTTGAATTCTGCCCAAGTGCCCATTCATCGGAAGGAAACGGATGTTTGCGCTTTTCCTCCATTTCCGGCAGAAGTTGAGGATCTTTAGCTTGTATTTCCGCTGTAGCGCAAATCCCACCAGGGTCCCATGGCTCGTCCTTCAATATCAGAGATGTCGCTGCAGGGTCAATCAACACGTCCCAATTTTCCAGGGAATCCATACCGATGAGAACCATTTCATTAAGATTATTAATTAGGTACAACTTTAAAAACCTTTTCCGACCGTGGACTCGACATTCTACCTCATAAGTTTCTGACGTGGAGTGGCGACTCCCATCTGCTACGGAGAAATTTAATTGCGGCCCAAAACTCGCAAGACGGCCTCTCTTCCGTAGAATTTCTGCCATTTTCAGGTTCAGAAAAGTATGAGTCGAGCCTGTGTCAATCAATCCAGGGAAAGTTTC
Organism: Bemisia tabaci; assembly: GCF_918797505.1. NCBI lineage: Eukaryota > Metazoa > Arthropoda > Insecta > Hemiptera > Aleyrodidae > Bemisia > Bemisia tabaci. Next base: position 10,267,766 of record NC_092797.1, on the reverse strand, counting down.
TCCATCGATGTTCACTGCCACTCTAAAATTGTCAATATTTTCAGCTTGAACTTTCAGGTTGGCCCCATCGGCAGTTTGAAAATCCTCTTCTTCTTCTAGCCAGGTTTCAGCTTCAAAAAAATTCTGATCATCTTCAAGATCTCCAAAATCATGCCATTCACAATCGTTGAGGCAATCAAAACATCGAGGGTACTCAGGTGTTACCCAACATTGAGAACAGTCCTCTTCTTGCAGATTTTGGTTTGTCAAACTGGTTTGACCTGAATGAAGAGCCCGCGCGTACCAACAACACGCTGCAATCATGATTAAGCACCATAAAACTCCGCAGCCAAAATTCATAAAATTGCAAATCTTCTTAAAAACTGGGCCATCCCGATGAAACGAGGTACCAATTCCTCTCAGCCGATTCAATCCTGGCTTCGAGCCACCTCCAAGACGGTCAGGTCCCATCCTGGACTTGCAATTTTCCACATCGTTAGGTTCAAGAGTACTTAAGTTCGGCTTCTCATGAGCAGGTTCGCGGTCTTCAGCGTCAAAATAAATTTGATGATCTTCTTCTACTTGGTGATTTTCAATCTGCGGGGGTTGGCAGCTCGGTTTAAATTTTCCCGCGAAATTTAAACCTGATTTCCGTTTCCCGAATCATTTCCAGTTCTCTCTTTGGGTTCGCTGCATCCGCAGACTCGCCGAGTTACGCCATCTTTACCGCAGCCATAACAGTACAATCTTCTTGGTTCCTTGCATTGTCTCCAATTGTGGCCTTCAGTCTTGCAATTTGGACAATACCGGGGTTTCTTTCCTTGCTCCGCGGTGTTACCATTAACAGCCATTACTTTCCCTTTGCTTGCAGATTTTCCCGTGGTTGCACCAAACGCGGTCTCTGGCATATAGGAATTGGAGGCTTCCGGTGGAGGTCTAAACTTCAAATTTTCTTCCCGAGTCTCCTCGAATTCAACGGCTAGTTTAAGCAAGGAGTTCTTGTCCGTAATATTCTGGCGTCGGACGTATAGCTTGTACTCCGGCTGCAGATTGTGGAAGAACCACTCATACCGCTCATCTTCGGTCAACTTGCCATGTCGACGCATCAAGGTTCCTAGGGCTTCAAAATATTCGCGCACCTTCTCATTCGGTCCTTGAGTGCGATTCTGGATTTCCGTCATTAAATGGCGATGGAAGTTCCCAGGGAAGAAGTACTCGACAAAATGGTCCAAAAATTCCTTCCAAGTAGACCATTGTGCGAAGTTATTGCGGTACCACAGCGTTGCCGTTCCGGTAAAAAGCTCTGGCAGCAGGTTAAGCATCTTCTGGTCCTCAATGCCATAAGCGCGTTGTAACTCCTTCAGTCTTTCAAGAAAAGAAACAGCCCCTTCTTTGCCGTCAAATTTCAAGTTCCATTTCCTGGCCATGTCGCACAGTTTACCTTGATTCAATTTGCTTTTCTCCCCTGAGCTAAGCTGATGAGGATCCGAAGGTGAGAGAACGGGAGTATTTTCATCAGAAGTACTGTGAGCTTCAAGTACATTGATCGCATCTTCAATCCTTTTCATGCGGGCTTCCAACTCCTCATCGCGGTGTTGGAATCGCTGGTCAATGTTAGCTGAGAGAGAACCGATCGCGTTGAGGACATCGTTTAAATTTGGAAGAACTTGCGGTCCTGCATCATCGGCGGTTATCTGATCTGCTAAGTATTGGAGCAATCGATTTCTTAAGATGTTCACATTGCCCGTGGTATCGAGATTGTAGCCGTCAAGTTCTTCTATTAAAGCATTTCTTCTTAAACCGTTCACGCGTTTCCGTTCAGCATCCATCGTAGTTTGTAAAATTTAAAACACAACCGGCAATCACGAGGAGAGAAAAATGGAAAAAAGTTAATGCGGCTTTCAAAATTCCCGAAAAGACAGTAAAGAAAATTTAAGGAAATAAATCATGTAACGACTTAAACTTCCTCGCACAAATGATACTCCAGCAAAAACAAAAATTTGAAAGCGCAGTGTTCGTAAATAAAATGATTGGTTTCAAAATTTTTTCAAAAAATTTCAAATTCAAAGGTTTCAAAAATTAAGTTTCAAAATTCGTAGAAAATTCAAAATTAAAATTTCTCGTAATGACACATTCGCGTATGCCAGACTCACAAGTTTAGCTAACAAGACATTCAGGGGTACAAATTTAGAAAAGGTTCAAAAGAAGTCCCAGTTCGCGGGCTGCCACTTTGTAACGAGGCAAATCCCGTTTCTTCAGAGGCACATACGTCCTCTGGTATAAGATAAGCCAACGTTACTGTAGTTGCCGGAATGAGCTCGCCGGGATCCTGGATTCGGGCGCCAATTTTAAAAATGCGAGAGTTTGAAAGAGGGGAAGAATGATCAAACTCTTGTGTCTCAAATTTACAAAAAGAATGTCCGTTTATTAGCTAAATTTGTGAGGATCCTACTCAACCTACACTCGAAATGTTGATAATAATTTAGCCGAAATGCCACTCACTAACGTGCACCTCAAGGCTTATACGTTAGGAAATACTTTACAATCGACGATAAAATCCTAAAAATGAAATCAAAATAAAACGGAAGCCGAAATGCTACTCACTAACGTGCACCTCTAGGCTTATGCGTTAGGAAATATTTTACAAATGACGATAAAATCCTGGAAATGAAATCAAAATAAAAGGGAAGCCGAAATGCTACTCACTAACGTGCACCTCTAGGCTTATACGTTAGGAAATATTTTACAAATGAAATTAAAATAAAAGGGAAGCCGAAATGCTACTCACTAACGTGCACCTCTAGGCTTTAGATTCCAGGAGTACAGGATACAGGATCGAAGTGAGAGGGGAGGAAGAGTGAAACTGGGCGAGATGCGACTCACTAACGTGCACCTCAGCTCAGGAGAAGAAAAAAGAGGAAAATGAAGTGGACAGTTCGCTCGGCGAGATGCGACTCACTAACGTGCACCTCAGCCGAAAAGATGTAGAATAGAAGAGAGAGGAGAGAGGAGGATCGAGGATGTAGGATCACATTTTGACTCATAAGCCCACCAAATCGCTTCCAAGTTCTTGGAACGCGATCTTCACATTTGTACTGAAAATTTTGATACATGAAATTTAAAGTTTGACCTGATATTTACATAGTTCAGCTTGGGAAAATTTTGCCCAGGCGTTCAAATATTTAAAATTTGGAAAAATGCCCCTTTTCATAGTAAAACGTACAATTTTGGAAAGTTCAAAAAACAGGAAATTTGTGTATGTGTGTGTGAGCTACGACAAGAGAGGAGAGGCAATTTGTTTTGAATTTTATTTACCGCCATCAGCTGATCGCGCCGGGCGCCGCTCGGTCTCGGCCCGACTCCGCCGCCGCGCTCTGCATGACTCACTCCTTCCTTCGCGTGAAACAAACAGCTGTTCATTTTTTTAAAAAAAACTTAAAACGGAGAATTTGATTCTTCGTTACAGGGGGGGGGCTGGCTCCTGATCTGCACTCCTGGCACCGATCAAATGTGGGAGGTCCGTATCAACTCGGGTTAAGACTTAAGAGTCTCGTTTAATGGGCGCTTCGATGTGACATTCGAACCGCTAGTTCACGAATTCCACCACCAGGTGGCAGTTCTCATGAGAAATGAATCCATTTTCAATTAGATTATTACCAAAATTCTGAAACTCTTCACCTCTCTTAATTTAAAAATCTAATTTTTCGTACATACTCCCATTTTCAAAATTCTCTGTAAAGACGTTAAAAGCCTGTGACGCTAAATGTTCTAATATATACTAACTAACTAACTATATCTTTAGATGCATTGTAAGAGTCAACGAGATGAGCTTACTTGGGAGTATATACGCAAAGTAAAGTCTTTACCCCGAGGAATTTTCATTTAAAAAGAGTTGTCTTAACTCAGTTAGAAAAAAATTAGCAGAGTTTAGATTTTATTTTACTTTTTTTCGCCGAAGTTCATGTAGCTCTGTTCAAGGGTATGCCTCTAGGTAATAATTTTTAAGATGGAGTCCACCAACGAGAGTGCTCAAAGATACATGAATATATTTTCATTGGATTTTGGGACATGCAAGTCTGAATATTTCGATTTTCACCATTGAATATCAAAATTATATCTAAAAATGCCTTTTAAATTTAAAATTAGGCATTTTAATATTTTTAAATTACTTAAAAATAAAGGCATGTTCAGGTACAGTTTATCAAATGGCAGAGAACCGGAAAAATGTATGGCATGCACTGGAAAAAAAAACACATTGGATCTAGAGTCCAGACTCTTAAAAACATCGACAAGAAAAAATACTCTTGATTCAATCAGATTTAAGCTTAAATCAAGAACCAAGCCTCTTAATTTGAGCGGATTTCTTTTTGATTTAAGCTTAAATCTGATTGAATCAAGAGTATTTTTTCTTGTCAATGTTTCCAAGAGTCTGGACTCTAGACGATTCAATGTGTGTTTTTTTTTTGTTTTTTTTCTTCCAGTGAGCATGGGCGGAACTAGGAATTTTATGTGGGAAGGGGGCCCAGGAGGATATAAAACTTGAGTTAAGGGGGGGTCTGAGGGGACTGCCTCGGAAAATTTTTGAAAAGTGGAACGTCTCGAGAGCAATTTTAAGCCAAAGAAAAAATTAAAGTGCTTTGGAAATCATTAAAGTTGACACGGAGCCACCAATATCTAAAAAACACACATTATATCATTATTCTCCTTTCATGAATTGATACGTTTTTTATTTTCCCCCATCAATTTAAATGAGAATAATCAATGCAGAGTGTGCAACCATTTCAAAATCATGAGTTAAAAACGCTGCCAACGCGAGTTTAAATATTAAAGCCTAACAGAGCGGAGCGGCGCGGCGTGCTGCCAGCGCGAGAGGCTCACTGGCGCCTACAAACCTAAGTGGATACTTCACGCATTGCACAATGCTTGAAGTATCGACTTAGGTTTGTAGGCGCCAATGTGCGTTTCGCGCTGGCCGCCCGCGTGCCGTGCGGCGGCGCCTGAAGCAACCATTTCACAACAGAGGTGTTGCACAGTGTTATACGAAATTGAACGTATTAAGAATGACAAGCATCCTTTAAAAGTATATGTAGATCTTTCCTCGCAAAATAAATCAAGATACTTATCGTACACTGGAAAAATCTAAGAGCCTTTAACTGAGGGAAATATAGAGGTTTATCCGGTTCAGGTATAACAAGGTAGGAAAATCCTGAAAGATAATTAAGTCCTGTTACACCAAAGAGGTGTAGAGAGTTTTAGTGAATTTTGTCTCATGAAATTGACGCACCCCCATTTTTACCAAAACTCTCATAAGTATATATTATTCTCCGTTGGACCAAACAGACAAAACAAAAAAACAAGCAAACCCTCATTCTTCCAAGACACTTTACATTTTCATCCAAAAACGTCGTGAGCAATTGTCGTTTGTATTTACATGTGGGCCAATTAACTTTGTTTTGGGTCTCAAATGGCACGTGAACCAAAACTCCGGTGCCGAAAAAACGCGTGGACGTAAATTATTGGAAAAAACAGGTGCGCGGACAAAAAATCGTTGACGAAATGTCCTATAACCGTGGCAAGATTTCGAGAGATTTTTCTATTTTTATCGCTGTGGGTTTGTTTAAAATCCACTTTCAAGATCCTGATCAACATTCTCCTCCAGAAACGAAGATCCAACCGCATATTATAGTCACGTGTCCTTTAAGCACCGCAACTAATTTTTCATTCATATTCCCATGTTCACATATTTTTCCTCTGATCATTTGTGATGGCTGGATTTAAGTATTTTTCAGTTTCATTTCCAGTTTTTAGCGCTATCATCGAGCCATCACCCATAAATCTAATGACCACACTCACAAATGATAGCTCCAATTGATTACAGACAGCCAATCACGTGTAGCTTTGTTGCCTCTTCAACGGTGACGTAAAAAAGTCTATAAAAGCGTAAGCTGTAGGTTTTTCGGGGTCTTCCTCCATCTTGACCCATGCCCCGCATGTATGCCATGTCCACCCTTCTGGCATCTCTCTTCGTTTAACTTAATGTAACTTACAAATCTAAATTTCCAATACAATTCAAACATTTCGGTCCTTAAATTCCGTTCTTTTATCATTCTTTGTTCTTTTATAGTTATCATCATTTCTTTTAGTGCACGAATAACAAAAACTCCTCTTATTTCGCGCTTATGCGTGACAGTTTTCCTCATGCTTGTTTTTTAACATTGAAGTATATCACAAGAATTCTGATTTTTTTCGCATAAAATAGACGCAGACGTTAGTACTCAATGTTCAAGCCTTAATGAATTCACCGGGCATCGCTACTTCAGTCAGAGAGCAAGTAAGTACCTAAAATGAAAAAGGATTTAAGTGAATGAAATGATAAGACCAAATATTGAGTTACGTACAAAAATAATGACGTTGGCCCCTTGAGCTTTACTATGAATTTTATCGCATTGAAGCCTAAACGTTATTGCAAGAGAGAATCACCTGAAAGTCGCACTTTGATGCGCTTTTTGCCAAAGTATTTTCCTTTCAAAGTTGTATTCTTAGAATACATGCAAAATCCTAGTTACTGATTGATGCTTAATTCAATTTTGGAAATATACGATATCCTACAACCATTTTAAAATATTCAATGCGAGGGACAGGTACTGATGCTCAAGAAATGCGCACGTGTTTATCTTAGCCGCAAAGGAAGGGTTCTTATAAAAAATAAATTTTCAAAGAAAAATGTATTACGGATTTTAATAAGAAAAAATAAATAAGAAAAACTCTTCATTAAAATTTACTTACTTTTATTATATGCGTCATGTTAATTTTGATCTAAAACTGGGATTTGTTTTTGAGAGTATTAAAATGTTACATCGAGTGAGGTTTAATCAAAGTGCACGCAATGAAATTTTGACCTTCGAAGGGGGTGCATTCATTTAACTTTGGAATGATTTTCATGACTCAAATTTCATTGGTAGTTTCATGAATGTTTCAGTTAAAATTATTTTTGATGGAACTAAGAGACAAGACAATATCTTTTACCATCAGCGGGTTTTTGAAACTAGAACTTCCAACATTTGTCTCTGTGAGTATTAGAAAAATGTATCGAAAATATTGATCCACTTTCAGACGATCTGCAATCAATAAAATATTCCTAATTTAATGAAATATCAGATAATTCATTATTACAGCCCATATATTGGACTCTTAATTCAGGAAATGTCCTCGTATTTTGATCAAAGATGAGGAACTAGTAAAGTTACTCAGACGGTAAGCTTGATAGTAAACGAACTGAGCCTTTTGATGAAATGTGGATTCACGATTTTGCATGGCTGCATTTTTCAAACCACTCAGTATATATCGATGATTAAACGAGAAACAGAGACATGATGATTGCACTGCTTTCACATTTTTCCTTTCATTCGATTTGTTTTCAAAAGAATACTGTCTGATATCATTGCATGCCATTTTTATAGAATGTTCCTCGGAGAGCGAGAACCAAATCTAATAAAAATTAATGCAAACGTTTTATCCTCTAAAATACCTATTAAAGATGGTGTTACATTTTCAACGCCACAAACTAAGATACACAGATATTCATTCTTTAGGGGCCCGGTTTTTTAGCCAATTTTGACTCTTAAGAACACACCTCTTAAATTAAATCATCAGAAAGAACTATACTATCATCACCTCATTTTTTAAAGAATTCAAAATGTACATCCCTGAAATACGAGAACGCAAATTTACTTATAAAATTGTCATGTTCCAGTTTCTGAAAGGCGTTTTCACAAATCTACTGATTCTACTGCAGTTCTCAAACCCTGGTGACAGCTACGAATGAAGTCTTGCATAGTAAGGTGGGTAATGGAACCATTTGATTGTTCAGTATTCAAATTTAGATCCAGATCTACTTTCTTAAATCGGTCTCATTGCTATGTTTTTAATATTAGTATGTATAACAAGTGCCCACAGTCATATGGTCAAAGTTGAATATACGTATTGAATATTGGTCAAAGTTCAATTCGTAGACCGTATCAATGATCGCAATCAATTCGTTGTAAAAACCTTCAGTATTTACTGAATCACGCTACAAATCGACGGCTATAGCTGAAGAATGTATAACTTTAACATTGTTGCATACTTTCAAAACCACCAATAACGTGTTTTCTTAACGGGAAATTTTGAAATACCTTCCTGTTTTCTAAAAAAATATTTGAACAATTGTAGGGAATTGACAAAAATCACACGTATATCTCTCAATGAATAGGGGAATTACAAAACACAAATAATTTTTTCTTCTTTCTTTTTCTAAATAATATACATAAGCGAAGATTCACCATGTCGGAATTAGAGATCAGCAAAATTTGAATTAGGCTTTCGAAATAGTCAGGAGAGTGTGTTCACGGAGGAATTGAGTGATTTCATTTGGAATAATCACTCAATAATTTGCCATCAATGTGTCACAAAAAGCGTGAATATATCCAGCCAGCATTTTTCGATTCACTCATAGTCGCGTTGCCAGTTTGCCTTAAACTTGCTGTGTATGCAATTGTGCATGCAGAGTTACCTGGGAGCCGTTGGCTACATTGAAGGAGTAAAAATGGTCGATTTAAATGCTATCAGATAAAAAATGACTGTACCATTAAATTTTGCCGATGATTGTAGACGATTGTGAAATGACTCATGAGAAACGGAGAGAATGTGGTCTTTTTTTATTAATGAATAACATATTTTGTTTTGTCTGGTTCGTGCTAATGACTAATTTAAATTAATTAGAGTTTTTTGTGACATTTACGAATAGAAACAATTGACAGAAGAGAAGAATGCTCAACGTTTTCGAAGCAGGAAGGAGAAAATCAATATATTTGATGAGCTGTTTAGTTTGTCACTCTTATAATCAATAAATTAAGTTTGAAAAACAAAAATGAAAAAAAGTTCTTCCTGATAGGAAAGAAATACATAAGATTAAATGAAACGAATAAATGGACCGTACTTAGCAGAAAGGAATCAAACCACATCACCAATTTTATATTTTACCGGGCCAAATCTAACCGGGCAATTTAGTTTTTGTCTATCAATATCAATTATCACCCCGCAGACTGATTATTGAAATGATTTTACGAGAGAATGTTTGTGCAGATTCTTTTGAACATTTTAAGGGATTTGCTTCGTGCAATGCAGAAAAAAAATTCACAAAAATCCGTACAACCGTTTTCAGGTCAAAAATTAAATTGCATTGTTAAATTGGCAATAGCTGATGTGGCTTGGTTCCTTTCTGCTCAACGAGGTCCATATGAAACAGTAATAGGTCACTAAACATGATACGAATTAAAGCATCACGTTACATGTTTCCTCTTGAAAATACTCAGAGTAGAGCGTTCAATGCAACGGAAAGTTCGAAGATCAACTCATCAGCTGAATACCAATATTTAACACTAATCAAATCGCGAGCACAATTTATACGCGTCATCTTTATTTTTGACTTTTAACTAGCTTATGGCAAATTCGGCTCTGTGTCGACTTTGCCCAGTTCTCTCTAATATTTTATTTTTGAAACAGAAAACTAAACATCACTAACACCTGATATTGTTCAGTATATTTTTCATAATAAGGTAAATTCACAGAGAGTGACTTAGTTCTCTGGTAAGAAATATAATAACAGAGAAAATTACGCAACTTGAAATGAGGGGCTTGGAGGACAAGGCGCATAGGAGTAGTTTTTGCTATTTCGAGAAATACGTGTTTGAGGTTTCGAAATTACATGGATCCTCGTAGCAGAAAGAAAGTTCAAAACTTCAAACTGACTTTTTAATTCTAAAAAACTAGAATTTGGGAACGAATTTTTCATAGAATATGAATTCAGACTAGTTTTCCTTGAAATCGTTAATACTCAATTATTTCAAAAACTACATGTATTCGCTTTGTCATCCAAACCCTTCAAATGCTAACGGGTTGTCATGGTTAAAAACATAAATCCGAAGGGGCTAATTGGTCAGTCACACCCATTTATTTGTAATTCATTTTTTTGACATTCATTTTCTGATCTTGCGGATTGGCATAATCGTTTTGGGACTTTTTCAGATTTTTTTAAGACCTTAAATGGCGAGGAATCCAATTTTAAAATTGCCAAAATTGGGACCCGTTTAAAACGCTCTTTTCGGCGAGCTCTGATGAGGTAGCCAGGCAGGAGAAACGGCGTTTGCTGATTGGCTGAACTCGACCTCGGACATCGCATTGCTATATCAACTCAACAGTTGGTTTTTTTCACCCATTTTACCCCTAGATAGTCTATTCAAACGGTTTTTTCTCTTGAGTGCATAACATACCCATTAATCTAATATGAGTATAATCTCCTATCCCGTCAACGAGTGTTCCGGAATTATCACAATCCGATAAGAGTGAGATATATCAGACTGTTAACAGTTAACGCACTAAATATTGATACAACGATAATAGAGCTGCTACAAGTGCAGTATCATGCAAAGTGTCAAAGATAAATCTTTTGTAAAGCAGGCTGTTTTGTAAAGTGCGTGTTCATGTAAAACGTGGACGGATCTAACTGAAAGTTTTCTGTGCTAAACTGCCTGTGGATAAAAACATTATAGGAATGGCTAAAAGTCAACTTTCTGGCACTCGGTCTGTTATTTTTTAAGGAAATCTTCAATTTTGTTGTGTGGGTGGTTGGTCAATCTCTGTACCTTAAAGCATCTGTGGGATTCGTTCTTCCGTTCGTTGCGTATTCTGCGCTTTTCCTCCTCTTAAATCATGATTTTAAAGATAAATAGTCCAGTGAGCGTCAGTTCTTCATCAGTGGTGGCTACTATCATTGTGACGAAAGAGACTCTGGGTCAATTGTTAACGGAAAAGTCCTAACCTCGCAAATAGAACGTTCTGAATCCATTTTTGGCACTTGAAAAACAAGTGCTGAAATGGATCCTTAGTCTTCGATCGCGGTTTTGGTTCCTATCACGCCCTCGACGGCCCGGGAGAACTCTTCTCGTCGTCGAAATTAGATCTATGACCGAACTCCCTCTATGTCAAACAAAAGTGGGGATGGAATTTTGAAGATCATTTAAACATTGGAGGTTATTGCTGATCATCCAGTCCTCTGCTGTTTTTCCTCTGTCGTTCGTGTCTAAATCACCCCAAGAAGTTGCTCTGCCGTTAAAGTCTCCCGTTATAATTGTTTTCTTCCTGGTTTCTTTGAGTATTTTCTCCATTTTAAGGAGTGATAAATCCAAATCCTGTTTTGTATCTTAGGAGTTCAGGTAACAGCATATAAACTCTTCTCGTCGACACTAATTGTTTTTAAAAAGGGAGAAATAATTGTTCGAAGATACACAAATTCACCCACACTGATTCAGATATTTTTTATTCATAAAGCATCTTTTTTTTGAATTGTCCTTTATGAAACAAAAAATTAAACAATCCTGTGATTAGACTAGATGGTTGCGTTACGGGAATGTACATGCTTCAGCCTCTCAATTCAAGTTCTACTTGTTGGCGAGTTTAGAACATGAAGCAGACCGGCATAATGTTACGATGTTTGTAAATGATAAGGTGGTTGAAGTTGCCTTGGATAATTGAAATACTAAAACTTTTTAGTCATCAAGAGTACATGTTTAGCTACAAGTACAAACATGAGCATGAAGTATAGTCAATCAATTCGCCTCCTATCAGGATGTGAGTCAAAATTACCTGCATCTAGGACTGCAATAAAAAAAAAACTTAGGTAGATTAATTTTTTTTTATTTTTTATTTAACAAGTCTATTTCATAAATTCAGATATACAATTACATAGATACAGATACTAGTTAGTATCGTAAATATATAATATATACAACAAACAAAAGGCACTTAAATATAATTTGATTCATTATATGGACTGTTCGGGACTTTTGTTGCTATTCTGTTGCTGACACACCGGAACCGCACTCTGGCATTTCTTCGGTGGAGTTATATACTGATTGTTTGACTTTCATAATATTAATTACCATTTTTTCTACTATTTTCCAATTCTCTTTGTTTTCTAGCATTATTTCAATGGCATTGTCGTTATTAATTTCTTTTTTCAGGACTTTCTCACTCTTAATTTTCTCTTCTCTAAATCTAGGTAGATTAATAGAGATTAATGCTAAGACAAGTTGACAAAAATGTAACAGAGGCAGAAAAAAGTAATCAGGTTTTTTTTTTTTTCTTCCCCTCTCTCCATCAAAGGAGCGGGTGGGATTGCAGATGTATGAGATACTGAATTCATATCTTTGTTCTTTGCTTCGTTCACATGAGAGTAAAAATCAATAGTTCTATATTTCTCTTCAGGTAAAAAAATCAAAAATGCAAAAAAACCTAATATGTAGGGTAACTTGCTTAAGTCATCGCACGAAAAGTATGGTAAACAGGTATTGTGATTTTAATAGGTGAGTAAGATACGCCGTGCACTCGTAGACATCCGCGTAAAAGGGATGTTGCTGCCAGAATGGACCACTAGACATGTTACGAATTTAAGGATTCTGATGCATGTTTCTTAATCAGAATTTCACGTAGAACACGATTCGCGCAACGACAATTACTGAAACTAACTCCTAACGAATATATTAACATTTTTATTTCACATTAGTTACGAGGAATTTGAACTGCCCGCTCACAAGAAACTCAAAGCTCTACGTAAGTCAAATCGCGCACTACAACGGTTTCAGCAAGCTTCTCAATCGAGCAATGTTCATTTCCTACCATGTGTTGCTCAAACTATGAGCAATTTGCTATAGCTGAGCTAAAGCGTCAAAATGGAGGTTGCCAGATTTTTAAAACTGCCATGATACCGTTTAGCGCGCGATGTGAATCACGTAGAGCATTGAGTTTTTAAGAGCGGGTGGTTTGAATTCACGCATCGAGAATCATTAAATATCTTCGTAAGGAGTTAATTTAGGTAATTTTCGTAGTGCGCATCGTATTCTACGTACAATTTTGGTGAAGACACATGAATCAGAATGCTGAAATGCGTACCTTGTCTAGTGGTCCATTGACGTACTTATTTTTCATTGAAACCTTGAATTCCCGCACACTCCGGGTCCATCGTTAAGTCGACTTCGTAAGTGGCCCCTGAGAAAAATTCGGAGAGGGTGAGCTGACTTATTCCTATTGTAAAACATAGAAACGGATTTATCTAGCCGCACTTTTCAGAATTTTGAAGAAACCCTGAATGGTTAAAATATTTTGGCGAATAGAGTATATATTGCACACAGAATAATCAAAGTTTTCATAAAATTTATCGGCCCCTAACATCTTAGTCGGGTTTCTCTTCTTTACCTATTTTCATCGTAGGTGGAAGTAGGCTGCATCAGCGGCGAAATTTAGTCTTTCGTGTTTGTTAGTATGTGTTTTGGCTGATTGAGCATTTGTTTTTCATCCTTTCTTAACAATATGCACAACAGATAAAGATGAGTTTGAAATCTTTTGATTCAAGGCCATCCATAAGTTGACCTATGTCAATAGATTGGTGAAGTCCTTTAAACATGACCCTGATGGGTCTTTTGTTTTTATTTTCGTAGGTGTTGAACTAAATGTTGTTGTCCTTAAATAGGCGCATACTGGTATTATCGAGTAACGTCGCCAAGAGCATTAATTTTGAAGGAACCCTGTGGCAGGGCCGTGGATTTTTTTTTATTATCGAGTCAAGTTATTACATAATTGGTTACAACAATAATAAGAAACAAAATACAATGCACTAGATTACAATAAATATTTATTGCTCTAGATAAGCATTTTACTAAGGTCTAATATAATATGATTTTTTCTGTTTGAGGACTCGTTTGCTGACACCGGAACCGCCCTCTGGCATTACTTCGGTGGGAATATTTGAGGTTTTTTTTTTTTTTTTTAAATTCTTCATTAGATAATTAGTTACATTATTAGATAATAATAAAGAAAACTAATCTAATGAAGATCCGGAATCGCCAATTGACATATCATCGGGGAGTATAGCTTTCACAAGATAAAGTAAGCTACAAAAAACACTCACAGTGGTAATACTACTTCTTTAACTACAAAAAGACACTACTTAATATTTGAAATATAAAATTTACAATATTCTGATTCTACTTTAAAGTGGTAGGTTAAAAAACCAGTACAGTAACTATACTGGGGAAAATTCCCCTATCTTAAAGCTACTATTTACCTGTTTAGGTAAATTTTTGATCAAATCAACTATCTCTAGTGAGACTTCAGAAAAATATAACTCTATAAGAGTTTTTATCTACTTTCCCCTAAGAAATAGGAAAAAATTTAAAATTTAAAATTTCTTAAAAATGCTATTCACTATTAAAGTAAAAGAAATTGTAAGTACTTGAGGTCCCTTCCTCATTCACAGGGTGTTGCTTTAATTCCTTTTGTTGATTATATTTCTCTAATTTCTCTTTCCTTAACTTTTTATAAAATTTACATCCCTTCCATGTGGTGAAGTGGGACTCCTTACAATGCAGACACTTTGGAGTAATGTTGGTCTTTTCTTCTTTCGCTTTCAAGGAAATGGGGCATTCTGAGCTGAAATGAGGTCCGTTACAAATTATACACGTTATTCCTACAAAACAAAATCTCCTGGTATGTCCATAATTAAGGCAATATTTACACATCGGAATATCTATACATTTTGGGTTCAACTTTCTATATATATTTTTTTTTTTTTTTTTTTTTTTTTTTTTTTTTTTTTTTTTTTTTTGGTGGGTTTATTAAGATCAAAGTGCTTTGATTTTATGCAATCACAATAATCTCAGCTTTTTTCCACTGAAGAGGAACATACTGCAATTTGATGACCGCATTGTACAGGAAAACAAGTTTCTTGATGGCAATTGCGGGTAATTGTTTTACAATGATCCCCGAGATCAGGTCAAAACCGGGCCCTTTACGGAGATTAGTTTTATACTTGATCTCGTTGAAAACGTCATCAAATTTTATTTCTTTAATTTTCTTATCGGGAGACACAGAGATAAGTACCGTAAAGTCAGATCGGTGTGAGGCATTGTCCTGTGTATCTGAACAAGGGACTGTGGCCTCTTTTTGGAGGCTGTTTCTCCGTGCTGGAGAGGTTGCACTATTCCTCCATGATTGAGACATAGAATAATTTGAGTTTCCACTGGCTAACTTAGTTTCCAGTCTGTTTTGAATGAACCGTGCATTTACATACCGGACAGGAAATCAGGCCGTGTATCCGTCACTTTATCATTTTTATCACTAATCGTTCAAAAATTCACTGGGCGTATGATCCCCCGTTTAAAAGGTGAAACATATACATTGTCACAAGTTATACATTTATCTACGTAGGCAAAAGCCCATACATATTACACGGAAAAAGGAAAACTCAAAGCAATCAAAGCTGTTAGATTGAGTTATTAGATAAGGGAACGTATACAGAGTGCGCACAACCTTTCTCAACGCCTTATCAAACGTAAGTTCAAAATGAGAATGCTTCATAAAAAAATTGTATTTTACCTATTTAAACAAAATGTTGTTTATTGAAAAAAATGTTTCGTTGATACTTAGTATTTATTTTTAGAATAAATATTTGCATGGCAATCCTGTTTGTACCTGCATCAAGATGGACTTGTGTTCAATGGCATTTATTATAAATGGAATGAACCTTACTTAACTGTGATCAGTCTTAGAAACTTCCTCGCTCATCATCTTTTTTTTTTCTTTTCTTTTTTTTCATAGTCTATTCTCTTAGACACAGGCAGTGGCGTGGTGTGAAGATAAGAGAGGGAGACAAAGCTCCCCTTATATTTTTTCCATAGATAATAGAAATGTAATTAGTTTTTGAGTGCTACTAGTTTAGAATATAGCACAAAAGAAACAGTTGAGCAAATTTTAAAAAAAAATAATCAAAATGGTAGTGATTTCGCATGAACAAGTCACAGTGGTCATAAAACAGAAAAAATGTACCCAAAATGATCTGCATGCAGAAGGTAAATCAATGGTACGTGTGGACAAAATCAAATTATCGGCTGACCTCCACGGAGACTTTAACGCAAAGCTAGAAACCTAAAGGTCACTTTCGAACTCTCATTCTCTTGGCAGATTTTCAATTCACCAAGTATGTTTTCCTGAAATATTCTGCCGTTTCCCTCAAAAATATGAAAATGTTCCACGTAAATTTCGTGAAAATCATCCGTGTTGCGTTTAAAATTTGTTGCTGTTTATTTCCATTTTTTCCTTTTTAAAGTAAAATAAATTTACGTAATTGTTTGAAGCGTTTTCAAATATTCTGCAAAATACTAACTGAGGAAGGCTGCCTTTTCAGCCGAAATGTTTTGGTGATATTTACGTGAATATTAGCCTTGTTACACGATGTGTAGTTTGTCTCTTTATTGTATAAACTAAAATATAAACTAAGTTTAAATCAGAATAAAATATACCGCGTTACAAATTTTCAGTCCTAAATAGTCCTCCTGCATTCCAGGTTGTTTTCAATTCGCCTGCAGCTGCGTCCGCAGCAATTGTTGTTACAAATATGTTGTGCGTGCTGATTGGAACTCATTACATACTCGACTCTCTGAAGGCGTTTTTTTTTGCAAAAGTAGCGCAATCTGTCGGAGAACAACAGAAGTGAGATTGAACGAATCGATTAATCCTTACTTCGTTCGTTCTCCTACAGATTGCGCTACTTGTGCACAAAAAACGCCTTCAGAAAGTCGAGTATGTAATGAGTTATAATCAGCACGCACCACATATTCGTAACAACAATTGCTGTGGACGCAGCAGAAGGCAAATTGCTCACTTTAAAAAAAAAAAGAGTATGATAGGAAGTCTGCATGTAACAAAAGGGTATGTATTCGATCGAAATGAATCGAACCAAGTATAAAAACGTGAATCGATCAACACAGATTCCATGGACAAATTAATAAGAAATCTGATCAAAATCAGTAGAAAACTAACATTCACTATAAAAAGAGCGACGCCAAAAACGACCGTTTTTTGGCACAATTTGGGCCGGAAGGGATTTTTCTGAAACCGGGCCCAAACGATACCTTATGATACCCTAAAACTCTGGTAAAAATTTTAGCTTGAGTATACGCACGGTTTTTGAGAAATGAGGGGGCAAAGTTGCCAAATCGCCATCATTCTGGAGAGCATTTCTACAGCAAAAAGACGGGAAAAATGGACGAAAAAGTTACACCTTTGATGGATTTTGGCTATAAATGTTTTCATTGGGCCCCCTAGCATTTAACTGTGTTTAGTTTCAAAAATTTTGGTCGCGCAGTGGTCCAAAATGGGGAGAAATTGTCGACAAAACAGGGTTCTGTGTCAAATTTTAAGAAATGGAAGTAAAATTGTCGGTCTGCTGCAGTTTTCATGGCTAACAATGTTCTTATGGGTCATCAATGCATTAAATCGTGTTCAGCTTCACAAATTTACATCGCACAGTGGTCAAAAATGGGGGAATTAGTGGAAAAATTAAGATCCTCCGTCAAACTTTTTAAAAATGAAGGGAAACTGTTGGTCCCCAGTAGACTTTAGATCCCGGAAAATTTCTTTAGATTCTTATTTTGACCACTGTGCGATGTAAATTTGTGAAGCTGAACACAATTTCATGCATTGATGACCCATAAGAATATTGTTAGCCATGAAAACTGCAGCAGACCGACAATTTTACTTCCATTTCTTAAAATTTGACAAAGAACCCTGATTTGTCGACAATTTCTCCCCATTTTGGACCACTGCGCGACAAAAATTTTTGAAACTGAACACAGTTAAATGCTTGGGGGCCCAATGAAAACATTTATAGCCAAAATCCATCAAAGGTGTAACTTTTTCGTCCATTTTTCCCGTCTTTTTGCTGTAGAAATGCTCTCCAGAATGATGGCGATTTGGCAACTTTGCCCCCTCATTTCTCAAAAACCGTGCGTATACTCAAGCTAAAATTTTTACCAGAGTTTTAGGGTATCATAAGGTATCGTTTGGGCCCGGTTTCAGAAAAATCCATTCTGGCCCAAATTGTGCCATTCTCGGCGTCGCTCTTTCAAATTGCGGAATCTCAAAATTAGGATCAGCCAAGATTTTGATTTTCTGCGATTTCAAGTCCACACGTACTATAGACTGACCCCCTGCAAACCGTTTTTGGGTACATTTTTGTCGCATTTTTATTTTACTTCAAGACCATGTGCACAATGTGTTGAACGGGAATAATAAATTTTCACCAATCGCAAAGATAATTAACTGGAATGGACCGGGAATTGGGGACACGGCAGGGAACAAAAAGTGTGTGAGAACTCACAAAATGCTAAATCACCCGCTACGGCAGTTATTTTTACATCTTGACATTGCCGGCGTAACTGCTGTAGCAGTGAGTTCAGCATTTTGTAAGTTCTCGCACGCTTTTTTTACATCCAGAAAGTTAAATCAACTTCCCTTTTTTCGGTGTAGAATGAGAGAGGGAGCAGGAGATAGGAATTCGGAAATCGGTTCATCAAAGATTATAAAAATGTCCGATTTTTGTAATCTTTTTCCCGTTTGTGACGTCCACAAGCCACGTCTTCTCAACGCTCTCTATAAAGGGACTCTAGTTTACCGCAAAAAAATTAAAAAACAAGAGATGAATCTAAATTTTCTCGAAGCGCATAATTCGGCAACCACGTAAGAACTCCCAGCTTCAGCATCTTGGTTTTTGCATTTGCTACCTGTTTTGGATGCATTGTCTGACAACTTGCAAACCTGCATAGAGGTGCTCATTCCTGATCGACTGGAGAAGAGTCTGTATGAGTGTTGTGGTTTATGATGCAATTATTTTGCATACGCTCTCAATAATGCAACGCTCGCGTGTGGTGAAGCTTCCTCCTTTCGTTCTAGGAACGATGCCCTCAGCATTTTTTGGGAGGTTCAATACAGTTTTACCTACCTGGCATAAAGACTCATATGAGATTAGATGTCTACAACAATCTCAGAAGTGAACATACCGTTTGACAAGGCAAACATCAAAGCATGATGTCTGCTCCAAATGTGTCAAACTTCACTGTCAGATACGCTAAGAGGGCTCGATAACTCCAAAATGAATGTCAAGTGACTTATCGTCGCGTCGCCCCTCTGACCATAGGCGCGCTAAAAAAAATTCTGGCGATATTATTTTGACTATAAGCGTCGTCTCTTGTCAACAAATTTGTTTTTTTTACATTTTATTTAAGTTAAAGTCGTGCGTAGTTAACTCAACATCAGTTCTTTTAGTTAAAAAAATTTCGTTTTGCTATCGTTAAGTTTAAATTAAAACAATAATAAAAAATCAACGTTTTGGTTGTTTTTTTTATAGTTAAATCCGCACTGATTTAACACAAAAAAAATATTGTCGATAAGATTCGCGAGGCTTTGAATCAAAATAATATTCCAAGAGAATTTTTTTTTTCAATGTGAGGCGTGCATGATTGATTATCAATATGTTTTCATTTGAAGCTATGGTAAACAATCGATTATTAAGAATTTTGTTACGAACACTCTGTTTATTGATCCTTCCCCATAAGTTCAAATGGCAGATCAATCGATGTATGGCAAAGTACGCCACACTACTGCCTCTGACGTAAAGGCGTATCTCAATTTCCACGTGAGCCCGTTTTTCCTCCGTGAGCCAAATTTTTCGTCGTGAGCCCAATCAGCTTTAGCATTGGCGAGGCGTGAATGAATGATCATCGACACCTTCCCATTTGAAACCATGGTAAAGACTCGGTTATTAAGGTGATCGTTGCGAACATCCTGTTTATCGATCCTTTTCCATAGGTTCAAATGGCAGGTCAATCGATACATCGCAAAAGCACGCCACGCCATCATACGATTTAGTTGGGTATAGTCCTTTTGCATTGTTTTATTCATAATAAGAAATTTATATAGTAACCGCTATCATTGATCATAACCGCGAAGATTGTTTTCCTTGAAATTTTCAGGAGCTTTAGGTGAAATTGCGAACAGAATTATCTGAAAAATGGAAGGAAAATATTCATAAGTTTACCAGGAAATTCGTGATTTATCACAGGAAATTTGGCAACGCCTGAAGGTTCATACGGCGTTTTTCTTTAGCATGACAGTATACTACTCCGCTCTAGTGGCTGGCCTCGAGGCAAATAACGAACCTGGCCTTAGTAGTGAAACACGTATGATATTGGTTGGAGTCAGCCTTACCGTTGTAAGCACTCCTACAGCATCAATATCATGTCATTGGAATGTCATCTACATATTTACGTTTTTCGCTGCGGGACTCATATCAACTTATATTACAGTCACGTGGTTTTTCTCATGATTTTGCGACTCATCAAAAAAACGGTCAATCTAGCGAGATCTTGCAATATTCAGGGTGTCCGGAAGTTAACGCACTTAACTTTCAGGTTCGATTTTTCGGCTCAAATTATAATTTTTTTTCCGCATACACATATGGCTGAAAACACTTCATAAGAGAGCTATGCGCTTCTAAGGTTACCATTTATTTTCTTTCAAATTGATGTAACTCCTTGTTATTTTGTCGTAGTAGCTGAAACTGTATGACAGGAGGTATTTTTTGACGTTCTGTTCATTTTTAGTGTTTTCAAGGACGTACGTCCTCGGAAAATGACGTTACGAGCGCTCTAGAATTTTAAAATTGAGATATCTTTTTTGGTAGATACTATTCGGAGAAACAAATTACGACACGAGGAAGAGTACAAAAATATCAAGCGGAGAAGGTACTGCACAAAATTTTCCAGAAGTGCGTCGTTTCGGCGCAACAGCTAGAGCCCGGAAAAAGTTTCAGATTTTCGGAGCTCCTTTCTGAGTAGGCACTAATTATTGAAAATACTGTACCGCATAGCAAAGGAAGCGCATAGCTCACTTATGAAGCATTTCCGAGCATATGCGTGTAAGAAAAAAAAGTCTTATATACTTTGAGCCGGAAACTCGATTCTGAAAGTTAAGTTTGTTAACTTCCGGACATCCTGTGTTCTGTAGATCATTTTTTTGAGCCCTTAACTTGCTGTCATTGGTTGAAAACCTGCGTTGATTCATTGAGCCTTGTGTCCATGGGACGTTTTCATGAAATGTTCCAGGGTCGAATCGCGGAAATAAAATTTTGATAAATTTTTCTTTATCTTGGTTACCTCATGCCACCTAAAAAGAAATAGCTTCGATGAACCATAGGATGAATAAAATATCGAAATTTAGCCCCATGTCTGGAACGGAAATTCACGGAAAGCTATCTGTAAATACAGTAATAGTTACCAAGTTTCGTAATGAAATCACGGGTCAAAATGAAAATCACAGTTCGTCACACTTCATATTTCTCTATAACGCTGGAAATCTCAGTATGTATTTACCCATTTGAAAGACGCTACGAACTGAGAGGTTGAACGTGTCAATTACTAATGGTGAGGCCCTCCCTGAGCTCTGACGTCTCCAGCAAAATCAGCTGTGCTCGTTAGAGGAAGAAAGAGGGGACGGGGAGGGGGGGCTTTGTAAACAAATAAACAAAAATAGGTGACGACCTGGAACTCTGGAAGTTGAAGTCGGGCTCAGGTTTGAATAGGGCCGCCAGACGGGCCGATCGGAATCAGACCAAAACGCTGAAATGCTCAATTTATACGAGTATCAAGCGGCCCCAAGTTGCCATAGTTCGTGTGAAAACCAGCGAATAAACGTGATTCAAAGTTTTTGGATGACGCTGATCAGCATAAGTTTCAAGCCGCTGATTTTGGAGCTGCATTTTTAGTCAGAATGTTCGTGCTGCTTCTGAAATGCATTACCGTATTTTTATTACCTGGTTGGGTTCAAAAAATCGAAATGGTTCCGAAAAACACTTTCTTAGAGAAAATTAGATTTTCTGAAAACTGTCCCTTGATGTGAAAGATAAAAGTAATTTCTTGAATAAAAGACAAAAATATACAAAACTGAGCTCATGAAATTTCTCTGAATGTACCTTATCAAATTCCCATTTCTATTTCAGGCTCTTCCTAGTAGGAGTTTTTTTTAGTCAAAAATGTTTTTCTGTCTTTAGATTGCCCTTTTTGGAAAAATAAATAACTTACTTCATCCCTGCGTTTTTAATTCAAAAAGAAAGTCATGTTTTACTGGGGTCAGTGGGCTGCTTATTAAAATTGATAAATGAAGCTATAAACGTATAAGAAAAATGGAAAATAGAGCGTGGTCCTAACGCCCGAAAGATGTAAATGATAGACTAACTAATGGCAACTCAAGAGAGACCCCAAAATTAGTCCTTAAATATCACCTTCGATCCACAATAACCAACTTTTTAACCGATGGGTTCCTCTCGATTTTCCCTTTGTCTTCTTTGTCTACAACTTTGTCTGTCAATTTCAACAATGCCTACCGATTTGAGGACATTGTGTATTCACAATTTTCTCGTTAAATTCGACTTTTTTTTAAGGAAGTATAGACGTATAGACGTAGGAAATGTAAACGAGTAGGAAAAATGGGGTGTGCTCTAGAAAGCTGTATAAGAAACAATGTAAAAGTGGGCGTGATGCGCTTTGGGAAAATGGAGAAGCGGAATTTTACATTCTACCGAACGGAACTAAGCCAACTACGCCAACTGTATGCGACATGCGTGAACCGTGGGCATGGGAAAAGAGCGTTGTGGGCAGGGTTCATGAGTTAATGCGGACCATCGGGAGACCGCGGCGTCGGTCTCGTCGCCGCTGACGTCACTGGCGCTTCATAATTCCCATTCATTCTTACGGCCCTCGACTAACGAGCACACTCCTTCTTTCCAACAGTGCTCCCATTTCCCAGAAGTTGTTCCAAATTCCGGAACTTTTGAGATTTTCCTAAATGTTTCCCGAAACTTTTAAAATTCCCGAAATGTTCTGGATCTTTCACATTTTCCGAAACTTTCTCGGGATTTTTGAAAAAATATATGAAGAATCTCGGAACTTTTGACGATCATAGACTGGGAGTTCTGCTCCCAACCCGTCTCTGGTTCCGTTCAGTATGAAGTACGTCTATAAAAAAGTTGTAAGTTGTAGTGAGCTAAAATCCAATTGTATACAAAAATTATATGGGGAAGTACTAGGACCAAAATACTTGCATCCGTATTACACATTAGATTTAGCACACATCGATTATACTCACCTTATATATAGATATAAGAAAGTTAAAAATTTAATAAATTGAATTTGGGAAATTAGACAATTTTCCGAAGGTTCATACGGTGTCTTTCCTTAGCACAGCAGAATGTTGCACCGAAAAAAATAATATGCTGTTTTAGCATCTAGGATGTCAAAAATGTGTCTGGTGATCCCAAGATGCTGCCTTTACTGCCCCGCAGTTGAATTTGCATTCACAGGATGTAAAATTAACTGCGGGTGGAGTAAAGGCAGCATCTTGGGATCACCAGACACATTTTGACATCCTAGATGCTAAAAGAGCATATTATTTTTTTCGGTGTGGACCCAAAACGCTCGGTTCTTACGACCACATTTTTTATGGATGTGTGTGGGTTTATGGGAGCCCGGTTCGGCAGCGTGGCGTCGGTTGGTGGGTGCCGTCGTGAAGGGACTTACCAGCAATTATGAGACGTGTTACCTACATCTATCAGAAAATATGTAGCGCGCGGCCGGGCGCAAATGCTGCACTTCTTCTTTTTTCGGGACGCGCTTCGCAGATTCGGCGCACGATGCCGAGCCCCACCGCGGGTTGCGTAAAGTGATACGCTCCTCATCGTCCCGATCGAAGCGACCGGTGGATGTGGAGTCGGTGACCCCCGCCTAGTTTTCCTATTAAATCCCTCGCTTTGTGCCCGAGCCGAAGTGCGGCGAGTTCGTGCCGCGCGCCCGTGTTGAGCGCGTGGCGCCACAAGGAAATATATATGTCGAATGCCCAAAATCCCAGAGTCTGGGCCCTCGATTGTTTCTCACTTGGATCTACTCTAACTAGAGTTAGAGTCCCTTTATACTGAGAGTCAAGACAATTTGAATCCATGTCTGATTGGTTCCCGTATTTTAGGCCTCCACAGTGTCACAAACGGGAATAAAGATTACATTTTCACCAATTGCAAAGATTATAATCTGGAATGGACCAGGGAATTACGGGTTCGGCGAGGAACAAACGGAATGAGAGGAGGAACGGAGAAAGGCATTTGAGGATGGGCCGATC
Organism: Bemisia tabaci; assembly: GCF_918797505.1. Taxonomy (NCBI): domain Eukaryota; kingdom Metazoa; phylum Arthropoda; class Insecta; order Hemiptera; family Aleyrodidae; genus Bemisia; species Bemisia tabaci. The sequence goes on along the minus strand of NC_092797.1, from coordinate 10,243,694 downwards.
AAAGATTACGAAAAACGTTCAATTTCTGTAATCTTTCTTCCCGTTTGTGACATCCATGAGCCGAATTGTCTTGACTCTCAGTATAAAGGGACTCTAACTAGAGTACCTTATCGCACGAATCGCAAGTCGTCACTTTCCGGCCGAAGTATCACAAGCGCCATGCGACGTCTAAATATTTCCGCCACTATTTCATTTTTACAGAGAAATTGATGGACGAAGCTGTCCGAAAATTTCACTGAATTTTCTTTGTGCTGCCGAATAAATGCAGTGAAATTTTCTCAGTGAAATTGCCATCTCAATCCTTTTACTACGGCTTCAGGGTATTCCGTCAACGATTTTTGGTCCGCGAACATGTTTTGTCCAGTTGTTTACGTCTACGCGTAAAATAAGCAAAAAATCTTGGTCCAAGCATTATATTTTAGTCCATATGTAAAATTATATTGACAATATCGGAACGAGAAAATTGAGAGAGTAGGAGGTGTTGTTACGAAAACTCATGTTTCAAATGAAATGTTACTTTCTTCTCTCACCTCTCCAAATTGTCGTTCGTGAATATTGGGTTTTATTTCAAACTTTAAAAGTTTTGATTTAAAATGTACCTTATCTATACCTTTTTTAAATGAAAAAACGTGACAAATATTTGAAAAATATTTTCAAAGCGATGGCATCGATATTAATCTTAATGAGCCGTAAATGTGTTGAAAGAAACTACACAAAAATGAATAAAAGAGAAAAAAATCAAGAGGCACGCAAGCTTTGGATTTAACCTTTCTGTACATCGATCTTTTAGAGTCAAATACGTCCAATTTTGAGCGTTTCGTTGCGCGTACGTACGTTGCAGCAAAGTAAAGGCTTAAAACATAAAATAAAAAATTAATGTTTGGAAATCAATAAATTTGACAAGGAGCCACCTTAACATTTACAAAACACTCATTCTATTCTCCTTTAATACATATTTTTTTTTTTTTTTTTTTTTTTTTTTTTTTTTTTTTTTTTTTTTTTTTTCTTTCATCAATATAAATGAGAATAATCCATGCAGAGTGTGCGAACATTTCAAAATCATGAGTTTAAAAACGCTGACTCCGCGAGTTTAAATATTAGAGTCTAACACAGAGCGGGTCGGCGTGCTGCCAGCACGAAACAAGCACTAGCGCCTACAAACCTAACAGGGATACTTCACGCATTGCGCAATGCGTGCCACGGCGCCTATAAACCTAAGGGGATACTTCACGCATTGCGCAATGCTTGAAGTATCCCCTTAGGTTTGCAGGCGCTAATGCGTGCTTGCCGGCCGCCCGCCGCGCCGCAGCGTGCCACAGCGCCTCAAACAACTATTTCACAACAGAGGTGTTGCACAGTATCATACGAAATTGAATTCGCTCCAACATTATTAAGAATGACAGGCATCCTTTAAGAGTACGGAGCTTTCCTTGCAAAATGAATCAAGATACTACGGCACGAAAAAGTAGTCCGAAAACTCACTAAAGTAGCATTCGTATTTAATGACGTTTAGCATATTTTTTTAATTTCATTAGAAAAAAAGTGACTCAATTTAGGAAGAAGCATTTTTGAGTATGCCGTCAAGAAGATTTTATTTTGAATCAAGAGTAAAATCGCTGAATGAAAGCGGGTTTCTGCTTGATGTCAGTGACTTTTTTTTTTATATTAGCATATTTTCTTCTTTACACATGTATTATTTTCTTTATTGATTCATAAGGAAATCTTCTCGGCGGTAAATTTGAGCATATATCTGCTAGATTCAAGTCACTTTTTCCTCTAATGAAGTCAAAAAAGCATGCTAAACGTTATTGAATACGGATACTAGGACTTCGTAAGTTTTTCGACTGCTGCTCTTTTTTTCGTCACTCGATGTAATTTGCAAGGGAACTTCGTGTTTTTGAAAAATACCATCAATCATGATACGTTAGGGTGCCTTCAATCTCATATGATACTGTGCAACTCCTTCTTGGCGATGTAGTAGCTCGAAGCGCCGTGGCAGGCCGGCGCCGTCGCAAAGTTATCGCACACAGCAAAAATCTAAGAGCCTTTAATTGAGGAAAACATGCGTGGACGTAAACTGCTGGAAAAACAGGTGCGTAGACAAAAAATCGTTGACGAAATGTCCTATAACCTTTTACCACAGAAAAAGTGTGCCGCTCTCTGATTGGTCGTCTATTATGGAGCCCCAAAAATGGACCAATGTAAACAAACCCCAGCCCCTCCGCTCCTAGTTTTGCCCAATGTGAGCAAACAACACCGAGACAAAGTTCTAGACGTGATTTTGAATGTGATAGAAATTTTTTTTATGATCAACTTCTGAATTGAGCTCGGATCGACCTTTGATGGATATTATTGCCTTAAATTAAGCTTTAAGTGTGATTATCATCCATTTCTTAGCCGATAATACGTAGTCCTCTGGGTCGGGTCTGTTTACATTGGTCCAACTTTGGGGCCCCATAACCTAAAGCGGATGAACCAACCAGAAAGCAGCACAGAGATGACAATACTCTCTTGTATGCAGGAACTGTAGTTCCTTCTTAGGGAGAGTACGGACAGGTCGGTAATTTTGAGATTAAGGAATGGAGCTCTTAGGGCCCAAAGGGCTTAATCTTATGAATTCGAATTATCCACAGTGTACCAAAAGCACTTCAGATTTGTGACTCAAACTTCGGAAGCTGAGCTTCAAGGTTTCGGATGTACAATCCGAAAACTTCAGAAGTCCATATGACCTAAACTTCAGGTCCTGCGCACGACAGTGTTTCCTCTGTGTGCCATAATATTGGATTGAAGGAAGCAAGAAGATCACGTAATGAGAAAAAAAGTTCAGGCGGAGGGATTGAACTTCGGTTCATTTTAATTTGAACACTGTACTTTTTCCGTTCAAGTGAGGGTCAAGAGAGGGAAAGGAAGAAGTAGAGGTTTGAAGAAATAAGAGGTAAAGGAAAGGTAGGAAGAAAAAGAGGTTTTATGGGAGGTGTAAAAATAAAAGAAAATACATTATTGTTGTTTTTCTTCTTCTCCTCCTTTTAATTTTTAGTAGGCCAAAAGGAAGGTTAAGCATGTTGGACACTAATAATTTTCAGATAAAAATTAATGCATTTGATTTTTAATTAATGCTGCACTGCACTGAGGATTGGCCCAACAAGGCCGAAACGCGTCTACAGTTGCCTTTCTGAATGGACGCACTATTGTTGCACCAAACAGCATATCTCTTTGGGAAAAAATAGTGCTGATACGAGCTTTTTCCCTCTGTATTGAGATTTTCAGCTTTATTAACGCGCGTTGGCAAAAAACCCCGACATACTGAAAATTAATGCAGATATCCTACAAAACCGTATATTTTATCTACTTAGATTGATTGAACACCCATGGTGGGGTCATCAATATGTAGACTCATAGTTATGTAACGGAAACATGTTGACATAGTCTGTAGGTACTTCATGTGGAAGCATTTAAAAGGAACATTGTACAAATTAATTGATTTAAAAAGAATTTTGGAAATAGGACTTCCATACTCAATGCTTAGTATGCTCTAGTTTTTTATTTAAGTCATCTGTGCATGGTTCCTTTTGCCATAAATACGTCCATGTGCTGACTAATTCATGTTTAAGTCTAAAAAAATTGAAATTTTGCCTCATGAAAATATGGCTTCACATTTGGACTTCATTTTGCAATTAGAACGCACAATTTCTGCCTCATCTATAAAAACACGTATATGCATAAGGAGACGAATGGCACTTACGTTGTTTCTAGACTGAGGCAAATATTGTGCTTCCAAATTGCAAAATATAGTATATCTTGTCTCCAAGTGTACGAGTTTCTGCTTTCATGTAGTTTTATTCATCGTGGCAAGAACTCTGCTTTGAAGTCCCAGCCCGTTGTTTCCTTGGCAGCTATGTTTATTTGCGCATCGGTAGCTGCGGAGTAAGTGTTGGGAACACCTGACTCAAAATTCAAGTATCGATCAATAACTCAATTGCGACGAGACAGACGTTACGAAACGACAAACCGGGACGTTCGCTCAAAGTCCCCAGTCTGACTCAAGAGTCACGAAAACGGACGCCAAGGTTCCCGGTTCGATTCCTGCCCGTATCAGTGTCGACAAATTGGCCGAGTCAAGTCGTCTGAGGCAACGCGCGAGACAGGTTCGCGAGTTTAAGGGCTTTCGTGGCGCATTTCACCTGGATCATGGGTGAACTTAGCTAGACACTCATCCTTGAAGCATCAATCTCAAACAGCTACATGCGGTTGAGGAGGGGCAATCTTTCTTTTATTTTAATTTTTGAGTCCCTAAAAATGTAACGTTTTACTGAAGAGAGAACGTTACAAACCACTAGACAACGTGCGAATGTATGCGTTACTGTTTTCTCGTCAAAATTTCACGTAAAACATGACAGAAGGATGTAACAAAACTTAAAAATAATTCCTAATCCAGAAAAAAGTATTTCAATGCATGGATTCAAACTTCTTGCTCATAGAAAGAACAGTAAATCTATTTGAACGAAACCAAATACGCGCTCACGTAACACATGCGCTCTCATAGCAGTGCGTAAGGTGTCAAAATATGGCAACCTCAATATCGGCACCTCGGCTAAACTGTTGAACATTTCTTAAACTTTGAAAAACACAGGGTAAAGATGGAAAACTGCTTGATTAAGAGGCCTGCCAAAACAATGTAGTGCGCCATTTGATTCTCGTAAACTCTGGTTTTTTATTGTGAGTGGGAAATTCAGCTAAAGTTGTTGCCTCATATGACGCCTGAAGCCAATGAAAATGGCCTTTTTATAACGTCAATGTTATCAGTGATAACTTATCACTGAGAAAAAAGTAACACCAGCTCATTTCTAATTCCAGCTGTTTTTGGCGCCAGCTATTACCCACCCAGCCAGCACCAGCTAGTAGGGTAAAGGCACCAGCCAGCGGCATAGTTAATCCAAGCACATGTATGCTGACTGCGAGGGCACCAGCTAGAGGTAATGGTTGATCCAACTACACTTTCAGCTAACATAACCATACCTCTGGCTTGTGCAACTACTCTAATATCTGGCACCAAAATCAGCTAGGAGTATAGTTGGGACTGAGATACTTGTTTGCGTGAAGCCTTTTTTTTTTTTTAAACAGCAGTTTTGAGCTTTTCAAAACTCGAAAACACCTTTTGCTGTAGAATCATTAATTTTAAAGCGAATTCTGTGATCTTGCACTAAGTTTCTTTTAATTGCGGTTTTTCTAATTTCATCATCAGTAAAGTTTAGCTGTGCCTTATGAGACCATTGGCCACGCTGAAAAGAAAAAAAGTAACATAACTGTATAATAATATTATTAAAACAACGATTAGGCATGAAATCAGCTCTTTAATATAATTCTTAAAGAATATTGCTCTTTATTAATACTTGAAAATGCGTCAGGTATATTAAAGGAATCAAATATTCAACCAAACATTTTACGAGTAGACATCTGATGTTATCATTCTATTTCTCCATTCTGCGTTTGAATTCTGCTGGTGTCGTCGGAGTATAATTTTATAAGGGAATGAATGTCGATGTTTTGCGGTAATGAAGGTACTATGTTAACGCGCTCTCTGGGTAGTCCTTGACAATGAACAGGAAACCGAAAGTCTGCTCCCGACGGGCACAGCTGACAGTGGCAGAGAAATTAAGGCGAGAAAAAATTATTAGCTGCATTTACGCACTAATCTGCGGCACTTGGTGACACAGCAAAAACGAGTTATGATGCGAAAAAATCTGGACTTGATATTAGTGACTGCACCATCGCGCCGCCGGACAAATGCAGGTGAATAGACATTAGGATACGCCCCAACCTAAACGCAGTTTATGATTGTTACACTGTTTACCAAGACATAATCGCAACTTAATATTGATCTAATTTCAGCTAAGAGAAACCGACCCATATCCAATTGAAATTGAATTGCCCAAGGGAACTGTAAAATCCAATTGGATTCAAATCTAGATTAAAAAGCGAGATTGGAGGATTGACTCTACTGGGCATCGATACAACTGAAAAGGAGTCGCTTGGGATTCCCTGCGACGAGAAAAAAAGTAGCAATTTTTCCAGTCACTAGTCTTAATAAGCACGTTATGCGGTTCTACCCTTCATTAGTTTTTTAAAAGTGCCCTTTTCAAAGACAACGCTGGAAAATTAAAAAAATTAGGCCATAAGAATGCAACTGATTCAAAAAAATTTCGGAAATTTTTTCCGCATAACGCATATTGTATGAGGCGCGCTACGCGTTACGTGTTTCTCTTATGATTTATATTATTGAGAATGATTAGATCTCTGTCAGTAAAAATTCAGGTCAGGTTTTTGTAAACACCTTCTAATACATTTTTGTATGAATTGTGATCAAGAAAAAATTTCTTGGGGAGGAAATCCTAAATTTGATTCTTGCGAGTATGTACATACATACATTGAAGTCGCTATCACAGCGCGCCCGGGCGCTCTGCGACACCTAATCGCCAATCTTGTCTGCAATGTGAAAGAAACGAGACAAAGCTCCGCAACGTCCATTCTAGCCCCTGGATACAACTATTCGAACTCCTCGGATGTGCGGGTTGCTTACCAATAATTGAAGACGTTTTAATTTTCCTCATGCCCTCGACGACTAGTTCGACGATACTTTCTGCTGCTATCGAAGCGTGCGACGAATAAAAGACCTAACAGTAAGACATGTACAACCGCTTCTGACCGCTTTGCAATCCAACCCCGAAAAGAGCTTTGCGCTTGAAGTGTGATTATGATTACGCCTAATGATTTTATTTTATAGAGTATAATATGTTACTAAAGAAGAAAAAATAGTTTTGAATCAATGTTTGCAACCAGTGGAGTAGGTTTCAATGGTCAAAATTTAACAACATTCTTCTTTTCCTGAAAATAATTTGCCATTTTTAAAAGCTGGAGCTGCTTCCACGAGTCCAAGTTCCCATGCTCTCCCACACGGAAAAAACGGTTAAGTTCACATACCTAGAAATGTAGTTCAAATGGGATCTTCTAGATTCTTGATAGGCACTAGCCTTGACGATCAGTGCTTAGTCCTACAAAGGTATAAAGATACTGTGCAAATGTACCTTCTGAAAAATTAGAAAATTCATTTCAGACATTCAGCCCTTGATACCGTGTAATGTAGACGCTCTACTGTGCAAGAATGTCTCGAAAAAGATTTTACTGCTTTCAATGCAAGCTTGTTTTCCTACAATTGAAGATTACTTCGGTAAAAGATTGTATGAGGCCTCCAAAGTGATGGGATTGTGCGGCGTAGCTCATTTATTGCAAGTAGCCTATCCGAAAAGCTCTGTCATGCATTTTACACTGGATCTGCTCGAATTTTTTCTAGTTAATGAGTAATATGAGGAACATTATTCCTAAGGCGAGTGGTTGATGGCGATAATTAGATCCGGCATCGATATGGCTGAAATTAAAAAGCCGATCACCGTATTTTATTTGTTATATTATTTGTTAAGGAGAGCAAAACGAGCGGAAATAAGTCGACTGGATAAACTTCATTTGCTGCAAAAACTGTGAAAAACTGCACAATCTTAGAATCACTAAAAGCCTCATATGAGGGACTTGCAAAACAAGGCGCAAATCGTGTCATGACTCGGGAAGAAAATATAACTAAAACTGAACCACGTCAAGCAGAAAAGAACCAAGCCACATCAGCTATTGCCGAATTCAATTCGGTAATTTAAGTTTTTACGTGAAAACGGTTGTGCGGATTTTTGCTTACATTTCAGTGAATTCTCTACATAGCACCAGGCAAATTCCTCAAAATTTTCAAAGGCGTCCGCAGAAACGTTCTTTCGTAAAAATTAGATTGCCCCATTAAATTTAGCAATAGCTGATGTTGCTCGGTTCCTTTCTGCTAAACGCGGTCCAATTTGAATCAGTGGGGACGAAAACACACCAACTCGGAAAAATGAAAAGAATCAAGACACACACGAAACCGAATTGTACATGAAGAAATTAGTCTAAGGAAGAGATTTTTGGTGCCGAAATACAAGCTTTTAAGGGCATTTCAAAGGTCCAAGTTAGAACAGATGCGCTAATTCCAATGACTCATAAAAATTGACCGTCTCTTCTGAAAATTGAGCAATTCCGAGCTACCGAGTTGGTGTGTTTTCGATCTCACTGATTCATTCGTGGTAAACTCGGCAGCAGCGATTCGAAAATGCACAAAATCCGCAAAAAGGCGTTCGCGGCGGTCTCATCGGAAATTCAATTTTTCTATCGTACGCCCACCGGATCCGAAAACCACCACCTTTGAGGATGCGCGAGGGACGGAGGGGAACCTTGGCGGCTTTGGTGAATGGGCTCGCAAGTGCATTGGGTTAGGCGGAGGCGCGGGGCGGGTGCGCGGCGCATTAGCCCAGATTTACGTCACCATTCATCCCGGGCGATATGAATGATGCTGGGATTTGATGGAGTGACGCAACGGGCCCGGCGCCTCTGCCCCGAGTGGAACAACACTTGCTATAAAAGACGCGCCACCCCGGACACCGACGCATTCCATCATCGCGGCATCATGCTTCCCAAGGTAAGTCCCGAGCTCCTCATTCACCAATTTCAACCCCTTTCGCTTTTTACACCCCAATAAAAAATAACACTGAAGTTCAGGAAGGGTCGTTCCGTAGAGAGCTTTTTTCCTTGGAGACCCTATATCGATTGCCGAAGTGCAAAACCACGTATCCTCTTTCGCTTTTTGCACCCCAAGAAAAAATAACACTGAAGTTCAGGAAGGCTCGTTCCGTAGAGAGCTTTTTTCCTTGGAGACCCTATATCGATTGCCGAAGTGCAAAACCACGTATCCTCTTTCGCTTTTTACACCCCACACTGGAAAAAAAACCACATTGGATCTACAGCCCAGACTCTTAAAAACATCGACAAGAAAAAATACTCTTGATTCAATCGGATTTTTGCTTAAATCAAGAGCCAAGCCTCTTAATTTGAGCGCATTTCCTTTTAAAGCAAAATTCTGATTAAAGCAAGAGTATTTCTTCTTGTCAATGTTTTCAAGAGTCTGGACTCTAGATCCAATGTGTTTTTTTCCAGTGCAAGAAAAAATAACACTGGAGTTTGTTTGTTTTTTTTTTGTTTTTTTATATACTGTTGGTATACTGGCTTTAATCCCTGTGGGGCCTACAGCCAACTATAGACATGTCGAAGTGACGTAGGGTTAATTATGAGTGAAACGAAGTAGGTTTTATATTATGAGGTGTGTATACGAGAGCAAGAGGCAGCGGGTAATGAAAGGGGTACTAAGCTACCAACGAACACTGGAGTTCAGGAAAGGGTCGATCCTTAAATGGACCGCGTTTAACGGGAATGAACCAAGCCACATCAGCTATCGCCAAATTTATTCGGGCAATTTAATGTTTTACATGAGAACGTTTCTGCGGATTCCTTTGGGAATTCTAAGGAATTTGCATAAAAATCTCCACAACAGTTTTCATGTAGAAATTGAAGTGCCCAATTTAATTTTGCTGTAGCTGATATGTCTTGGCTTTTTTCTGCTTGACGCGGTTCAAATAGCTCTACGAAAAAAAAAGTGTTGGGGATTATCCCTAAAATTGTGGTACTATCCCAATTGTTTGGAACACCAAGAAGCCCAAACTTTCGATTGATTGTGGGGTCTGGGTCTTCCTGTTTTTCCATTATTTTCTGTGCTAAATTGTACGTAACTTGTACATAAATTAACATAAAATTTGGGTTGATCTGATTTTACTGCCTGTATTAGCCAAAAAGGACACGAAAACACCAGTATTTTTCTCAATGTGGTCATCGTGGGGTTTTGGAGTGGATGGTTGAAGTGCACACCTTCTTTCAAGGTGGATCTTACAGCACCATAAGGTTCAATAAATTCTGGATACGATCGCAAAAGAGGGATATCGATACGGGCTGTTTTTTGGCCCACCTTAGCTAAATTTCCTAAACTCCACAATTATTTGTGTTTTGAAGGTCTATTTTTTTCGGAATGCATCATAATATGGTCATTTTCGGTCTCTTTTCTGCCTTAGGAGAGGTCTAAACATGGGTCTGAAGATCGATTTTGTTGAAAAGTGCAAATATTTTGGCGTTTGGCTGCATACCTGTAAAACCCGCATTTTCTGCTAAAATCTACCTTCAGAAATAACCAAATCACAATGCACTCCTCAAAATAGACTTTCACTGAGAAAAAACGTGTAGAGTTGAGAAAATTCAGGGTGGGCTCAAAAAATGTCCTTTTCGGTTCCCCTCCTTTAATTTAAACAACTAAAATCTGCTGCTTCCGGTAAAAGATCCATTTTCTGCCAAAAATTTAAAGGAAAGTAGTATTTTAGAAAAAAAAATAATATTATTAAAACAGTTTCTACGCGGTAAATTTTACTTCGGAAAGTTATTACATTGTGAATCTGGCTCATCTTGAAGTTCCATTGTATAAAAGTACATGATATTGATGTTCGAAGTTCTGTATCTTCGCCACCCTCCCTCCCCCGGCAATACCTAAAAATAGCGAACTCTACCCTAATCGTGCGATACATCTTGAAATAAGTTAAGTGTAGTAATTTTAAGAGCAGAGAGTCATGCCACGTCGAGATCGTCAGAAAAACACAGTAATTCCTTAAGATTATAAATCAATACAAACTATGAAGGCGAGCTGTACTTTAATTTGATTTTTTGTTTAACAGAATGTTCAATTTGTTAATATTGTGACGAGCATCTTTATTAATTCATGCAGAAAATTTTCAAAAAATAAAGTCAACCGTAACAAGTGACGATTACATGGGCCCTTGCGGTTCACGAACTAAACCTGTTTGCGCTGAACCAGCTGAAAAATGATTATTTCGTGTTCTGGCAGACCGCCAGCATTTTATATTGGAAGCTTATTTATCTTTTCTAGTCAATTTTTACGAGACGTTTCAGTTACAGCAAAACCCGCAATGAGATGAGCAAAAACAAAGAGGTACATTATGCTGAGGTACAGAGAAATTTTCGGGGAAGCAAAAAATAAGGGTTGAATGTAACGACGATTTTATTTTCTAAACACACCATTTCTTCGGAGCCTTGGAGATTGATTTTCCAGTTTTTGAGCTGAACTATTATGAACACGCTTTATGACCGCAGAATAAGTAAAATACTTTTATCCGAGGGGAGAAGCGTGGCTACCTTTAAAATTTCTCCCTATGCATTAATATCCACCCCCAGTGGCGTGGCGTGAATTGCGATATATCGATTGTTCTGTCATTTAAACCTATGGTAAAGAATCGATTATTAAGGTGTTCGCTGCGAACACCCTGTTTATCGATTTTTTCCATAGGTTTAAATGGCATACACCTCACCTAACAATCGATATATCGCAAAGCACGCCACGCCACTGTCCACCCCGTCCTTTAAATATATAAATGTAGGCTTGTAAATAAAAGCATGCATACTTTGAAGGAAACAGCGTCGTGCTTTATCATATTCGATAAGGATTAAGCATTTCTGACATTTTCCGAATACAAAAACGCCTAGAAGCTGAACAATATATTTCTAAAAAATATTTATAAGATTTTCAAAAAAAACTTGAAAGAAATCAAAATTCAAACCGGCTAGTGCTTATTATTGCTTCCTGTGACGCTTTTTCACTATGGCATTATACGTCAAAGTCGGGTCTCTAAGTATAAGCTTGAAAATAAAGCCTTCAGTTTTAAGTTTCTAAGAAACTGTTGAATACCACTTCAGATAACCTGGTGTAACGAAGAGCAGATTATCTATTAAACGAAAAGTGAGTTCTTCCATTCATGCAACTCATGTGGAGAAACATCTCAAGCCCCTATATGACAAGGTCATGTATTCCTAATAATATCCTTCTCTCAACGGTTGTTTAACAGACATTAATTCGATTCTGCACCTTCCTTCATTTTCCATTGTTCGCGACAGTAATGACTCTTTAAGTTCATGGTCAGGAACATGAAGACCTATAATGTAGAGTGAATAAACTACCATTTCAAATATTCAAGTGTCGTTGGACGATGACACTAAAACATTATGCTGCTTTTTTCACCCGCTATACCAGTTCTAAGTGAAGCCCTCTTCAGCCCTCTGACAGTCCGGAAAATTTTGTTCGATTTCTTCTGTTTGCTCAGATAGCTTATGTATTAGTTTACTGTAAAATTTACAACAAAAATACTCCTCGTGAATTTTTTCCACTAAGATAGACTTGTTCAAGTTCTGCAAAGCCCTCTAATAAGTCTTTTACTATCAGATTAGTCCACATCATTTTTGAAAAAACTTCCTAAATTTACGAGTTAGGAAACGAGTAATCAGATATTCGAAAATATCTTACAATAATTATTTACATATCTCCACCTTCTATCCCGCAGTCTCAAAAATCGTTGAAAATCAACAGTGTGATAATAATTTTTCCTTGTAAATTATAAAAATGTAAATTTTTTTTTTTTTTTCTTGCTTGTACATACATATCGCTTTGAAGCATTCCTCGGCGATCTGCGGCACCTAACCGCCACTATCCTCTACCGAACCCCAGTCCTTTGGAAATCGAGCACTTCAAAATTTCTGATTTAATACACCAATCCCCACCCTTTCAGTAAACGACCTCTTCGCCCTCTTTACAATCAAACCAATCCAAAAGATATCGGAGGTCATTTCTGAAATCAGACCTAAAAATACACCTAGACTTAGACTGCGTTTAGCAGAAAGGAACCAAGCTACATTAGATATTGTCAAATTTAATTGGGGACTTTAATTTTTTCAAGAAAAAGTTTGTGCAAATTCTTTTGAAAATTTTGAAGAATTGCTTCGTACTATGCAGACAATTTACTGAAACTGGCACAAAAATCTGCACAGCCGTTTTTATGTAAAAAATTAAATTGCCCAATTAATGTTGGCCATATAGGAGATGTGCCTTGGTTCCTTTCTGCTTAACGCAGTCCAATTAATGCTCAATATTTTTTTTAAAAACAGCTCGTCATGACCAATGCAAAGTTTAGTCACAATGTTTGTCTGTCGCTCTAGATATTAGTCGTGTTGCTATACATGACAGTGGCTATCACCGCTGAGCCTCCAGTGTCAGGGTACTTGCCAGCGGGTCGAGGTGGATCTCGAGGCGGTTATGGCGGATCTTCCGGCGGCTACGGGCAGAGGTTTGGCGGTAGTTCCGCCTACGGCGGCGGAGGAGGAGGCGGACAGTACGGAGGCGGAAAAAGCTTCAGCTCTAGCAGCTCCGGCTACGGATCCCCTGGCCGAGTAGGCGGAGGTTACGGTGGCGCCTCCGGTGGAAACAGGGGCTACGGAGGTGGCGCTACTGGTGCTTACGCAGGTAAATGTTATTGTAGAATTTAGCACAATTACAAAGAAGAAACTTAAGGAGGAAACAACATTTAGGATGAAAACGTCACCGTATTGATAATCACCAGCTTTGTCACGCTAAGGAAAACGCCGTATGAACCCTCAGACGTTGCCGATCCTCTTTAATGAAAATACAATTTTTTTGGAAAATGTGTGAACATTTTTCCTCCAAATTTTCTGACAATTTTGAACGCAATTTAAACTAAATTGTCTAAATATTTCAAGGGAAAATATCCATAAAACTACTCAAAAATACATATTTATCCGGGGAAATTTGGCAACTCTCGAGCGTTCATACGGCGTTCTTCCTCGGCAGTACTGCCGTGTTAAGGAGACAAGATTTCCAGATTGTATGGTAAAATGTAGATATTTCACATGGGTTCAAATAGAAAATGTGCTGATTTTTCAGCACTATCTGACAACAATGTATGGTGAGGATCAGTAAGTGCATTCTAGGATGAGCCTCAAGACACCTGAAAATATGCGCTAACCGTGACTCACACTGCTGTGTTATGGAAAAACGCCGTATATGAACATCCGGATGTTGCCAAAAAATTTTCATAAAACTTTCATTTTTTGGAAAATTGGTGAAATTTGTTTCCTGAAATTTTCAGATACTCTGGATTCAATAATAAATTAAATTATCTGAAGATTTGAAAGATAAACAACCACAAGACTCCTTGAGATTTGTATTTGTATTATCAAAAAAGAAAAATGTTTAACGTCTCGAGGTTTATACGTTTAATGCGTTTTCGGCTTTCTTCCGTAACATGGCAGTAATATGGGCCATCTGTGTAGATTGATTAAGTTTGCTGTTGCTTTCGGAAGCCCCATTGAGCTGCTTTCACCGTTTTCCTGTCAATTTCAATTAATATCCTGCCAACGAGAATTAATATTACAGTATGTGTGATCTTTGGATTTGTATTTTATTTTCAGGGAGACGTCCAGGGTTCGGCGGTAGTTCCGGTGGCTACGCACAAAGCGGAGGCTACGGGCAAAGCGGCCAAGGCGCTTACGCACAAGGTGGCCAAGGGGGATACGGGGGCGCTTCGCAAGGAAGTTACGGCCAAGGGGGCCAGGGTGGGTACAGTCAAGGATCTCAGGGTGGGTACGGCCAGGGTGGCCAAGGAGGACAAGGAGGCTACGGCCAAGGTGGACAGGGAGGCTACGGTGGACAAGGTGGCGGCTATGGAAATAACGGGGAAGACCCATATGGGGTAAGTCAAGTAATACTTTATGTAACGAGTTATAATATAATGGAGGTTGATGAGAGATCGCCTTTCATACCTCTCAAGCAGGAATATTGGGAAAGTATAAAGAGGAGACAAAATTCAGCTGTTGATTGTTTCGATGGATTTTTCTACTAAGTCGATGAAAAATTGGAGTGCATTTTCCAATAAGGAACTACTATTTGCGGCTTATTATAGAAACGACGTAATTGCAACAAGTTCTCCCATACAAATAGTTGTCTCTATGAATATGACAGTGATAGTAGTTCCTCATCGCAAAATGTAGTCCGTTTACATTATTTTGAGAAAGACGACGAGCATAATTTTGGACTGAGAGTTTCAAGAAAATTTTTGAAAAACAAGAATATAGTCCCTTAAACCGGGGAACACGTCATTCGATAACCTGCTCGATGTATCCACAAAATGTGGCTATATTTCTCTTGAAGACTCGGTCTTTACCGTGTTTATAATCATTTTTGGTCGAAGATTTCCTGTACTTTATGACAATAGTCGATCACCTCTTGTATCTCAGAATAAATTAATTTCCAAATTTTTTACTCAAATCAAAGTGATACATCTTGTGGTAATTCAACCACTTCCCACCCCGGTGCGGTGTAAATTCAAGGAACTGTTTTAAAAACCAACACATCATGTTCTGTCATCTGATGAAGTTTCATTGAAAGTACTTTTACCGTAAAAATTTGATACAAAATGATTAATGAAGACTAGTAAATAATATATAGCAAAAAGTAAACCTCTACAGGCAGACATTAACCCTCTCCGATAGAACTGACCCATTTTTTTTCGTTTCATTTACAGCGTGGCAATGTAAGGTCACGAAAAGACATACGGTGGTAAAAAGAAACACCGTACGCAATTCGGTCAAAGCGCACTTGCCTCTCTAATTGTATTGCCCTTTTGAAGAAAGTGCCTAGATTAAAACGTGCCAAACGCCGAACAGCGCATTTTTGGGGGCATTTCGAAAACTTTGACACGAAACACGCGAAATTTAGATAAGGTCGACAAGAACATTCGCCCGATAGATCACGCGGTGTCACTGTTCGCTCGAAATTCCGTCGGTTTTATGACGATCCCTGTGTAGTTTTTCGAGGATTACAGGTGAGCAGGCAACACTTTTTATATCACTGCATAAGTATGCAGCCGGTCGTGACAGTAAACAAAAGACGGGTGCATAAATGAAACGGGGGAAATTCGTGACGACCGTTTGTCAAGCGTAACTCCTTACGTAATTCACGTAAAATTGTTGATGGATGTGTGCGTAAAATCTGCGCGGATCATCTTGTTCGCGGCCTAGGACAGTAGCTCCATCAACGTTGCATGCTCTACGACTAAAAAAATTAGTTCTAGATTCAGTGTATCATATCTGAGATTAAAACTCACAGTTTTACGTTTAAAATTTTTTTCCGGTCGAGGCAAAGTCTTAATTCTTGTTATGAAAATTATTGGTCTTAAATGAACAAGGCAAATGCAAAACCAGCGGGCTGATTATTGGAATTGATAGACAAAGCGATGAACAAAAAGACACAGGGAGTATGGAGCGATCTTATTGGTTGCAACGGGTGGTTGTTACAGACTGAGGGGGGAAATGATGGACTAACTGTAGGGTCTCTCGTGGGTTGCCGTTACTTAGTGTATTATATGTACTTACCCTCTTTGTTCATCGCAACCACCCGCTTCCAAAAATAGGATCGCTTTAATTTCAGTTTGTCTTCTTTGTCTATTGATTTGTCCATCAGTTCCAATAATCAGCCCGCTGGTGAGTACCGTGAGGTGTTAATAAAATCATGTAAATGGTGATCCTTACTGGATAATAATCAAATGCCTCTGCTTAACGGAATTTTCATCGGAAAATGTTCTTGGGATTTCGTTCTTATTTTCATGAAAATACTTACTCTCAAAAACATCTCACATAAACTATTTAGAATTTTTGCATAACGTGACACCACTGCAAAAAAGCGGATTCAAACTCCTCGCAAAACGTCCTCTTGAGGTGTTACACATAATATGGAAGGATTGATGGACGGTTGATGACTTTCTTCCCATTTAATAAAACCTAATATTCTTCTCTCATTTACATTCCGATTAATCATTGTGATGCCGCGGCGGTTCCTACGCGGAATACGCTTGACATGCCTTGAGGTTGCCGAGTTTGGAATGAAAATGAAACCTAATCCTGTACTCATGTCGGGAAATCTGATTTTTTTTTACAATAAGTGTCGCCGTGGTACGCCCACAGACGATTACGTCAGAAACTTAAACGAAGCGGTAGAAAAGTAAAACTATCCGTGATGTATGTTATCTTATGCAGCACTGTGCTTCTGCAAAAATGGCCCAAAATACGGAAAAATTACTTGCCACTCTTATATCAAAGGGACTAGAATCAGGAAATTATATTTTAACAGCAAACTAATGATTTTCGGTGTTTGAACTATACACATAGATTTAAATGTCATTACTATGGTATATATATAATTTCGTTTGGTTCCAAGACCAAAAACCACTATTTCATTTACCATCTTAATGGTATTCCATCTGAGCCACAGTATGGTTTATAAACCAAACAGTTTTCTCAGTGTATTTATACGAGAGAATAGTCTTCTTTGGGATGAATCTCTCTCACATTTTCACCTATTACAGGTAAGCATATGCGTTCAATTTGCTGCAGAAATGTTATTACCTTACTCTAGTCCCTTTGATATAAGATCAGCAAGTAAAATTTTTCTATTTTGGGTCGTTTTTGTAAGAACACAGTGCTAAATTAGGTAACATACGCCGCGGTTGGTTTCACTTTTCTACCGCTTCGTTTAAGTCCCCGACGTAATGGTCCGGGGGAGTACCACGGCGGCACTCAATGTCAACAACAAAATAGATAATTCTCGCCATAATTAAAGAAAATAGACCAATTTTCACGCCACCCTTGGAAACTTCAAGGCACTTCAAGCCGGCATCACAACTGTCAGCCGTAAGTAAACCGGCTGACAATATTCAGGACCAGCGGGCTGATTATTGAAATAGATAGACAAAGCGATAGACAAAAAATACCCAGGAAGTATGGAGCGATCCTATATTTGGTTGAAAATGGTTGGTTTCTATAGACTGAGGGAGAAACTGATGGACCAACTATAGGGTCTCTCTTGGGTTACCTCTAGCTACTCTATCACCTACCTCCTTTGTCCATTGCAACCATCCGTTTCCACCAATAGATTTCCTCCATATACCGTTTGTCTTCTTTATCTAAAGCTTTGTCTATTCATTTCAAAACTCAGCCCGTTGAGGTGTATTTTCCACTAACTCTTAAAATTATGTTTCAGGAGCCGGCAAACTACGAGTTTTCATACGAGGTCAACGCTCCGGAATCAGGTGCTATGTTCGGTCACAGTGAAAGGCGACAAGGTGACGAAGCAACTGGATCCTACCACGTTCTCCTCCCCGACGGAAGGACGCAGATCGTAGAATACGAGGCCGACAGCGAGGGGTACAAACCAAGAGTTACCTACCGGGAACCAGAAGGAGGCTTCGCCAACGGCGGCAGAGGTGGTAACGGAGGTTACGGAGGCGGCAACGGAGCTTACGGAGGCGGCGGCGGTGGTGGCGGTGGTTACGGAGGCGGCGGCGGCGGTGGTAACGGAGGTTACGGAGGCGGCGGCGGTGGTAATGGAGGCTACGGAGGCGGCGGCGGTGGTAACGGAGGTTACGGAGGCGGCGGCGGCGGAGGTGGTTACGGAGGTGGTAACGGAGGATCTGGTGGATATGGAGGAGGTAGTGGAGGTGCCGGAGGCTATGGAGGCGGAAGTGGAGGTAATGGAGGCTCCGGTGCTTACGGCGGAAGAGGGGGTTCGTATTAGGTTGCTCAATTTCATCGAAATACCACTATGCAGGGTAAAAATGTGAACACTACAAAACCCATTACCTCGTTCAGATCTCACATAGAACACATTGAAATTGATGACAAAAATGAAAGAGACACAACATCAACGCATTGAGCATGATTAATGAAGTAACGTTAGGGTGAGATTTCAGCTAATACAATTTGAATGTAGAAGATCATAGTACTGACTAGATTTAGATTGACCGCGTCAAGCAAAATGGAACCACGCCACATCAGTTATCGCCAAATTTAACTGGGCAATTTAATTTTTTACATGAAAACGGTTGTGCGGATTTTAGTGCAAAGTTCAGTAAATTTTCTGCATAGCCCAAAGCAGTTCCTTAAAATTTTCAAAGAAATCCACACAAACGTTCTCCTGCACCGAAAAAAAAGTGAAGTTGATTTAACATTCTGGATGTAAAAAAAGTGTGCGAGAGCTTACAAAATGCTGAATTAACTCCTACAGCAGTAATTTTAGCAGTGTCAAGGTGTAAAACTAACTGCCGTAGTGGGTAATTTAGCATTTTGTGAGTTCTCGCACACTTTTTTTACATCCAGGATGTTAAATCGACTTCACTTTATTCTCGGTGTGTAAAAAATTAAATGTCCAAGTTAAATTTGACAATAGGTGATGTGGATCGGTTCTTTTCTGCTAAACGCGGTCCGTATAGAACGATTTAGCTGGAATCTGCCTAACTAAATCATACGTTGCCTGATTTCCTCTGATAATACATTTTTCCATTAGGAAACAAAGCCATATTCAGACTCAAAATTTCGTTAGTAAATTCTTCATCATAATCTAGTGTAAGTTCACACATCTTCAAAGCATTATCTTCTTTAGTTTCTTGTCAAGAAATACAACACAGGAAGGAAGTAAAGCAATGTAAAATGAAGTTTGGCTGATTATAGATTTTGTATAAGCGTTAGTCTTGCATCTGCGGGTCGATTGTTTGATCGTAATCGAATGAATTTGATCGATTAATTCCTACCTTATTAGCGCACTTTATCGATTCGGGTTATTCAATAACGATTAAACAATCGATCCGCAGGTTATTTTTGTCAGCCACGTGATTAGTATAGTCAAAAATGTCCTATTAGTGAGTAGATTTCTCGGGATCCTCTGAAATTAAGTTCCTAGTAATCACTAATATATTTTTCTCTGTGTACTATCCAATGGCAAGGCGTAATTTGCGATGTATCGATTGATCTGTCATTAAAACCTATGGAACAGGATCAATAAACAGGGTGTTCGCAACGAACACCGTAATGATCGATTCTTTACCATAGCTTCAAATGGGGGAATATCGATTATCGATCATAAACGCTTCGTCACTGGTAGTATAAACTAATTCAAACTTCCCACCTGCGAAAAAAAATTGGGTGTTTGTGACGTGTTGAATTTAGACATTTTAAACGCATCCGATGTATTCTATGTGAAATTTTTATGAGAAAAATTGGTATTGTGGTGCTTAATGTAAAGCCCTCTCAAGTGGTCAATTGTTGTAAATATTAATGTATATTATTAACTACTCAATAATTCTCTGAATGGAAGCAATGAAACATGTTAATTCCACCTCAAGTGATGCAAAGTGATTTAAAATTGTTCGGGTTTCTTTTTATGATAAAAGGAAATCTGCTTGGCTAAACAGTAAGTATAAAAATCAGCGAGGATAGTTTGTGATGAGCTTTTCTTTTAGAATTTGACAAACATTTGTAAGATATTTCTGTTCCGCAAGTGAAAAAACATTGAGACATCAAGGTTTTTAAGATAATTTGCTAAAAAAAATCAATTTTTTATTTCATTGATGGTAAAAATGGATCTGTCGCATTTAAAGGAATGCATCAGGTTCCAAATTTCAATCGTAGCCAATTTCAGTAACACTGGTGTAATAACACTGTGATAAGGACCATGCTTCGTCCAAATAACTCCAAACTCTCCAGGACTTTCATGAAAATGGACAATTGTCCTTTTGTTGGCAAACGACAAATTGTACCTCCGAGCATCTTGTAAATGTCCTCACTAACAAAAGAATTGAAAATCAAATGTAATTTTGTCAAACCAGAATGTTGACTAAGGAAATCGCAGTATTAGGTAGTGGATGATTCAAAAATCAGGGTGATTATATTCGTCATTGCATCTATGATGCTATATCCACGACAAAACTGCGATTTTTGGTTTGAATGTGTCGAAATTGTTTATGATAATGTTAAATTTTTACCTAAGATGCGTTTTCGTATCTCTCTAATGGTCTGTGATTCATTAATTATTTTCTACTGTAATAAAATATTTGTGCCAAATTTCTTAAATCCATGAATATGTTGATGACGAAATTAATCACTCTGGTTCCTTTATATTTAGTAAGGGTTAATGCGGAGCTAACATCATCTTTTCATGTTCAAATGAGGTGATCCTCCTTGTAACCAGTTATTACAGTGTCATTTGTTCACCATGTTTTTTTGTAATTTTATTCACTCTGCTGGAAATACTTAACGAAACATTTTCGAACGCTGCAGTAGTTAGATGCCTCGCATACGCATACAAATTGCCTATGAATATCCTATTTCTTCTCTATGAGTAAGCTTGAAATTTTAATACTGTAAAGGTCATTATATTAAATATTTAATAAATAATTTTAATGTTAAGTTACCCTAGCTTTAATAACTTGATGGAGCATATTGATTAGTTACCATTTCAAAGTTGTACAGAATATTCCATCTCCAAAATTTAAAAAAATGTATTGGTGCCTTGAAAAGTCCCAAGTGATAAGGGCAAATATTTATTTTGTGAATTTTTCAAAAACTAATAAAGAGTTTTATTGTACGAGAAAATGTCTCTGTCGTCATTTTTTTAATTGTATACTCGTAACTGATCGTCGGAGAGAACCTCTGACTTTTGCTCATACATATAGCAGAAAACACTCAAACATTTGTGAACTATCATTTATCTACAAATGCATTTCTACCTACAATAAGAAGCTAAAATTTTTGGCTATCGCCCATAAAAGCACCTATCTGAGTAAGAAAGTTAATGGCACATAGGTTGTTTCTGAAATGAGACAGACATAGTAGTTTCATTTCTCAAAATGAATTCCGAATGTATGCATAAGTATAGACATTCTCAGACAGGAAATCGACAATTTTCTTCAATACATTTTGATTTAAAAACTTTGAGCCGTTTGTGGAAAATTATTAAATACATTAATTCCACCATATTTCTATCCATATCAAATCGTAACTGTCTAAATCCTACGCGTTCTCTGTTCGTTGAGATTTTTACTAATTAACAGCCTGATCCCTGGCTGAAGAAATAATACCAACCAATCAACCTAGGAACGTTTCTTCAACGTCACTCTCAAACATGTCTGGCAAGCTGCATCTGTCGAAAATGAAGGGGCTAGTTAAACTGAACTCAAGCGCCAATGGCTGTAGAAACCTCTAAGCTAGAAAGAGGTGTGTTAGGCAAAGTAAATCATGTTTCAAAAAGTTATTGTAAAACCACAATGATGCAAAATGTTTTTGACCATATATTTCTTATAAAAAGAGTAGAATGAATTATCTGCGAGACTGCAAGGATTGACCCATGGGTAACATTATTTAGTAACACTAAATTGGACTACAATATGCAGATAAGACTAACTATTAGCATACTACATGTCGCTAAGATATGACTTTTTGTATGTTAATGGTACATAAACTTGAAGCGAATTGTTTGGTATGTAAGTATGAAATATATATTCAATTCTTTGGGTATCAGGTCTTCTAAAAATAAAAAATAAAAAAAAACTTGCACTATCTAGGTATAGAATTGCAATGATATTTATAGGGGCCTCGTGTTCATAAATAAATATGAGAGCTGTTTATGTGAAAAGCCATACATTCGTACATGTTTGGTAAGACAAAATTATAAGATTTGCATCCGTAAAGACCGAATCCCAAAATGAGGATTTTGAGAGCGAAAAACTCACATAGGTGCCATTGCGAAGGTGTATATTTAGTCTGTCTGAAGTCGGATAATTGACTTGCGAGGTGGACTTGCGCTGCCTTGTTATAGAAAAAATCCGCAGGAAAATTCGAATGTTGGCAAATTTCTCCGGATACAATAAGTTTTTTTGAGAAGAGTTACATACTTTAGTCACATATCAATTTACAGATATTTTGGATCTAACTGAAAAAACTGATCATCTTCAATCAAAATTTTCAATCACTGAAAAATAAGAATAATGTTCTTAATCTCCCAGAAAGACCATATGATATAAAACGTCATTCGGCAACGTCTGAAGATTCATATGACGATTCTCCTATTTACGGCAGTGTGTAACTTCAGTGCCGTGCTTTTAAAGTCGTACATTAATAATTTCATCCAAAATAAACAAAACAACGCTGACGTGGCTCAGAATACTTTGAGATGATTTTATTCCATATAATTTTAATCTCTATTTTCCAGACTTTATCCTTTTTTGGGTCGCACCCAAAATGGACTATTTGTCAACATTTCTCATATGAATGTATATATTATTATTTGAGTTCGTATAATCAGTCCAAGTGTTTTTTGTTTTTTTATTTTTGTTTCTTTTTTGAAAAAAAAATCCAGATTTTGGCCACGAAGTAAGTTTTCAACAATGAAACTTACAAATCACGTATTTTTTTTCTCTTTTTTTTTGTGTTTTAAAAACCTCTGCTCCCATTTTACTTTTTTTGTAGGGAGAACGAATCAACATCAAATCGCTCAAATCACATCACTCCTTGAAATTTCCACAGAGTTCCTTTGCAAAGAGAAGAGTAATCGTGGAAGTTTTAAAATAATGTTGTTGAGCAGTTTTCCATTTAAAAAGTAAAGTTTGGTGCAAAGTTTGCAATACGTCCGTCGGGAGCTGTAATTTGTGGTTTCAGAGTTTTGCCGTCGGTGTATACCTCGTGTGATACATTCTACTCCTTTGTCGAATGAAACATTTTTTCACGGCCAAATTTTGTTTATGTTTCTTGAATTTTCGATTAATTGTTTGAGATGGACGAGAGGCGCGAAATGACTTTTTTCACCTAAACTCAAGAGCATGCAATAACCTCTTTTCGTTCTTTTTTCATTATTATCATTCGAAAAAAAAAAAAAAAAAAAAAAAATCAGTGACCACCAGATCTAGAAATTTGATCTGATTTAGATATTAGATGTCTGGTTGATCAATGTATGGGTATATGGATGAACCACCTGAACCAGAGTATACCCGGACACTTAGAGAATGAACAGCTTGTTTCATGAAGGGGTTGAGGGACAAAAAGGCAGCCAGCCTTCTAACACGGAAATTTCACTGTCAATATACAGATTACAATGCAAACCTAGATAACCAAGAGTGTTCATAAATGAGCGTTTCTTCAGATAAATGTTTAAATTTATGCAAAAACTAAGTAAAATGCGTGCTTTACAAACAACGGGTTCTAACAATTGACGGGCTTGGAAGACACGGCGCAGACGTGCAGTTTTTGCTATTTTGAGAAATACGTGTGTGAAGTTTCAAAATTGCATGGATCTTCATAACGGAAAGAAAGTTCAAACTGACTTTTAGATGCTTAAAAATTGGATTTTGGGAGCGATTTTTCACAGAATATCCATTAAGACTATATTTTTGCTTTAAATTAATACTAACTCATTTTTTTCAAAACCTGCACTTATGCGCCTTGTCCTCCAAGTCCCTCATTTCAAGAAGTACGTGTTTAAAGTTTCAAAATTACATGGAGCCCCATGGCAGAGAGGAATATTAAACTCAGCTTTTGACGCTTTAAAGTTTCATTTTAGTTGTGAATTTTTCACGGAATATGCTTTCAAACTAGTTTTAGTTGAGCTCACGAAAATCTCAATTTTTTTCAAAAACTGCATATATGGGCCTTTCCTCCAAACCCCTTATTTGTTTTAATAAATCGTTCTGGATAATTTGAAACCACAGGTTAGACTGCTCTGTTGGGCCCTAGCTTTATTCGCGGAGGCATCGGTGAAGGCCTGATGGATTTTCGGAGTTTCACTTATGTCTATACTCTCGATTTACGGTTCCTCGTAACCTAAACCTCAATTATGCATGACATTTTTATCGTGGGCTGAGATTCAACGATTACTCCGGCGTACAATGTTGCTCTCGCTTTGCACTTAATTGAGACGGGTTCTTGCCTCGGATGCAAAGAGTCGAGCAAAGCCGTGTACCATGATAAAATGGAGTATCGATGACCCAAGAAGAAGATGCTAATAATTTGAAAGGAGCTCTCGGTGAAATATTTTCTATAATTAAATAGTGCGACGGAGGTGATAAAACTGCACCTACATAGTAACCACAATTGGGTCCTCCGACTCATACTATGTAACGATGTAACGTGCCTGCATTTTTAACAGGGCTGTTTGGGTCATGGCCGAGTTACATGTTTCTTGCAAAATTGCTTCTTACTATCGGTTGAAAAGGTACGCTTTGGTTAGATAACCAAAGTTTTCTGTGAGTGCGCCCCTAAATATATGCCAGAAACTTAAGCGAGTGGTAGAAAAATATAGGAAATTTTCATCGGTAGTATGGCAGTGGTGATTTTGCAAGTTGGCAACGCTGTTTTTCCTCCTTTTAAAATCGATTTTAGGTGAGGTGATCTATTTTAATCATTCTAAAATGATGAGTGGGTATGATTCAAGAAGCTTCATAGGAAGGATTTCGATGTATGAATATTAAACATACAATTAGACTTGGAATAGCTTTTTTTATTTATATTTTTCAAAGTTTTTTGAAATTTCAATTGGGTTTCTACATTTTTATAATTTCTTTAATTATAAATTATTAATTTCATTCAGTTATAATTTTTAAGTTTATATATTTTTTTAATTCTTGTCTCCTAAAAATTCACCAGGACTTGATTGTTTTACTTACAATTAAATGGAGGAAAAACAAATTTGCCACCTTTAAAAAAACGGCCGCTGAAGTATGGTAATTTCTGTCATAAGCATACTTGAATTTTGACCCAGCTTTACTGATCAAAATGCGTTCTCAGATACATAATTGAGGAGCTGATCAAACTTTTACCTATTTTTCCTTTTTTTCAGGGCAAGTGAAGAGAAATCCACCAGTGGGGAGAAATTAAGCACTGACGAGACACATAAACTTGAACAATAATATAATAACTTAACAATAACATAAATTAAAAGCACACACGAAAGGAAGTACATCGAAGGTATTTGCAATTGTGAGAGAACACATGAAATAAAAAATCTTAAAACAAAATTAAAATCACAAATGAACAATGAATTTTTTCTATCGAAAAATATCACTTTATTTCTGTTAAATTGTCTATTGAAAATTTCTGAGCCAAAAAAACCCTTTATGTCAAAGAGGCAACTTTTATAGTTTAAATACCTGGATGATTTTGCTCACAGCAAATCTAACGAATTATGTTGGGAGTATCAATATAAAAACAAATACAGTTTCATTTAACCATTTAAAATGATAATTTGTGGTTACGTGTTCAGAAGAAATTTTGCCACAACAAGATGCACTCTGCAGATGACTTAAAAATATTGATTGACATGAACTATTAGGGTTAGATGAAAAAAAGAACTTGAAAAAAGCAGAAAACCCTGAATTTCTCATCATTGCTCGTCATTGATGACGCCAAACAGAAGAAAATTACTTCGCACAGCTGCAAATTAACATTTTAAATTGGCAAAATTAGTCTAATGAAGTGAGGGCTCTAATAGTTTAAATCTGAAGAATACATAATGGCATAGAACATCCTTCACATTTTGAAACCAATTTAAATCATCCCAAACAAGTAAATGTGAGCGGCAAGATAATTAAAATGGCTGATTCATTGTTCCGTCAGTCTTCCCGATTTGGGGGGGGGGGGGGGGGGGGTTAAACCGGTGGCACTATGATCTCTCAGTATCCACCGGACGAGCCAGCTGAGCCTCCATACTGACCCATGGAGCCACCGCCGTACTGACCTTGGGATCTCTGACTTCCAGAACTTCCGTACTGGTTCAATGACCCTCCGGACTGACCAGAACTTGAGTCGTATTGACCACCCATCTGACCGCCCATTCCGGATCCATACTGACCACCTCCCATTCCGGATCCATACTGACCACCTCCCATTCCGGATCCATACTGACCGCCACCCATTCCTGAACCATACTGACCTTGGCCTTGTCCATACCCGCCACCGTTACCAGACTGATTCGATCCACCGTAACCACCCCCTTGACCGCCAGAGCCATACTGACCACCGCTTTGACCCCTAGAGCCATACTGACCGCCTTGCGAACCAAAGGAGTTACCAGAACCCCCAGAGCCACCTCTTCCTCCTTCCATGCCTCGGTTTTTCTTGGGCCAGAGGAAATTGAAGTAAACTTTAGCAGCTGGTGGTGCAAACGTATTTTGGTTTCTGCCGCCAACTCCTGAACCTCCATTTTGTCCCCCAAATGAGCCTCCATTTCCGTAACCTTGGTTTCCTTGTCCTCCGTACATACCAGAACCTCCGCGTGAGCCGTACTGACCACCACCCATTCCAGATCCGTACTGACCACCGCCCATGCCGGATCCGTACTGACCACCGCCCATTCCAGATCCGTACTGACCACCGCCCATGCCGGATCCGTATTGACCACCGCCCATTCCAGAACCATACTGACCACCGCCCATTCCAGATCCGTACTGACCACCACCCATTCCGCCTCCGTATTGACCGCCGCCCATTCCGGATCCGTACTGGCCACCTCCATTCATTCCAGAACCATATTGGCCGCCTGCACTCATTCCAGAACCATATTGGCCGCCTCCGCCCATTCCAGATCCATACTGTCCGCCTCCACTCATTCCAGACCCGTACTGATTACTGCCGCCTCCTCCTCCTCCATATTGTTGATTGCCTCCGCCGAACGAATTCGATTGGCCAGACATTGACCCATATTGACCTCCGCCAGAGGAGCCTCCGTAACCACTTTGACCTGAGCTGCCTCCATAACCTCCGTCTCTTCCTCCATCAGAGCTGCCTGAGGTGTATGCCGTCACAGGAGATTTTATCAAAAACAGAATCGCCAACAAGGCGATTGCCGTTGATTTCTGAAAACGGATGAAAAGTCCATGCATATTAAAATGCGTGATCACGAATATTGATATGGGAAATACATCGGTGAACTTGAAATTGTTTTTCCTCGCCATAAATTTTTGATTCATAAAAATGAAAAACAGTAATTGGAGATATATATGCTAATTAGAATTATATTCAAATGGATTAAACTAAAGTAAACTATAAAGCATGCAGATCCGATTTATTTAGCTCCCATTGATTTGATTTGGGTATAGTAATTTTTAGAATGTGAGCACTCGTCGGTATTTTTACATCGACTTTTTGGAGTGAAATGCGTCCAATTCTGACCGTTTGGTTGCGCGTGCACCATGCTGCAGCACAGTAAAAGCACAATATATAACAGCAAAAGTTAAAGTGCTTTGGAGGTCATTAAATTTGCCACGGAACCACCTTAATATTTACAAAACACACATTATAATTTCCTTGAATACATATTTTTTTCCATCAATTTACATGAGAGTAATCCACGCAGAGTGTACCAAAATTTCAAAATCACGAGTTGAAAAATGCTAACTCCGCGAGTTTAAATATTTGAGCCGAACACAGAGCGAAGCGGCCTGCATACCTACAGGGATACTTCACGCATTGCGCAATGCTTGAAGTATCCACTTAGGTTTGTAGGCGCCTATGCGCGTGTCACGCTGGTCGCCCGCCGCGCCGCAGAGTACTACGGCGTTTCAAGCAACTATTTCACAACAGAGGTGTTGCACTGTATCATACAAAATTGAAGGCGCTCCAACATATTAAGGATGACAGGCAGCCTTTAGGAGTACGGAGCTTCCCCCACAAATTAAATCAAGATACCACGGCACAAAAAGAGAGTTGTAATCCAAAAACTCACTAAGTCCTAGCATCCGTAATGACGTTTAGCATAATTTTTGAATGTCATTAGAGAAAAAAGTGACTCGATTTAGGCAAAAAATTCTTGAGTATACAGTCAAGAGGATTTTATTTTGAATAAAGAAGGAAGTGGCTGAATGAAAGCGGGTGTCTGTTTGATGTAAGTGACTTTTCTTTTTAATGTAAGCATCTTTTCTTTTTTTAAACAAGCATTATTTTCAATATTGATTCATGAAGAATTTCTCTCGGCGGTAAATTTGAGCATATTTCTGCTTGAATCAAGTCACTTTGACCTCTGATAACGTTCAAAAATCATGCTAAACGTTATTGAATACAGATACTAGGACCTACATGTATTCATATGTAGACTTATTAACTTTGGGTCTTAATTGGTAAGTGGCAATCCCATGCCAAAAAAACGCGTAGACCTAAACTACTAGAAAAAATAGGTGCGTGGACAAAAAATCGTTGTCAGAATGTCCCATAACCGAGCTTGCCTCACCTTAAATCGAACTTTTCAATGGATTTAAATTGAGGAAACACAGTGTTGCGAACTTTCAGGAATCGTCACTGATAAAAACTTTTCAAAAATTTCGGAATGCTTTTGGAATGGTCGTATGATTTCATAAGTTGACAATCTGCTCTGAAAATTTAGTAGATGACGCTTTGGAATTGAAAGTTTATTCGTCTAATTTCCGTAAAATGCGTACCTACAATGCACACGACTAGATGCTAATTTCCCGAAAGTTCTATATATGTTTGGACCAGCCAAGGTGAAAATTTAGCCATCTCCTTACATGATTTCTCGTCAGAATTTCGTGTAGATTGCGGCTGATTCATCCGACTTGAACTTTAAAGAGAGAAATCAGTTTTGTCTGTATTATTCAATGTAAATTCCCTGCCCCTTAAAAAGCTGTTAGCAATGCTCAGATCAAATTGGACACTAAAATAAGTTCGTTGTGCCCCACCGTGTAAACATCTTTCGATTGTGTTAAATTTAAGTTTAAAGTTTTTATGAGAAGGATTTGAATGAATTTTTTGTCAATATCAATAGGATTTAGTTTCCTTTTACCTGCTGATCCGATTTACATTGATTTTCGATCGAGCGATGAGCAATAGTGATTCTTTCTTTTCATACATTTCAATGAGGGAAAAACTGTGTTTCTAACTTCTGAGAACTATACCACTAGTGATAAATAAGTTTGAATCAATGAATTATTCTGAGTTTGCGAGCTTAGGTGCGATTCTATTTATCTATACTGTTTATCATAAGCAAATAATATTACAAAATACCAACATCTGAAGATTCGTGCAGCCGTTTTTATTGAAATTGATTTTTGATAATATGTTAGTATGAGAATATCTAATAAAACGTGTACGATCTAGTGACTGCTAATCGAACTTCGAATTGTGTAAGTGGACATGATAATGTATATTTATTTTTTTTACATTATTATTATTATTATTAGACCTCAATTTCTTGAGTACAATTCAATGTAAAAATGCGTTACGAAGGAAAGGGAAACAAACCATCGATTGCTAAAGTAAGGAACCATGTATCTACACTGCAGTGTTTCATAGTCTCCGCTCCTAGCTCATATTTTTCGAATGGAAACAAGTCAACTTGATATCTTGCATTATACAGAGTATTTTACGAATAGAGCAGAAAAATTAAGGAAGTTTTTAAAAAAAATTACGTTGAATATTTTTCGAAGGAAAAAATGAAGTATGACTGGAAGTCTACAACTTCGCAAACGGATATACCTGATCTCACACTTTAGCCATTGATAAGCTTCATAATATTGTCGACAGTGTAATTTGAAAATTAATCAATTTCATAGTGAATGATGGAATTTTGAAAATATTCTCAGCATCGTCACAACATCTTTAGAAAATGATGTTGTTTCATGGACCGACCCTTTAGCCGCCCACTTAATAATTAGAGAACTAATTTAGTTGATGAGAATACGTATCACAAGTCCATCACTACAAGATCACTGATTTTTGGGAACTTTCAGGTAGGAAAAAAGTGCGCCATGAATCTTTCTAGGAGTATCTACCTAAAATTCACAAGGTACAATAACTGGAACTGAACAAACCACTCAAAATTTTGCCGTCAGATAGCAAAGTGGAACCACTAAAAAGGAAAAATAACTTTGAGGAAACGATCCGCGAACACAAAAAAAAAAAAAAAAAAAAAAAAAAAAAGAGCACGTGTGTCAATTCCTTGTAGATAACACAAATTTAAACAAAAACATACCTGCAGCATGATGATTTACACTGAAACTGATTCTTAAATTATAAAAGTAGAGCTAGATGCTTGCATTACTGGTTTGAGAGACGGAAAGAGCAATGCTTTATATAGTGCATCCTAAATAAGAATATATTTGAAGGATTTCACGGTCCTACCACCACTTAGTAAGTCGTGAGTATTTGTGTGCGTTAATGAATGGACAGATGAAGACGGATGAGTAAGATGATGCCAGGCTGGGTGATCTACAAAGGATATTTAGAGCAGCGACGCCACGGTGAACAGTTTCGAACTTCTCCCATCAGCTAGATAAAGCATCCATCATTTATGCGCTGCTATATCACTTTTTGAAAAAATAGAGTTGACTTGGTCAGACAAATACGCACCTGGAACTTTACTTAACTAGTGTTTTTGATTAAATCGACGTTGTAAATCCGCAACCACATATCTCGTTTGCAGTGTTTGAAAATATCCGATCCTACTTTACTTTTCCCATGAAGAAACAAATCGACATCGTTCCTTGAAGTTTTCGCAAAACTTCATTTGTGCAGAGAAGAAAAATAACAACAGTTTTTAAGAATTACCTTTGAGCAGTTCTCCATTAAAAAATCAAAATATGACAGGGATTTCGCAAAACCGAGGTACGTGATAGCGGACGTACGCCGTCAAAATATGCGTTACGCAATTTTTAATTTTTTGGGGAGCGTTGAATAGAATAGAATAGAAGAGGACGATAATAGAGACATACTTTTGCATTTTTTGTGAACGGCCCCTAACGTGACATTCAACTAACCCTTGTCCCAAGAACAAACCTCTCTTTAATCATGAAATCAAAGTCCTGCTTTCTAAACACCATTCGATCGGCAACACCATCAAATCCATCAAAAAATAAAAAAATTAGTGTTATTTATATGGTGAACGGCCCCAAACATAATATTAAACTGGCCCTCTCCCACGAGCAAACCTTTTCTCTGTCATAAAATTAAATATCTGCTTTCTAAACGCCACTCGATCGGCAACACTGTCAAATCCATAAAAAAATCCAAGATTTAAAGTCTCGTATCTTGTGAATGGCCCCTACCGTAAAATTACACCAAAAATCTTCCTCAATCGAACCTCTGCTCTGTCATAAAATTAGCCACTCGATCGGCAACACTGTCAAATCCACGGCCCTAAACCTTGTTAGCCGCGGTGGAGGGGCTCAGGTTAGCACTGACCTCCCTCACTCGAATTCGGGGTTGCAGCGTTCGGCGCATGCGCAGGGCTCTGATTTATATCGGATCTAATGGGCGCGCATGCACTGGAAGCTGTGATTACGATTCATCGATCAAGCGTTTTGCAGATGCGACAGCTCCATTCACCGGCTAACTGGAAAGGCCACTTAAATCCTCGCCCGCTCCACTCCCGTCAGGGAGCCTTTGTTTTTCCGTCGCTGGAGCTTCCGCTTGTCAGAGCCAAGGTGGAGGCGCCTCCTCTGTGACGCGGTGTTTCGATGACGTCGCTGCGATTCAACGCGGAGTGAATACGGTTTTGAGCAATTCAAAATTGGACCGTAGCAAGGAGAAAGAAATGAAGCCACGTCGGCTAATGCCAAAAACTGTGCAATTTAATTTTTTACTTGAGAAAGTTTTTTTTGGAAATTTCATTGAATATTTTGCATTTTCCACATTGAAAGAAAAAATTCAGAAGAATTTGCACAAACGTTCTTTTGTAAAAAAATATTGGCAACAGCTGATGTGGCTTGGTTCCTTTCGCAAAACGCGATCCAATTAAGGGACACTCCGGTGGGGATTCAGTGTAAAAAAAATAAAAACAGGGAGTGTCAAATGGCGATGGAGAATTTGCAGGTGTCTGAAATTTTGTAAATTTCTTGTTCGGAATGAAACCACCAAGGGAACCGAGCACGAGGATATCCTTGGTTTCTGCAATCAACAGTTACTGGACGAAATTTGACAAGATAACCTAATCTGCTAAAGTACAGGTGTAAATGGGAAATGTGGCGGCATTTCCCACGGATGACGTCGCAAGGAGGCACATTCTCAAACCATTAAATCTATTTTTCTAATTACGTCTAATTTCCGAAAAATTTATGAAAAATACAGCGAACTTACCTCACTAAGCGGTGCCAGATAAAGCAATAACATTTTTGTGTGCAAATTAGGCGTTGCTGAGGGCAAGAAAGCGCCGTGAAACCGGCTCTAATGTATGTATTTGAGGAAAACATATTTTTGGGGTTTTTAATCGGTTCTTAAGAAGAGTTTCTGTCAGAGCAGGAAATATAATAACCTTTTGTTTACCTAATTATCACAATATATAATTCCGTAAGCTTGATCTCTTGAGTCAGCGGGGATCGTCGGGCTGATCCGGGCGCGGGTGGTTGACCGTCCCGGTCCCCCGATGGCTGGAACGATAAGGGGATCGCGCAGCGGGCCCCGGGCCTTTTTCTACCCTTTGAAAGATCGGTTATCCCGTTCGTCCCGTCGGGAAATGCGCGATTTTTCCTTGTTTCCGGTCAGCTGATAATTCGGCTGCTCGAGGCATTTTTCGTCACGGAAATCGCCGTGGATGATGGATTTACGGCGGAAGTTTACCTCAAAATTGTACGTAAATTAACTATATTCACACAACGAGAAGTTTTGAGATCAACTTTTAAACGAGATATAAACAAATGGATGAGGATGACCAAAGTGCGAAGCCACAGATCTTTTTGCGACGTTGCAGAAGCAGACTCCCTGACACACTCAACGTAATTGATTTAAAACTATCTTAATTTTTTCTTGCCTTTGGCAGAATATTCTATATTTGTGTCAAGCTATAAAGGTAGCTTCTTTCTCATTTAAAAAAGTCGAAAAAAAATGAGTAAACAAAAAACAGGGAACTTTCCACAATCCTTCGATCCCAAGATTGCAGGCTCGCGGTGTTAACACCAATGGGCGACGAGGATAGCGATCGCTCGACGTTAAGCACAAGGGATCGAAATCAACCCTAGATTAACTACTAACAGTGATAATAACATAATTTAATAATAAATTCAACCCTTCCGCTCATGGAAGAAGGAATAATTTACTTTGGTTAAATTGCACGCAAAAAGTCAGTATGACAGTTTCAGTGATAAGAAAATATGTCAACCTTAATATTGACGCTCAGCTCAAGCTGTACACACGTGTTGAACAACCCTATGTGGGAAAGAAACATTGCTTGAAGGCATTGTCGGATAAAGTCGTTGTAGTGCGCGATTTGACTCGCGTAGGATTTTGCTTTTCTTGTGACCGGGCAATTCAAAGCTCCCGTAGCCAATGGACATTATAAACGTTAATATCTCAGCTAGAAGTTGATTTCAGTAGTTTTCGCTGCAAGAATCGTGTTCTACGTGAAATTCTGGTGAAGCATCATGTATCAGAGTGCTTAAATTCGTACCTTGTTTCTTTCAATTTTTGTTCATCCAATCTAAAAAAGCGAACACAGAGAACAGAACCTTCTTAACTTTTCTCAGAAAAAATATTTTATTGGGGGAAACGGCGTCGAAATACGATATGGGCCTTTTAAGTCTCATTGGTCGATGCCGCGATTATCCTAAGGCGAGTTCGAATAATCGCGCCAAACACGGTGCGGTCGGCGGCAAACTCATATCAGCGCCTGCAAGACGGCAGGAATACTTCTCGGATCGCACCAAACGCAATGCCAAGAATGGTTGTTCACAAATTATAAAATGCAGTCCATAAGCTAGCAACCTTTGGTTTTCATTCATAAAAAAACCAAGAAGGTCCAAAAAATGATTAACTTTTATCAGATAGAAAAATACGAAAAATACCTCGGATCGAAGTACAAATTTTGCCCCAAAAATTGAAGAATTCGCATTTTTAGTAAAAGTTTGAGACAAATTTCAAGTATATAGCTTACTTTAAACTCAAACGACAACCGCCTCCATTTATAACTAAAAAATTGAATTATCAGTTGGGGAATTTTTCGGTAAAAGAGCTTGAAATGCTGCTAAAATTGTGGAATTTTTTCAAGCGTTCGTGGTTAATGAAATTCAACTACAGTCAACTTACTGCTTTATAATAGTGAGGAGAAACTAGAAGGAGATTCAGAGAAAAATTTATAACAGAACAGTCGGATAAGTAACTTACAACTACAGAACTGTGCGCTGTACTATCTTAGCGACATTGGAAGTCTCATACGCCCTTTTAGCGGAAAATGATTCAATTTTAGAAGATGGTGTGTAAAAGCCTAAGTATAAAAGTTACATAGTAGGAACCCTATAGTTAGTCCCCTTAGTCTAATACGCACGTCTCAACCATAATGATCACTTTAGATTCCCTTTGCCTTCTTCGTCTGTCACTTTGTCTATCAATTTCAATAATCAGCATGGAAAACTGGCCCTGTAAAATCGAAAGAAGTATGGATATACGGATGGGTATACTACCGTGCCGTATAAATATTTAAGAGTTGCCAAATTTCCATTAACAAAACATGTATTTTTGACGCAATTCAGCATATCGACGGTGAAACTACTAAACCACGTATCTCGGTTTGCGGCGTCGCAGACTTCCTGTCATACTTTATTTTTTAAATGAAAAACTACTTTACGTCTAGTCTTGAAAATTTCTATAATTTTTCCTCTTTGTGCGGAGAAAATTCTGTGAAAATTTCAAGGAATGGTATTGATTTGGTCGACTTCAAAAAAATAAAATGCGAGAGTAGATTTTTAAACACCGCAAACGAGATACGTGGTTTGGTAGTTTCACCGTCGATATGTTCCCTTGAAAATTTCAGATATTTTAGATTAAATTGCGTGCAAAATTGTCTGAAAATTTCGCGGAAAAAATATTCACAATTTTTCAAGTAAAATCGTTTTTTCCCGAGAGAAATTTGGCAACGTCTGAAGGTTCATACGGCGCTCTTCCTTAGCACGGCAGTATAAAGGATATCGACGATGTAAGTCGGAAATCTCATAACTCGGTTTACGACGTCGCAGACTTCCTGCCATACTTTATTTTGTAAACGGAAAACTACTGAACGGCAATTCTTTGAAACTTCCGTGATTTTTCTACTCTGCGTGAACAAAATTCTGCAAAAACTTCTAGGAATGATACCAATTTGTTATCCTTTAAAAAAATAACATAGAGGCGGAGAATTTTCAGAAGCCGCAAATGAGATACGTGATTGCCGACTGACACCGTCAATATGTTCCCTTGAAATTTTCATATATTTTAGATTAAATTGCGTGTAAAATTGTCTGAAAATTTCGAGGACAAAATATTCACAATTTTCCCAGTTAATTCGGTTTTCCGGAGAGAAATTCGGCAACGTCTGAAGGCTCATACGGCGTTCTTCCTTAGCACGGCAGTATAAAGGATATGCTCCATGAGATGCGTCCCCAGCTACTCACGAATTTCAATATCTTGGCAAGAAGCTATAATAAGGCTCTGGTCATAAACTCGGGCCTGTCTTAAATTGGCCTGCTTCTCCGAAAGACGTGATCTCGGTGATCGTCTCCGGTGTGAACTTGCCACTTGCCACAGGAGTTGAGTTCAATGTCGACGCATTGATCTTCTCTTTTGAGACGCCCGCAGAAGGCCACTCCGGGTGCATCGTGCGGGGAACCCTCATCCTTGCGATATCCCGATTTAGTCGAGAAGCTGTCGCCATGTAACCGCAGGTTGATCTGGAAAACCAATTAGGAGGCTCCATGTCCAGGAACCGAGTCAGAAACAAACTCTTGACGACAAACCTACGCTGGAAAAATGTTTGAATGCACGGAATAGATTGCTGATTCAGCAATTAAATTGTTAAGAAATATGTCCGACATGTTTCAAATGTACACTTTACAGTAGTGGAAACCTACCTACCTACTTCAACTACGGAGGTGGTTAAATTAGCAATTTTTTATCGTCAGTAGTGATGACGGTTCTTGGACCTAACTTTCACGGAGATCGATTCTTTTCCCTCTGAATCAGAATCGGTTCCAAATCGTCTTAATTTTTCTTTTTATTCCGCAAATTTGCCTCATTAATTGTTAGAAACGAAAGAATAATTTACGGCAAACACATATTTACGGCAATAGTGATGTTCTTTTCTCTCATGAGAGATCCAACCTCATCTGTTTTTTCCTCGGAAATCAAGGATCAAATTAGATTGGATCGGAGGGCATTGGATCGGTTTATGGCGACTTGAGCATATTATATTGCCTAATTTTGAAATTGGTGGTGAAAGTCAGAATTTTTGGATAGATCTTTCGAGAGATCGATTCTTCCGATTGGATCTTTGCATTAAATTGATTCTTCCTGGCTATAATTCAGATTGATTCTTAGTCCGAAAATAGTCGTCATTACCTATGAGTCCAAATTTACTGCTTGTCAACCAAAGTCAAGGTTCTCTTTTTGTCTGTCTAAATGATTACTTTGAAAGCCTCCAAAAGAAGCAGAGAGATGAATCGTCTGTTACGGAGACTAATATGGAAGATGAAAACCTTACAGCTGAATTCCAAGTGAAATCGGAACCATCTCAAGAAGATTTTAGAAACGGTGAGACCTCAGAAAACCCCAGTTCTATATGCAGTGAACTAGCCGATGCTAATTCAAGGTACTTGTTTTTGTGTGGTGAAATTGATTTTGCAATACGGAACTATCATTTCTGGTTCATCCTTAAAAGCTCTTCTCTGCATCAGGGCCAGATTTTTACCTATACTTGCCACCCGTGGGCCGCCTGTATTTTGCTGCCCCCTTCTCATTCGTTTTGAAACATCAATAAAAACCATCAAATGAACGTGCCAGCGGGGAGGAGTGCATAAGACGCGTTTACTTATATTGAACACATTTTTTGGGAAAGCCGTGAGAACACTACTAGCAAAAGTTCACGGAACTTTGCGCGAAAGTTATGTCTCGTAAACCTATCTCTGTGTGGACAAGGCCTTCCATTCATAAGAAATAAACGAAAAAATTATGAAAGAACAAACATAAATGTGGATTAATGATTTTAACTTCCGCCGCCGCGCCACGCAGACCGCACCGTGTTTGGCGCAATGCGTGAAGTATTCCGACAGTCTTGTAGGCGCTATAAGTTTCACGCCAACCGCTGCTGAACGCACTGTGTTTGACGCAATGCGTGAAGTATTCACGCAGTCTTGTAGGCGCTATGCGTTTCACGCTGATCGCACTGTGTTTGCCGCAATGCGTGAAGTATTTGTGCAGTCATGTAGGGGCTAATACGTGTTACATGCCGATCACCGCGCCGAGGGCTTCTCCTTTTCACCTCGTCATTGTTTCTCTCTAAGTCCAGGCCAAATTGAGTGTTTGGTTTCTCTCTGAACTCGACTAATTAAAGGTGCTGTCTCTTGTATCACTGAAAGACGACAAAAGTAGAAATTACTATACTCTCAGAAAATTAGAGATTTTGTCGCCTTTTCTCGTTTGTAATTTTTTTTTTCTAAATTCGAATTTTCTATACCTACAATTAAAAACATTTCAAAATTTGCCGCCCCTCAATGAGCCAGAAATGAAATATGCATGCCTCATTGTCAAATTAATTTCAAATAGCTCTAGGCAAGCTGTAGAATCTAACAGGACAGGCTGCAATGGATTTTCGCTAATATGAAAGAAACGTGACAATGCAAATATTTTTCAGTACGAAGGTTCTGAAAAGCAATAATCAATTCGCATTTCATTAATCAAAGTGAAACAGATTACTTGATTACTCACAATCCTTTATGTAATCATCAAACTAAACATTACTCACTTATATTGTAACTGTCTGAAATTCTGTTTTGAGCCCTGCTCATCCGCATGTTCACTGATTTTTCTCTTCTCCCCGGTTTAATGCCATCCTCTGTCACTGGGTAATAGGCGTCAAAGTATTACATTTCCAAAAATTTCTCCTAGATATTGATAACCAAAAATAAAAATTAATAAATTACATTATGATCTATCTGAAATCATTTGAGCAGATGGATCGATCGCAGTGGAATGTTATCTACATAGGGGGTCCAATTTAGTAGAAATCCTTAACGTTTGAGGGAAATTTGCGCGTAGCAGGTACACCATGTCTCTTTACCTATTGAAAAAAACCGATTAAAAGACTTCTCAACAATGCTGTCATTATCACAAGTGATCTTTGTTTGACACAATTTTGCCTAGTTTTTCTGCTGATTTTTTTATTTAGAATGTAGACAAAAAAAAATGAAGCTTTTTATTGGATTTGTGATAATAGTCACCAGCATTGATGCAGTCTTATCCTTCTCGCCTGTGAAAGCGGTCATTTTTGACATGGATGGTCTTCTTCTAGGTAAGTCCAAATCAATGTTTTAATTCACAAGGTTTAAGTTTAGCTCCTATATCAGCGATACGTTAGTGAAAATTGATTGATTTTAATTTCAAAAATTTGATTGTGTCCTACAGATTTTTTACTTTCATGTGCGATCAATAGAGAAGCTTTATTTTGATGTCGCAAGCCGAAAAACTATCATAGTATTTAAAAATATCTATTTCTACCTATTTCATTTAGTGAACACACGCACATACACATACGCTAAAAGAAAAGGAAATACTCTACATACCTGCATAAAGTTATTAGAAAATAATCTGATGAAAGCAAGAGGAAACCTCATCCATTTGGGTTTTTCTGCAAGAGAGAAAAATGCTAGAGGGAATTTGCAATGAGTCAAAGTGAGACGAATATTCTTAACTTTACGTCGATGATTTGCTCTAATCCACCTAATCAATCTATATTTTTCATTTTATTAAATAAATGGTACCTAGCAACATATTAAGCTTTATTGTGGAGGGTTGATACAAATAAAGTGGTTGATATAATACTAGGTGCAACTGATTGTGATCTTTCAGACTCAGAAGAGGTATATTTCAAGGCACACTCAGATGTTTGCAGGAGGTTCAATAAAACTTACACGAAGGAAGTTAAAATGAAAGTAATGGGTACACAACCAAATCTTTCAGCTAAAACTATAGTGGATACATTAAACATAAACATCACACCGGAGGCTTATCGAGCTGAATACGAAAAATTAATCGGTCAGCGATTAATTTCGATAGATTTTATGCCAGGTAAGTCGCTAGCTCTATTTATTGTTTAAGACACGTCATCTTCAAGTTATTTTGATCAGTCAAATATTTTAAAACCGTTTAAAAATTAACAGGTAGAGCAGCATGTTTATAGTTATTTCCATAATATCAATGCCCGTGCTCACCGTGTTTGCGTTTATTCAAGCTTCTTAAAGGACTTCAAAATTTTACTTCCAGCAAGTGAAAAAGTCCCAAAGCTATTGATACAGCAGAGGTTGCTTTGATCATATTTTAGTAGATATATCTTTTCCCTTATTTATCTATCTAGGTGGTACTTTTCCTTTATGACAGAGATTTTACCTCATTTAGTGTGGATCTCAAATGAGCAATTGTGGAAAATAGGGACATTTGCAGGGCTGGATTCGCCTACTTGCCGCCCATGGGCCGCCAGTATTTTGCCGCCCCCCTCTCATTCCTTTTGGAACTCGATAAAACCATCCTATGAACGTGCCAGGGGGGGAGGGGTGCAATAGACACATTTACTCGTGTTGAACAAATTTTTTGGGAAAACCCTGTCAACACTCCTAGCAAAAGTTCACGAAACTTTGCGCGAAAGTTAAGTTCCGTAAACCTATCTCTGTGTGGACAAGGCCATCCATTCATAAGAAAAAATTATGAAAGAACAAACATAAATGTGGTTTACTAATTTTGACTTCCGCCGCCGCGCCGCGCAGACCGCACCGTGTTGGACGCAATGCGTGAAGTATTTACGTAGTCTTCTAGGCGCTATGCGTTTAAGGATGACCGCACTGTGTTTGGCGCAATACGTGAAGTATTCATTAAATTCAGAACGGAAATTTTGAAACACCGCAATGGAGATACGTGGTTTCGCACTTCGTTCGGACCGATACGGACATCCAACAAGCTTAAATAGTTGCATCAAGTCCCCGTCACCGCCGACCAACGCGTTTGTCGATCGAATCAACTACAGGTATTATGCGTAGGAAGTCAAAACGCCTTCAATTTTTTGAACGCAATGCGGACATCCGTCGAGGTTGTATATTTGTATCAAGGCGCCGTAGCAAGCGCGTCCCATTGTTTATCGTTAGAGACGAATTTAAGTTGAGAGAGGCCAGTCATAATGCCCTCGAATTTATACATACATGTTTTCCGGCAAATGAGAGACGACGTTTCTCCATTTGCGACGTTGCAGACTTCCTTAGAAATTTTATTTTTCTTTCGAGAAGCTGGTCAACAAGAAAATAAAATTCTCCATACTTTTTCATATTCGATAGCGTGGATTTGGTTCAAAATTTTAAGTCGTAAATTTGGATTGTTTCTCATCGAAGAGATGAATTTAGAACGAAAATTTTGAAACACTGCAATGGAGGTACGTGGTTTGGCACATCAGTCGGACCGATACGGACATCCAACAAGCTTAAATAGTTGCATCAAGTCCCCGTCACCGCCGTACGGTGGATCGAGTCAATGAGAAAGGTCAGACATATATTTTTCCACTAGAACTGCAAATTTTCACGTATATTTCGTCAAATTTTAAATTTTTTTCGGTGCCCGTGGAAGAAAATTTCACGAAGAAACCAATAGAATCTCTTTTAGAACCTCAGAATTCTGTATAAATGGAGTTAAAAGCTCTTTAAGTTGCCAAATTTTGTCCGACCTCTCCTATTCACTCGATCCACCGTGCGCCGACCAACGCGTTTGTCGATTGAATCAACTACAGGTATTATGCGTAGGAAGTCAAAACGCCTTCAATTTTTTGAACGCAATACGGACATCCGTCGAGGTTGTATAGTTGTATCAAGGCGCCGTGCCAAGCGCGTCCCATTGTTTATCGTTACAGACGAATTTAAGTTGAGAGAGGCCAGTCATATTGCCCTCAATTTTATACATACATGTTTCCCGGCAAAATGAGAGACGACGTTTCTCCATTTGCGACGTTGCAGACTTCCTTAGAAATTGTGTTTTTCTTTCGAGAAGCTGGTCAACATGAAACTAGAATTCTCCATGATTTTTCGTATTTGATAGCAGAAGATTTGGTTCAAAATTGTTCTGTTTCTTAGGTGCCCAGAAAGTTATAAGGCATCTTACCTCCCATTGCATTCCAATAGCTCTGGCAACAAGTAACACCGCACCATTTTACGAATTGGCAACTATGCATCATAAGCCCGTATTCAACCTTTTTGAGCATATTGTTATTGGGGGAAGTGATCCTGAAGTTAAAAATGGGAAGCCTGCACCTGACATATTTTTAATTTGTGCGAAACGTTTCAAAGATCCTCCAAAGGCAGAGAAGGTAATAGATACTATACATATTCATTTGAATTCAGCCAAATTTAGCTAGGAAAAAATAAGTCTTGCTGTTTTAAAGTGTATTTGTTAAATCAAATATCATAGGCACGAGAGCGGATCTATACTAGCCAATTATTTATGATAGAAATATGTATAGGAATTGTACCTAAGACTCAATAACTATAATACTCTCGCTTCATAAATTAATGAGGTGGATCTGCGGACTCTCATTCTAATAAAAAGTTGGAAGTAGATAAAGGACATTTCAATAGTACATGAAAACTCGAGACATTCAGCAATATAGCTGCTATTTAATAAAATTTGATCGTGAAATACCTTAATATGTATAATAGTCTAATGTGCTTGATACTAGATGGGCTGACAAACAGGGTTGTGCTCCAGTCGTTTGTGCAAGAAGAGATAATAACTGGGGGTGCCTTTGACTAAAGAATATCGAAAATTCAAAACAAAAAAATTACTTGCAAAATTCAATTGCGCCATACATACCTGAAGCAGCCATAAAAGCTGAATACTAGCTTTGAAATCAAGATTGGAACTCTAATGCAACTACAATTTTTAAATACAGGTGCTTGTGTTTGAGGATGCTCCTCAAGGCGTACTCGCGGCCAGACGAGCCGGAATGCAAGTTGTGATGGTACCGGATCCTACTTTGCCAGGAGAATATCAAGTAAATGCAACCAAGGTTATTCCCACGCTGAAGGATTTCATACCAGAAGAATTTGGTTTACCCCCTTACTGATATTGTGGCAATAATTAACAAAGAAAAAATTTCAAACAGTATGAGTGCATGGCTCTATGAACCTTTGCATCTAGAAGGAAGGCTGGCTAACTTTGTCGATAGATTTTAAAATTTGGAAAAAAGAAAAGTAGAGATGAGCATGTTTCTAAAGTAGTCATGGACAAATCAGATAAAACTCATTATATTCTACGGGACTTTTTAATGATAGGATACAACATTGAAAGATCATTCAGATCCCACCTATTGGAAATTGTCAACTCAATAAAGGATAAGAGAGATTTTTTTTGTTGAAAAGCTCTTTTCCGTTAGCACCTAAACAAATTGTGATTTTTTTTTTCATTTTACTTAAAATGGAAAGAAAAGTGGTATTACTAGTATACAATAAAATCCTAGGTTCATACCTGAATTAAATAAATTATGCCCAGTTACAGCGCGTATACTGGCTGTAGATTTCTTTGAAACTGAAAGATGTTAAGTGACATTTTCCTTAAAAAAAAAAAAAACCCGAGACACTTGTTTCAAGTGAACTTGTTTCGCTCAAATCTGTCAGAGGACATTCTAATGACATGGTGACATGTTTTAATCAGTGGCGTGGCGTGAGTGGTCGATTATCGATATTTCCTCATTTGAAGCTGTAGTAAAGAATCGATTATCAAGGTGTTCGCTGCGAACACCTTGATAATCGATCCTTTTCCAAATATTTAAATGGCAGATCAATCGATATATCGCAAAGCACGCCACGCCACTGGTTTTAATGGTTGCCGATGGCACTAGAGTTGAAACTATAGTTTA
The DNA here is from genome assembly GCF_918797505.1 of Bemisia tabaci. Lineage (NCBI taxonomy): Eukaryota > Metazoa > Arthropoda > Insecta > Hemiptera > Aleyrodidae > Bemisia > Bemisia tabaci. The sequence goes on along the minus strand of NC_092797.1, from coordinate 10,200,160 downwards.
AATTCATTTCGACACATTCATCGACAGTAAAGTTAAAAGTGCAAATAATGTTTGTAATTGTATGTAATATGTAATTGTATGTGTTACAGTAACTTGTAAGCAAACCGTTTAAAAGAAAACTTTTTTTGTGTGCCAATCTATCGCTTTTCCATTGAATGTATACTGAAATATATATGTAACTTTAAAGGGCAGTGTCTTTTCGATAAGATTTTTCACAAGTTTCCTCAAATATTGGTGTCTTAAAAAGTATAGAGCTGAGCTCTGTGGACGACGTTGATTTTATTTTGTTTAGTGTTTAATTATCAATTGTAGTCTTAATGGTAACACGAAAAATTCGTGACTCCAACTATTTTGACTCACAAATAATGGTGCTGCATATCCGATCAAATGAAGGGACTTTGAGAGATCGCGGTGATCTTCAACAAAGCAGTCATTTAGAGTGCTCGCGGAGGGAGAGTTTGTCCATTTGTAAGTCCCTTTTTTATTGATTGCAGGAAATATGCTAATACGATATTAGCGGCCGTAAGTAATTATTGTAAATTTGAAAATTTTACTGAATTGTATCGACAGCTAAAGAAAATTTAGTGAAAAAGCATAATTTACGTGAAGCGTGAAAAGCTATTTTAGTATTTATTCTCATTAGTAAAGAGCCTCGCCAAAAAGTGGTGTTTTTTCGCCCCTTTTTTTATACCCGAGTTGGTCAACCGGACAGTGCTCAAATGAAAGCCTATGGTAAGGCAAACTTCCATGCAAAGTTTCAACTTGAAGTGACCCCTGGTTTAGGCTGTACAGCGTTGCCAATTTTCCAGTTTCATGTGCTAAAATCAAGGATATTGGACTATTAGTCCGGGGCATAAGTAGACTAGTACACCCAAGTTGGTCAACGGGACAGGGCTCAAACGAAAGCTCATGGTAAGGCAAACTTCCAGGAAAAGTTTCAACTTGAAGTGAAACTTCGTTTAGGCTGTACAGCGTTGCCAATTTTCCATTTTTATGCGCTAAACTCACGAAATACTGAATCATCATGGTTCAACAGACTATTATACCCGAGTTGGTCAACGAAACAAGGCTCAAACGAAAGCTTATGGTAAGGCAAACTTCCAGGAAAAGTTTCAACTTGAAGTGAAACCTCGTTTAGGCTGTACAGCGTTGGCAATTTTCCATTTTTATACGCGCTATACTCACGAAATACTGAATCATCATGGTTCAACAGACTATTATACCCGAGTTGGTCAACGAGACAAGGCTCAAACGAAAGCTTATGGTAAAGCAAACTTCCAGGAAAAGTTTCAACTTGAAGTGAAACCTCGTTTAGGCTGTACAGCTTCGCCAATTTTTCATTTTTATGCGCTATACTCACGAAATACTGAATCATCATGGTTCAACAGACTATTATACCCGAGTTGGTCAACGAGACAAGGCTCGAACGAAAGCTTATGGTAAGGCAAACTTCTGGGAAAAGTTTCAACTTGAAGTGAAAACTCGTTTAGGCTGTACAGCGTCGCCAATTTTTCATTTTTATGCGCTAAACTCACGAAATACTGAATCATCATGGTTCAACAGACTATTATACCCGAGTTGGTCAACGAGACAAGGCTCAAACGAAAGCTTATGGTAAGGCAAACTTCCGGGAAAAGTTTCAACTTGAAGTGAAAACTCGTTTAGGCTGTACAGCGTTTCCAATTTTCCATTTTTATGTGCCAAAATGAAGGAATTCGGGACTAATAGTCCAACGCATCATAATTAAACAGACTAGTGCATCGGTCCACGAGCTGAATACTACCCTGAGATCGAATAGAAGCGCAACGAAAGGCCATCGTGAACTTTTCGAAGCAGTGTTGCCAATTTATTATTAATTTTTTCAACATAAAATGAGGGGTTTTCCGAGATTTTTGGCGGAAAACGTACCCTTAAATGCCTTAAAATGGTAATATAGACTTAAAAATTCGTCTTCTCTTTTAAAAATCAATCCGATAGTATTGTATGGTAATAGTTTGCCTACCTTGTATGGTGAAGGAACCTGAAAGCACGATTATTCGCACGAAAAGCTCAAAAATATCGGCGTCTCGTCGTAAAATAAACGTACACAATTTGGCAACGTTACTCTGAACTTTCCATTTTTGCCTTGAACAGAAATCATGTACTATGCCGTGGTGATATTCAGTCATCAGAATGACATGAATGCCTTGGAAATTACGTTATCGAAGCATTCACGTGAGAAAATCTTTAATTTTTATAAGAAATTAAAATAAACTTGGCAACATTGCGTTCGGAATTCAATTTTCTACGTCTGTAGCGTTCATTTACTATCAAGTCGTAATGTTTAGCCCATACTCATCAAAGTTATAGCCCATGAAGGTACGTTTTCCGCCAAAAATCTCGGAAAAACCCTAATTTTATGTTAAAAAATTAATAATAAATTGGCAACACTGCTTCGAAAAGTTCACGATGGCCTTTCGTTGCGCTTCTATTCGATCTCAGGGTAGTATTCAGCTCGTGGACCGATGTACTAGTCTGTTTAATTATGATGCATTGGACTATTAGTCCCGAATTCCTTCATTTTGGCACATAAAAATGGAAAATTGGAAACGCTGTACAGCCTAAACGAGTTTTCACTTCAAGTTGAAACTTTTCCCGGAAGTTTGCCTTACCATAAGCTTTCGTTCGAGCCTTGTCTCGTTGACCAACTCGGGTATAATAGTCTGTTCAACCATGATGATTCAGTATTTCGTGAGTATAGCGCATAAAAATGAAAAATTGGCGACGCTGTACAGCCTAAACGAGGTTTCACTTCAAAATGAAACTTTTCCTGGAAGTTTGCCTTACCATAAGCTTTCGTTTGAGCCTTGTCTCGTTGACCAACTCGGGTATAATAGTCTGTTGAACCATGATGATTCAGTATTTCGTGAGTATAGCGCATAAAAATAAAATTGGCGACGCTGTACAGCCTAAACGAGGTTTCACTTCAAGTTGAAACTTTTCCTGGAAGTTTGCCTTACCATAAGCTTTCGTTTGAGCCTTGTTTCGTTGACCAACTCGGGTATAATAGTCTGTTGAACGATGATGATTCAGTATTTCGTGAGTTTAGCGCATAAAAATGGAAAATTGGCAACGCTGTACAACCTAAACGAGGTTTCACTTCAAGTTGAAACTTTTCCTGGAAGTTTGCCTTACCATAAGCTTTCGTTTGAGCCTTGTCTCGTTGACCAACTCGGGTATAATAGTCTGTTGAACCATGACGATTCAGTATTTCGTGAGTTTAGCGCATAAAAATGGAAAATTGGCAACGCTGTACAGCCTAAACGAAGTTTCACTTCAAGTTGAAACTTTTCCTGGAAGTTTGCCTTACCATGAGCTTTCGTTTGAGCCCTGTCCCGTTGACCAACTTGGGTGTACTAGTATACCTATGCCCCGGACTAATAGTCCAATATCCTTGATTTTAGCACATGAAACTGGAAAATTGGCAACGCTGTACAGCCTAAACCAGGGGTCACTTCAAGTTGAAACTTTGCATGGAAGTTTGCCTTACCATAGGCTTTCATTTGAGCACTGTCCCGTTGACCAACTCGGGTATAAAAAAAGGGGGCGAAACTTGGCGAGGCTCTTTCGTCTAAATTTCCAAAAGTTGTCTTTCCTCCGATAAAATATTAATTTTTGAGAAGAGTTATGCATATTCTTTCTCAAAATTTTCAGATATTGTGGATTAAATCGCGAATGAAATCCCGTGAAAAATCGGGATAAAAATATCCACATGTTTTTCAGTAAATTAACATTTTATCTTTGGAAATTTGGCAAAGCCTCTAGGCTCATACGGCGTTTCTCCTTTACAGCAGAAAGCTGTCATAATGCATGATATGCAACATCTGAAAATCCCATTTAAATCCTTACTGCCCGTAAGAGAGTGGAGTAGCGAGGGTCTAAAATTATTTTTCTCCCCATTATTATCAACATACCTCTGACCTAAAATTACACCATAAATTATAGTACTGAGATGAATCCACACAACTCCAATAAAGATTATATGAACTTTTTGTGTCTTTTCTTAGTGTGTCCGTGCAGCACTCCCTCCTTCAGAGGACCAATCCTAAAACAATAAACCCGAGGCTTTGCATCTGAAATCTGTAATCCTGTGTCCTTGAATGTAAATGAATAATTGCTGAAATAACGGGCTCGTCTAGCTTATGCCATGCTGAAATCATAGCCCACTCTACATTAACGCACAAAACCAACTGAAAGGATTCGATCTGCTGGCATTTATCCACCCACACAATTTAACTGGGATCGTCCTCAATTCAAAGTAACGAATAAAAACGTATTTTGATTGATAAAACCACCATAAAACCCATGTGCATATCAATTTAACTTCCGCGTACACAGGGATCGCACTATGTCAATCGGTGAACTTTCAATTTTTATTGCTTTGACTGCAACTGTGGGATGATTTATACACCTTGGAGAATGCAGTATTCTCCTCATTAACGTTGTGCAACTGAAGTCCTAGAGTTGTCATATCTTGTTCTATGCCTTAAAGTCATAAGAGTATAACGCGTGAGCGTGAGGCATTCCGCCTGAGGCGCGAAGCAGGTTTTTTTTTTGGGGGGGGGGGGGGGGGGGGGGGGGCACGAAATGGTCGGCGGACGTAGCCCCCTAATCTATAAAAATCGATCACACATGAATGGACATTCTCCAGCATTAATTTTCCTCATACATCTATTCTATTTTTGCGTAATTTTAATTAGATGACAAATCAATTTTTCCCAGTAACCCAAGTAGCAGTGATCGCGATAAAAAGCGATTTTATCGGTTGGTTGTCGCGATTATATCGGCAGCAACATATCGAGATATTATCGCATTGAAAATCGCGATATACGGCTATTAAATCGCTACGCATCGCAATTTTCGGTTCGATAAAGTCGTGATCAATTTTCGCCGATAAAATCGCAATATGTAGGGATTTTTCCGTTGAGAAATGCTACTTGGAGATACGTGTGTGTTATTTTTATTTTTAGTTGATCTACTACCGAGGAATAAACACCAATGCCCTCTTTCATTATTCCTCCTTGATGCTAAGCATTCGGACGCATTTCTGCCAAACGGAACTACGTGCATTAAGACATGAGCCCTGGGACCCATAAGAATATATGTGTCGCGTATACCGCAACGCGTTTTTTCATAGAGATTCTCTATCTCCCTTTCTCCCATATTTTCGGTCTCTCTCTATGAATTTTCAGAACCCAGCTTCGAGCAAGCTTCACTTACTCGTTGCTATGATCAGTCGTACGCATCTATCTTTATCTTGTTTTTTTGATCGCCAGCGTCACGAGATGGATTGAAAGATAAGACGCTCGCGGGCCTGAGCTCCACGTTGGACGGAGGAGGCTCGGGACGGGACTTCGATTTCCACCAGGAAGCGAATCTGGATTTTCCAACCAGAGACAAGAGACCCTCCACTAGTAACTTGGCCATGGTGGAAGCTTTTACTTTCGGGACTTCAGCATTCTACTGTTGACTTACCTACATGGTTGATGTTCAACAACGTGTTGGCAGTTTCGTTTTGCAAACAAACCGAAAATGGCCGACGTTTGGGAAAGTTGTTTGGCTTATGACGTCATCCGAAGCTCATCATCGACCATGTAGGTAAGTCAACAGCCGAAAATAGGGTGATGACTGTTGCTCGCTCATAATTGTCCATAAGGAATTGTTGAAACCCCGAAAGTAAAAGCTTCCACCTGTCGCTAGGAGGCCAGTGGAGGGTCTCTTGTCTCTGATTCCAACTGCACAGCCTTCCTTAGTGCTCCTAGTATCTGTCACCTTTGTAACGATTTCATTTTCATAATACACGCGAATACATACGTACCCGCTAAAACATCTCTTCGTATTTTGTTCCGCTCTCCCACGAACTCGCCACGTCAAAGATTTATTTAGATTTCTCAGTCGGACTAAAACATGAGAAATCCTCTTGACGTGACAATATGCATAACAGGGCTCACGTCTAAACGCACATAGTTCCGTTTGGCAGAAGTACGTCCATTTATAAAGCCGACTTCCCCTTAAAATGTCCTTATATGTAATTCGAGCATCAGAGGCTTTTAGTTTATCAATTCTCTCAATGCACTAAACATCGTGAGTGACTTTTTACTGAAGATCATTCCTCATAGATTTTGAAATATAAAAATAGGGAATTTAAAGTGAGTTACGGCAACATTTCTGTACGCTCGTAAAAATTTACGCATCACACTGCGGTTTCGGTCGCAATTCATTCACACATCCACTGCACTCCTCCTATTGTCATTCTAAACGTTTCTTGTTCATCGGCAATGAAGCTTCTTGTCCATCTGTTTGAAGTGATTTGAAGGGTGAACTTCCTAACGGCGTCATGGGATTTAGTCTTTGGCAACACTGTTTTTCTTCCATTTAAATAAGTAAAAACAATCGATTCTAGTGGAATAAGCTTACCTCACCAAGAATCGACTAGGTATTCGTATAAGAAAGCGCTGAGATAACGTTTTAGGCCACATCTACCATCGTGGATTATCAATTTTTGAAAATTTAACCAAAATTTTGAGTTCTTGTAAAAAATACTTTTAGAGGCTACGTTTCACTGCATTTAATTGAATAGGCACTGAGATATCACCGTCTTTCAGCACAAATTTCCTTTCAACTTAGCTCAACATTGTCTTCGAAGCATTAAAGCAAAAAGAACTACACATGGATCTATTTGATTCTTTAAGTTTCCGCCGATTCTCTACTTACAAGACGGTATGATTTTAAAGGAAAAATCTCAATTTTCATGATTATTTGGACAATTTAATGGCTTTAGAAGGTACAACTTACTGGTACATAAATGTTTACTGTCTAAAAATGAAGGAAAACTACCCTATGGAGGGCGTCCCGAAAAAATTTTAGGGGAGTCAAAATGAAGTTTGTACTGTAATTATAGGGTGTTCCGTTTTTAGACAACCATCTCAAAACCTTGCTCCCCGGGCTTTTTCCCATTCCTTTTGGTCCCCAAAAGACAAATATGAAGTTTCAGCACCATAGCTGAAGTCTACACTTTCCCCCAAAGCGATGAAAATTTTGGGAGCAATTACATTGGTTTAAATGGGGAGAAAATAGGCCGATTCGCGGAATTACGTTTTTCGGTCGTAAAATGCGCCGAAATGATTTCAAACCTGACCATCTCTTGAAAAGTCGTCGAGGGGCCTATTTTGAATGAGGAAATTCCACTTTTGACCCAGAGTTGGGGGGAGGGGGGGTCACGGCGAAGTTAGTTTAGAGGCGCTGCGCGCAGCAAAATGATAGCATTTGACAGTTTTTGATCAACCTCAAAACAGGCCCTCCGAAGCTGAGGAGGCTAATATATCTCATAAATTGTAATAAAATAATGTACCAGAGTTGTTTTCATCCCTTCAGAACTATTTTCGACCATTTACACTGTTGCCAAAATCACTCAAGTGCAGAACATGATATACACTAATTTCCTTCCAGTTTCGAGTAAATTTTGGCAACTGTGTAAATGGTCGAAAATAGTTCTGAAAGGATGAAAACAACTCTTGCACATTATTTTATTACAATTTATGAGATATATTAGCCTCCTCAGCTTCGGAGGGCCTGTTTTGAGGTTGATCAAAAACTGTCAAATGCTATCATTTTGCTGCGCGCAGCGCCTCTAAACTAACTTCGCCGTGACCCCCCCTCCCCCCAACTCTGGGTCAAAAGTGGAATTTCCTCATTCAAAATAGGCCCCTCGACGACTTTTCAAGAGATGGTCAGGTTTGAAATCATTTCGGCGCATTTTACGACCGAAAAACGTAATTCCGCGAATCGGCCTATTTTCTCCCCATTTAAACCAATGTAATTGCTCCCAAAATTTTCATCGCTTTGGGGGAAAGTGTAGACTTCAGCTATGGTGCTGAAACTTCATATTTGTCTTTTGGGGACCAAAAGGAATGGGAAAAAGCCCGGGGAGCAAGGTTTTGAGATGGTTGTCTAAAAACGGAACACCCTACTGTAATTACTTAAAAAATTGGAAAGGGGAAAAAGATTATAGGAGAACTTCATTGAAATTCGAATAAGCACTCAATAAGAAGGTGGATTGAAATTAGATTTGTAATACAACACAACTGCAAGAAGTGTGTTTTTCAACAGGCACACAAACACAAAAGTATCATACACAACTTAACATATTACACCCCACGCAATTGAAACACTCAAGCACAATCTAGCATATATTACATCGGCTCTATCCTAGCTAGTTTCGCCTACAATCTATCAACGTCTGAGTTGATGGAAGCAGCACATGAACGTAAGTAGAATCACATACACGTCGATTGGAAGGAGTTTTGAGTCTCCACGACTCTCTGTTGACAGACTTCAAAAAATGTGTGACCTATAGTTGAAGTTGAGTTTTTTTTTTTTTTTTTTTTTTTTTTTTTTTTTTTTTTTTTTTTCAGTATAATGCCTTAAAATCCATTTCACAGCAAACACCAAGAGATCTTGCGATTTATTAGATATAATTTCTTCTTTTCTCCTGTGGTGTGATATGATTTTTTCACGCCGTTAAAAAAAAACACACCTACTGAAATTATTTGGAAAAAGAAGAAAAGTTGCCCTCGCCATTGTCTTGTTTTTTTGTTTTTTTCCTTTTAGGCAGGTTTTAGAAGTTCATTACAAAATACCAAAACTATACAGTAGTTCATTCGACTTACAGTAAAGGTTTTTTTTTTTTTCGGAAAGATACACAAATGTCATAGCGAGTGACAAAGTGGTGGTGTACAATTCTTTACATTACTAAATAAACTGAATTATATCGAAAAAAATGAAAATCATTTGTTGAAATTAGACTCTACGACCTTGCTGATTTGAAGATTTTCCCCCTCTTTCCCAATCATTGAGTATCCTAAAATGCAATGAAAACATAAAAGGTGCCATCTTCATCAACCAATAGACCTCAAACTAGTAATTTAAGGTTCTAGATTAATGTCGGAATTTCCGATGCAAATTTACTTGTAAAAACTTAAATGAAAAATATAGATAAGCATACCTAAATATACGAAAAATCTCACGGATTGTTGCCAATCATTCTCACGGCTGATTTCTGCCATGTAAAATAGGATTAGACCAGAAAGCTTAGAAAGGGGGGCAAAATTTGAAATTCCCGCCAATGAACAATGGCGGGACTTTCAAATGGGCCTGTTGCATGCAAGAGATACAGCCGCGCGAACAGACTTTTAAGAGGTTAAATGACACGAAAATTACGATGGTCACATTAAAAAAGTCTGAAATACACTCCTTACTGCGCAATTTGCGTTTTTAGAAACGCGCTTTTTCAAATTTCCCGCGTCTGGGGGCAGTTTTCTAATCACCGGAAACGAGCAAACGGCGGGCTCGGTGATTTCCGGAAGATGCCGAGTCGTCGTTGTTGTTGTTGTTATTTTTTCCTTCAGTGTGTTTACAAACCCAACGTGATCTCCTACAGTGGTCCATATACGCTTTATGCGGTAACCAAATCGATCAACTTTTAAATATCCAACGCAATCCTTCTACATTTCATTTCACGATGTCACGAGCTCCGATTTTTAGGTTATGTTGTCAGTTTTAGTTGACCGGAAATAGCCGCGAGTTGCCGTTAATTGTTTCCGTTAGAAAACTGCCCCCAGACGCGGGAATTTTGAAAAAGCGCGTTCCCAACAACACAAATTGCGCAGTAAGGAGTGTATTTCAGACTTTTTTAATGTGAGCATCGTAATTTTCGTGTCATTTAACCTCTAAAAAGTCTATTCGCACGGCTGTATCTCTTGCATGCAACAGGCCCATTTAGCGGAAAATTGAAGTAAGCGGAAAATGTTGAATTTTGGTCTGTTAGTATAGGGTAAGTGACTAAGTGAATCGAAGGTATGCTGCTTTGCTACGCATTATCCAAAAGCGACGAAACGCTCCGTTCTGCTTCGTTTCAGTCTTGGCGTGAAGTTTGAAATAAATGCCGATTTTTTGATTCGACTCTTATTGGTCCAATTGCTCCCGGCCAGAGACATTTTGGATAAATGAGAGTCGGCTATGATTTACTTTTCATTTTTTTTTGGTCGTTCGTTTGTCGACGCGGGCCGAAAAGAACGCGAAGAGTCCTCTGGGGGTTGGGCCGCGTAGCGGCCAGGGGGCATAGCCCCTTAGTAAAACAAATTATCTCAATCGACTGGAGTCACACGTGTAAAAGGTTGAAGCTAGTTAGCGATATTATTTACCTGCTTGAGAAAAGGTTTTTTCCGTATTTTTTCTAGTGAAAAAAGTGCCCACAAAAGCATAAGCACATGACTAATGACAACATGATTTGGACTACATTCTGCAATTAGGAACTATAAATTCCGGCTCGGTTTAAAAACAACGTATGTGCCATTAGTTTCCCTATGCACATAAGTGTTTTTTTCAGATGAGCCAGAATTTATAAGTCCAAATTGCAAAATGCAGTCCTTTTGATCGAAAAGAAAAAGTGCGAGCTGATCGTTAACGACTCAACTGCCACTAATTGGTTCGACAAAATTCGATCGATTTACATGTAAGTCCATCGATTCACGGTTGTCGATCGAACCAATGTCCTTGGAGTCGCTGTCGATCGGTTAGCGTTTTTGTTCTTAGATCGAATCGACACAGGTTCTTGAATTAATTTTCGATCATCAGTGTCTATCGATTCAAGTTTTTATTTTTCGATCGATTCGCATCGATTGAATCCATAGGCACCCTCCTCCACTTATTTGTATCTCTCACCCTCTTTTTGGAAAAGTATAGGAGAATCTTTATTCAAGTGAGGCCACAAGCCGTTGCTGAATAGACTAGATATCCATACTGCCGTGCAAAAGAAAAGCGCCGTATGAACATTCGAGAGTTGCCAAATTTCCTCCGGTAAAATCTTAAATTTTGAGGAGAGCTGTGAATATTTTTCCTTTAAATTTTCAGGAGCTGTGGGAAAAATTGCGAACAAAATTATCTGAAAATCTGGAGGACAAATATTCAAAAATTTTCCCAAAATTTCGCATGCACATTCGAGAGTTGCTAAATTTCCGTCGATGAAATGGTCATTTTTTTGGAAAGCTTTGAATATTCTTCCTTGGAATTTTCAAGAATTTTAGGTGAAATTGCCAACAAAATTATCTGAAAAATTGAAAATATTTTCGAATTTGCCATAAATTTCGCGATTTATTAAAAGAAATTTGGCAACGCCTGAAGGTTCATGCGGCTTTTTTACTTCGCACGGCAGCGTACGGAGTTGGGTTATGCGCGAACTCTCACAGTAATGACACGATTTATCGATGCCGGCCGATTATTTCCAGCCCGAAGTCTCTTGATCCAGGGTAATCACATAAGTGCGGTTACGGATCTGAGGTAACAAGAAGTCTCAGCATTGAAATGCCTTTGTCATTCGATCAATGAAGACTCTCAACCACTCCAGGAGTACTCGCGCCACGCCGTTTAGCTCACCGTTTTCAAAATCTTATTGTGTCAGCAAGCGTGCTCCTTTTCAGAGCGTAACCACTTAACTACTGTGGAACTCCATTGCAGATAGGCGGTTTGACAGGGGTCGAAACTTCGACTTGAGAGCGGCCTAATTCTGTCTCGAATGGTGTCAAGATCGACGCGGGAGTCAGCTCGTGCTAAGGAAGAACGCTTCATGCGAATATTTCATTGTAAATTAATTTTTTTTTTTTTTTTTTTTTTGTAAAATATGTTTTTTTTTGGGAAAATTACGCATGTTTATATTTGCATTTTCATGCAATTATTGAAATTTTTAAATACACAAATCAAAATTCCTTGCAGAATTTGGAAAAGAAGATGAACAAATTTCCCATTTTGTATTTTATCAGAGGACATTCAGCAATATTCGACCATTCAAACGACCGAGGTGGCATTTTTTAACGGAAAGATTGCGATATTTTGAAATTAAGTTACGATTTTTTGGCGTAAAATCGCAAGGATCATCAACGTCTGAGCGATATATCCTCGATTTTGTCGCAATTTTATCTCTATAATACCGCGTTCGATAAATCAAAATTTTGGCTCAAGTTATCGCGATTTTTTTCTCGATAATATTGCAATACATCAACGTCAATAAAATCACGATACATTCTCCGATCAAATCGCAATTTTTCGCGATCAATACGTCTTAGGGATGTGGCTGAAATCGGAACTTGAGTACATTTGGTGAAGTCTTAGAAAATCTTCACTAATTTTTAGTTTTGAAACAAAATCTATGTGGCAGCCAGACCGCGTTTTGCAATCAGGAACCACTGTTTCTGGTTCATCTACAAAAGTACCTATCTGCACTCGGAAACTAGTAACACATATGTCGTTCCTAAGATGAGCCTGAAATATTAGTTCTTGATCGCGAAATATGGTCAAATCCCAATTAAATTTGCTGTGCATTTTTCACTCATTTAAGAATATTCCCAGACAAAATTCATGTAATGCGCATAAAAAAGAATTTAAGTGATTACTAGATTCTAGAATCTACATATGTGATCCCGAGGAAATCGAACGATCAGCAATCAGCCTGCAGGGGTAAATCAATTACTGCAGTCTTTTTCACAATCAGCACTTAGATCTCTGTCCGTGTTGAACAACTGCACTTGGATATTCGTGTATGTGCCGTGTGACACTGTCCGAGATGTATTAGTAATGGCACCTGAATTTTCTGCAGGTCTAGTTGAGAATCAAATTGAAATCCATTGACATTCTTTTTTCCGTGCAGTATCTGATCAAATTTTGAAATGCGTTTTTTCGAAATCTGAAATTGGGTACTATGAAATGAAGCATCTTGGGGAAAAAAGAAACTGGTTAATTTCGAAGGAGAAAAATGTAAAAATTTTTTTCAAGGTAAAATAATTCCATCCATGTGCACACTCAAATAAAACCGAATCAAATGACCTCGCAGGCAGGTAAAACGCAGTGGGTCATTGAAACGCTCTCTCCCTTTTTAACAAGGCAACGAATCTTACATTTTTGCTCCGTGTCTTTTCCGATAAGATTACGGTGATCGGTGGCGTGGCGCGCTTTGCGATAAATCGATTTATCTACCATTTAAACCTATGGAAAAGGATCGATAAACAGGGTGTTCGCAACGAATACCTTAATAATCGATTCTTTACCACAGCTTCAAATGGAGAAATATCGATAATCGATCGCTCACGCCTCGCCTCTGATCGCGGTATCCATTATGACTTCCATCCGTGCACAGCGCATCCTAAATAAATGACCCGCATAAAATCTGCACAAAAAAATGACCGACGATTCGTTTACGAAGAGGTAACTGGAGGCTCATTTTATTTATCTGCCAATGGCTCTCGATGATAGCCTGGTCCAAATTCATGGAGCTGAATCGGTTTCTAATTATAAAATTGCGACTTGACGCCTACCAAAGCAACGACAAAAATATTCGCAAGTCAAGAGTTTATCGTGCCGCCGAAATTAACAGAAGCAAAAGTAGTAATTAACCAATTCTTTCTCGGCCAATTTTCGGTCTTGCCCTTGCGAATATTGCATGACCCAAAAAGATAAATGTGCAGCATAAAAAGCACCGAAAAGAGGTGTAGGAACCACTTGCCTTACATTCTGTTGGCAAATCATCTAGTATTTTCCCGATTGATTCACAGCAGCCGACCTGTGCTGCCGTTTACTGAACCCGACAGTTCCTCCATTCTAGTCATTTTTAAGCGGTAAGTCTTTTATTTTTCACGATAACTTCAAACGACTCCGAGTTCCGGAAAATTCGCGTTTTTGAACACTCGAATTACAAAGAACGCCGAACATTTCTGACTACAGTCGCAAAAAATTTAAAAAAAAACTCAAACTTTCCTTCATTAATTAAGTGGGGAAAATTTGAGTTTTTTTAAATTTTTTAGCGATTTTACTTTACTTAAGTGCATTTCCCTTGTTTTGTAGCCTTAATTTCATTATCTTGTCTGACTAATTTTAAAAAAATCTATTTTTGGTAGGGATAGAAAGGAAAGAGACTGAATTATGCTTCAATAGAGGGCTAGCTGTAATGTACTTTGCTCGTGTTTCAAAGCTAAAATGTGAAGTTGAAAATTGAATGAATTTTATTAAAATTATACTATAATGTACCCTAAAAAATTAAACATTATCGGTCTTGTACATCAGTTCAAGCTATCTCTCTCACCTTAAATCAATCAGACTTTGTTCTATCCATGCCGTTATGCTCGAAGTTAAAAACATTCCTTGAAGAAGATTTCAGAGTTTTGAGAAGAATCCTTATGACCTGGCATTTTTGTATTTATGTTTATTCTTCCCAGGTGTCAATGAAGTAAAGTAATTCACTAATTATTTCCATTCGCGTTTTAGGAATTGTGTATTTAATTATCAATATGTTTTGATCATCCACAATTGAATAGAGAGGAGAGCCTTGATACATTCCTAGCTTAGCGAGTATATTTTTTTTATTTTTTTCTTTCGCAGGAGAAATACAATGTGCTTATTTTTCCTTTTTTCAAACACAAAAAATAAACATTAATCCCACCCACTATCTCTCCATAATACCACATAACCGTCATACTGAACGTTCTCAATTTAAGACAAATTATCTGCTATGCTATAAAATCAGATGAGTAACGCATGAACGCATAACGGCGCGAAGCGCTTCGGAGGATTTGACCGCGAGGCGATCAGGGGGCATGCAGTACAACCTACTTTGCTAAAAAAAAAAAAAAAAAAAAAAAAAAAAAAAAAAAAAAAAAAAGACCTCATTTGCATCTTCTGCGCAGTTATCATGAAAAGGAAAACTGAATTGAGGCATATTGGTTAATCTCGCAAATTTAAAGTATACATCAATGAATATTTATTTTTTATGTTTCATGTATAAAGATCGCAGCATTGATATCCAACGTGTTTATGGTTATAACGTTGTCATAAAGATAGTCTCACAGTCAAACCGTGCAACTTTTAATGTAGGCGCAAGTTTGTAAGACTAGTTTCATAATTTATTGCTGCAGTGTGAAACTATTTCGTGTGACTGTTGTTGAAAGGATGTTAAAATGTACATTGAAGCTAACCCAATGCTACTATTAAATTAAAATAAGAGTAAATGTTATACTATAAAGAGGGAGAGATAGAATCCAATCCAAGTAGAAGTGATGTAACAGTTTTAATTTTGAATAGTATCTTGACAATAATTGTTTGGAACATTACAAGAAATGACCAAACATATAAGTACAAATTATGGATAAACTTTAGAGGACTTTATTTCATTTCGAGGCATAGTCGAGTTCCATGAGGTACAAATACTGGATGAACTTAAACATACTTCATTCCAATTCGATCGTAATTTTTGTATCTTTTTTATATATTCTCACCTCTTTTTGTTACTTTATTTTACATACCATAACAACGTAATCTTGTATGGATGTACCTGTATGAATGTATAGTAATATAGTGTAGGGCAAAAGAATAGTCAGACTTGGTATGAATGTTTTATTTTTAAAAATACAAAAATTTAACCTAAGTCAATTTTTAGCTATACTTACAAGTTAAAATTATTGTAATTAATAGCATCGTAAGGGGCTAGTTGTACATTTTTAACCAATAAAAAAAAATCCAATTCGAGGCAAAACCGAGCTCTACGATGTACAAATACTAGGTGAACTTTACAAGACTTTATTCCATTTCGAGGCACAGTCAATTTCCAGGAGAATTCTTCCAGGGTCAAAAAGGGGAGCAAGGAAGGAAACCAAAAATTTAATCGTAATAACAACAAAAACTTTTTGAAGCGGGAGGCAACACTGGAAGCTGTAGAAGGAACGACTTATCGGGTTTGCTCCGTGGCTTTTGTTGTGTTTTAACGAGTTTTTTGCGGATTCAAAGTTTAAAAACTCTCATAATAGTGAAATAAACTTTTGCCAATCGATAGATATTTTTTTTTTAAGTCCTACCTGAGAAAAACAAAAACAAGACGTAGACCAAAATAAATCCACTCAACTAATTCTGAGCCCCAATATCAACAAAGATCCCTTCTGTTTAAAATGTGGACAAAGGAAATCACAAAATCGAAGACTATAAAAACCTGAAAAAATGTATCAACTGTGTCAGGAAAAATAAAAAAGTTTTTGAGAAATGCAACTTACAAATACTTATCCCAGACAAATAAAAAAGTTTCATTTGCACTTTAATGGATCAAAAGCAACGAATTTTCCCGCAATTTTCCTTTCACATATTAAAATTCTCATTTTTAAACTGAACTTATTGTATTTGTGATGTATTGTACATACATTTGTAATGTATTTTTGAACCTTCAATTGATCAAAAATAACTTTTTTTCCTATGTCCTTTCAAACATCCAAATTTCCATTTTTAAACTGAACTTTTTTGAACTGAATGTATTTTTGAACCTTCCATGAATCAAAAATAGCTTTTTTTCCTATGTCCTTCCAAGTATCCCCACTCTCATGTTTAAACTAATCTGACGATTTTGACTATTCTGAAACATTTTCAACCTTCAATGGATCAAAAATAACTTTTTTCAATGTACTTTCAAATATCCATATTCTCATTTTTAAACTGAACTTTTTTGAACTGAATGTATTTTTGAATCTTCAATGAATCAAAAATAACTTTTTTTCCTATGTCCTTTCAGGTATTCAAATTCTCATTTTTAAACTGAACTTATTGTATTTGTAATGTATTGTAAATGCATTTGTAATGTATTTTTGAACCTTCAATGAATCAAAAATAACTTGTTTTCCTATGTCCTTCCAAATATCCATACTCTCATTTTGAAACTAAACTGACGATATCGACTATTCTGAAACATTTTCTCCACCCACCAAGGTCTCTCCTACCTATGTATTTTCTCTCAGATGTAGCTCTAAAATGTCGACCTCTTCACTTTTGACCTAGGCTACAATTCAGCTGAAAATGCTGTTCTTGCTCATTGTGGCCACTGCCCTTGTGGGTGCTAACGCAAATACTACAACCCCGGCTACTAGCACCACAGCCAATGGAGTCGAACCTAACATCGCTGCTCTGGACAGTTTGAACGCCATAGAATCCGATCCTTACGACAGCGTTGACATGATTGACAACGCCACGACCATCAGTCACTTCATGGTGACCCCAACCAATTCCAACTGCAAGAATTTAGACTTCAACTGGGCCATCTCGGAAGTTCAGGTAAGTGAGTGGACCACCACACCAGTTGATCTCTGATTATTTTTCACCGTGAAAAGTCTACGCGTTCAAAAAATGTAAAATCCTTGAAAAAATCCAAATTCAACTTGTAAATAAGAAATATTTGTACAGCCATTAGAATCAAATTTATCATCCTATTAATAAATAATTTTGGATTTGGCACATATCAGTAAATAGCGTGAAATATAAAACCAAACGGTTTATGGGAGAACAGGATTAAAAAGAGAGAATTTCTTGAGTTCTAGTGTTTGATCACGTTGCATTAAAATTAAAGATGCACACATTTATCACAACATAGAAAACACAAAATTGATAGAAAATCGGCGAGAATTCAAAACCGCTGAGGGGCCATAAACGTAACACGGGGAGTCTATGCTGTTGGGCGACTACCGAGCGATATATGCGACTTGAAGCTCGTGCCTTAACGAGTTGTTAAAAGACCCCGATTTTTTGGGAGCAGAGGCTTTTAAAGGCTCTTTGAGTTGGAAGTTACGCCTATGAACTGGAAAATCCCTATTGGTCGACTGAGCCCGGATGTCCTTTATCTTGTCGATCAAGTTATCATCATTATTAGTTTGAATGAGAGATAAACGGGGTAAATGAACTAGAAGAGGTTTTTTGAATTTCAACCTAAGAGGAAAA
This sequence comes from Bemisia tabaci, assembly GCF_918797505.1. Taxonomy (NCBI): domain Eukaryota; kingdom Metazoa; phylum Arthropoda; class Insecta; order Hemiptera; family Aleyrodidae; genus Bemisia; species Bemisia tabaci. The sequence goes on along the minus strand of NC_092797.1, from coordinate 10,182,331 downwards.
AAATGAATTTGAAAATAAACTGAAACCGAATTTTAAAAAAAAATGAAACATTGAGAGGTGGAAAATTATGGTAATTATTGACAGCGCACATTTCCCTCTACCGTTTTTGTGAAGTTATTGCGAAGAATTCAGTACCTGTGAAAAAAATGTATTTTAAAAAACGCAGAAATCAGTTCAGTGGCGAACTTGCGGTACGAGCACACTACGGTATTTTTCACGAGTGGGGAATTTGAGTTGCTGAATACAAAAAAACCCTGATCTTTCAATTGAGTTTCGGTTGAATTTGTAATAATTGCTTACATCTTTCCATCGTGCTATAGACGCTATTAGTGGCGACGTCATCATAGGGATTCTCCATTATATCGAATTGGATCCAAACAATAACATTGGCATAACCTCTTCCAATGCTACTAGTGCGAAAAAATCGATATATATCGCTCTTCTGTGACGTTGCACTAATAGCGTCTATACGTAACATTTTGATGAGGATACACGTGTCGTGGTGTTCCATTTCTCACCCAGTGGCGATTTTGCACGTTGGCAACACCGTTTTACCTGCGTTTAAATCCATTAAAAATATCGATTTTAGGTGAGGCAAGCTGCCTCACCAAGAGTCGATTGTTTTACACACATTTGAATTGAGGAAAAACAGTTTTGCCAACTCTCTAGAATCGCCACTGTTCTCACCCCGTTTAGTGGTCCATTCCCTTCAAGTGGGAATGAAGCTCTTGCATGTGTCAGGGATTTACGATTTATTAATTCATTCACATGTAAAATTTTGCGAAAAGCACGATGATGCCACTATGGTTTTCTGTAAAACAAACTCCAAAACTCGAGAAAAGCTCTCAATGTTGAGGACGAAATGGAGGGGATATCCCACGCTACCCTGAGAGTCCACCTCATCCAGTCAAATTCTCCCTGCAAATACATTAACAGGGTTGCCACTTTTATGGGCACTCGAAAACTGAAAACACGGCAACCCTGCTAATGTATCTGCTTCTTATCTGTGCATGGGGAGTTTGGACTCTCAGGGTAGCGTGGCATATCTCCTCCATCACGGCATCAACTTTGAGAGCTATATTCAGAGAAAGCCAGTGGCACCATCGTGTTTTTCGCAAAATTTTACATGAAAATAAATACTTAAATCGCAATTTGCCAGGTATAAAAAAGTTCTGTTAAGCAACATTACGAGAAAATATCAAATCTACAAAATTTGGATGAACTCTTCGTTACTCTGACGTAATAACGTAACTTTATCGGAAAGTCAGTTCCTACTATTTCGAGAAATACGTGTTTGAAGTTTCGAAATTACATGGATCCTTTTGGCGAAAAGGAAGTTCAAACAGACTTTTTGATGCTTAAAAATTGAAATTTTAGAGCGAATTGTTCACAAAATATGCATTAAGACTAGCTCTACTTGAAATCATTACTATCTCAATTTTTTAAAAAACTGCACTTATGCGCCTAGTCCTCCAAGCTCATCATTTCAATGTTGCCGCATTTGTCCTTGCACGTTGCATTTCCACTAGGAGCATTTTGGTGATTTCTAACTGGAAATTTCACCGATTTTTCCTCTGATCTCATGCAAAAATCACAAACGTGTTTGGACAAAATTTCACATGTAGGTACATTCTTGTAGAAAATTTGATTTTTATGAGTCAATTTTGCAACCTTGGAATGGAGTTACGTTCCCTTGACACATTTTAAGATTAGATAAATTCATTCAAAATGTAAAACATAAAATAAAAAACAACATTAATCCGCCTGGAAAATTGGGATACCCAATTATTCTGCCGGATCAGATGTAAAAATAAATACAATGGATTGCACTTTGCAAAAAGGAACCAGGAGCATTGCAATGTTGCTAAGATTGTGCAACTTATTTGTCTTGAAAGAAAAACCTGATTTTACATTAACAGTTTCCATTTTACTCTCTGAAAACTGTAAATTTACGACACAAATTACCATGTAAATTTCATATTTTTTCATGATTTCAGTAATTTCATCGCAGAGGATGAAGTTGCAAAATCTTAGCATCATTGCAATGCTACTGGTTCCTTTCTGCAAAATGCAATCTAAATGATAGTAGGGCTACATTTTGCAATTTGGAACTATAAATTCTAGCCCTGTTTAAAAACAACGTATGTGCCATTAGTTTCCCTATGCAAAATGCAAGCTAAATGATAGTAGGGCTACATTTTGCAATTTGGAACTATAAATTCTAGCCCGGTTTAAAAACAACGTATGTGCCATTAGTTTCCCTATGCACATAAGTGCTTTTTCAGAAGAGCTAGAATTTATAGTTCCAAATTGCAAAATCCAGTCCATAATCCAAATTAATTGACTGTATTCGATTTCAGGGCAAGGTCGAGCTCCACGGAGAATTCTGCATGCCCTCAACGGACAGCTGGTCCCTGGCGACCAACGTGAAACTCAAGATCCTGGGATACTCCCTGCTCAACGACAAGTACCACTTCAGCCCCCAGTACTCGGAGGTGAGGAAGAAGATCAACCTCCTGGCGGCCAAGATCGACGTGACCCTAGGCGTCTACAACTACTGCATCCGGATCGTGGGTAACGCCTGCTACTGGGCCGGCAAGTACCGATGCGCCGACATCTACGAGCAGCCGTACTGCTTCAAGAAGAACTTGATCAAGAAGTCCACCTACACCGGCGCGGTCAACTACAACGATGTCCTCCAACCGAGCCTTTCCAACTACGCTGCAACATCATCCTGGGCGGTCGGCGGTGACGACTGTCCTGCTCGCCTCAAGAAGATCGCCGCCCTGGCCAATCTTTAAGCTCGCCTCAGAAATAACTGAGGAGAACCGATGGATTCGGTGCGAATCCATTCAAGAGGAAATTCTGAGATAACATCAGCAGAGGCGATTCAGAAAAGTGCCACCGAAAAAAAAGTGAAGTTGATTTAACACTCTGGATGTAAAAAAAGTGTGCGAGAACTTAAAACATGCAGAATTGCCCACCACGGCAGTTAGTTTTACACCTTAGCATTGCTAAAGTAACTACTGTAGCAGGTAGTTCAGCGTTTTATAAGTTCTCGTGCACTTTTTTTTACATCCAGAATGTTAAATCAACTTCGCTTTTTTTCGATGTTGACAATACCAAGGCCGGTCTGCTGGGGGTACCAGGGTGCTTCAGCACTCCAGAAATCCCTACGAGTGAATCGAGGGGCCCTGGCAGGACTCCTGGAGGGGCCCTTTGAAAGAGGACTGTAGGTTAAATAGAGCGGGGGACCCACCCGAGAGGAGGGGCCTCGAAGACGTATCAGCACCCTAGTACGATTCTTGAAAGTTGGCAACACTGTTTTTCCTCCATTTAAATGTATGTAAAACAATCGATTTTTGGTGATACAGCTTGCCTCACGTGAAATCGATATTTCCAATGTATTTAAATCAAGGAAAACAGTGTTGCTAACTTGAAAAATCACCACTGCAGCAATCCAAGTATTTTCGAGTCAGGATGAAACTGAACAACGCACTGTTTTTACATTTAAAGTCATTAAAACCTAGATTCTTATTGAGGAATTCTGCCTCAATTTAATAAAACAATGTTGTCAACTTTCAAGAATTGCCTCTGAGCACCAAAAGTTTATATAATCTTTTTTTCAATAAATGATTTTCCTCAAAGATGCTTCTTTTCATTGCTTTTTTTCCGTCTCTTGAACACAAAGTTACGTGGGTAACATTTCGTTGAAGAAAATGGTGAAATTTGTTACCTTCCAAAATATTTTCGGTTCAATTCAAATATACCAAGGAAGTATTCGTTACACATTCGAATTTCCCTTATTCCGGCTAGATTCTCAATCCGTTGTTTCTTAGACGAAGAAACGTAACTCGACGTACTCCAGAGATACAAAATCGACTAAAACTATAAAAGTCTTACGAATATATCAATGTACAATTTTGGTCTAAAATTTCCATAATTTTGTAGTGTAATCAGAGTAAAATTAGTTAAATTCTCAGCTAGAAACGTTGAAAAGCTTTGTAGTAAAAATATAATAATTTGCGAGTGAAAATTTTACAATGTTCAGATGTAAATACGTTTTTTAGTGCAGAAATCGACGAATCTTTCCATTCAAATAAAAAAAAAAATCCAATGGTAAATCAAGGAGTTACTCTTATCAAACAGGGCGAATAGATTAATTATTTAATGAGATAAGTAACTAGCTTGATTTTGTTACCTACTGTACACCTTACAATGTTACTTTTGTGTCATACTGTAGCGCGCTTAAAATGAGCCCATGTAGTTTTATTGCAAAAATCTCGAGGAAAATCAAGTAAGGGTCAATATCATATTTAACTCTCAATAACCCAAAAAAATAAAAATAAGACCAGAGTGCACGCGAAAATCTCTCGATCCCATTAACATTTGAGATAAAAGACCTGCGAAAGAAAAGTTCCACCGCATGACCAATATACGCAGGGAGATAAACTTTGCCACCCGTTAATGATATCCTAATAGCACGCGTATAGCATCTTCTTCCTCGTTACGCTGGCCTTTTGAGTGAGCAGGCGGAACCGCGTCAATTGCTAATTACTTGCAAGGAACAAGAAGAAAATATCAGTGGTTTAGGACAGAAGGAGCGTAACTACACTTTTTTTCTGACTCAAGGTATCATAAGAGAATTGCCAAAGCTGAACAGCGGCCACTTTTCATCTAATGTAATTCGCAGTTTTTGAAGTCACACATTTCGTAACTGCGCTGCGTTAGGTATCGATACCGCCTTTTTTCACGAAATTATTGCTTATAACCTCTCCTAAGCATGTCGACGTTATGAATTCCTTGATTTCTCCAAAAATGTCGGTTACGACCCTTTTGCTACGAGCTATTCGATAGTGAAACTGCAGAGATGCCTATCTCGGTTAGGAGCACGAAAAGATTTGCAATTTTAATTTGCGGGAACATTTCTCACTCGCGCTACCATTAAATTGTGCGAGTGCACTTGTGCCAGGAATAAAGTTGCATTAATTTTCATGAGGGGTTTGAAACAGTCATCCAACCAAGACAAGTCCGAGTTTGTAAAATTGTGGCTGTATCTTTACAGGGTGCTTCAAAAGTCTCGAACAACCTTAATAAAACTTCGGGTTCTTGTTATTTTTCGGGGAGGTCTTCCTAAAAAATGCTGGGAGTGCCGAAAGCCGCTTCCTTTGACCTAGGAACATTCACAAAATATTATCCCAACGTTTTCAAAAGTTACAGAATATAGAGGTGGTGCCTGGTTCTGGCAGTGCAAGATTTTTTAATCACCCTGTACAACAATATTGTAGCTTGTAGCACCCGCCTTGATCTCTTTTTCATTCATGTAAAAATGCCTTCATCGTCGGATTTGCAGAGATTAACTAATGAGTTGAACGTAACTGTATGACAAGCTTGCAAACCACCATTTTAATTGCCCCCCTTTAAAAATAATAGCTGACCAGCCACCAGCAAGCCAGCACGCCACAAGCGCCAATTGAGTAACTCTTTATGTATCAAACGAAATTGAAGGAGTTTTAGCTCACAAAACTCGGACAGCGTTGCCATGTGGCAGAATAACTGATGTAATAACTCGCATTGGTGATATTCCAATGCGCCAGCCACACGCAAGGAGCAATCTTCAAGTCAAAGTGGGAATAAAAAAGGCACAGTGTTTCAGCAGAACACTCATTAGCCTTAGATGTCTCAGAATAACTTTAAGATTTAGTCGATTTGATCAAAAATTTGGTTAAATCGAAAAATTTTGATCAACCAAGTACTTGGCTGATCGAACCGAAAATAAGTAACTCAACGAAACCCAATGTAACCGCGCAGACACGACAGTTTTTAACTTTGCACACAATCTTAGATAATGCATCTTTTCTACAGATCCGGTGATAAATACACTTTCCAACACCATCCTCCCCTAAAAAAATGTCAAGTGGCGTCGATGGTGAATATTCAAAAGTTCGCAAGTCGCAGCTCCTGAGTCGTGGCAACAGAAAATGAAGTACAGAAGTTCAACAGAACACTTTTTAAGCCCCAAATGTCTTCGCGCACCTACGGTTTTGTTTGATTTAACCAAAATTTGGTCAATCTAACTCCCCCCCTCTAAAAAAAAAAAAAAAAAAAAAAAAAAGTAGCCGCAAATAAGGAAATTAACTGTGAACGCCACCAGATGAGACCCTCATTTTACTAATCCGGTCAAAAATACTGTCATGCTAAGGAAAAACACCACATATAAACAGTCGCCAAAATTAATCCAATAAAATCCTTACTTTTGTGGACAAATATAAACATTTTCCCTTGAAATTTTCAAATACTTCAAAGTCGATTACGAATAACATTTTCTGAAACATTGCAGGGAATATATTGACATTTACCCGGAAAATTTGTATTTCATCGAAGGAAATTTGGCAACGTCTGAAAGCTCATACGGCCTTCCTCCTCAGCAGGGAAAATTACATTTTCCGAAAAAAAAATGAAGTGGCAACCACGGTGGAAGTTCAAAAGTTAGCCTGGTGCCTGGAGTGGGCCCCGTCCCCCACCCGGGTGGCGAGGGGGGCGAGGGCCCAGCTCTCGCCGGAGACTGATACAGTTTCATGACGGGGTCTCGCAGCGTCCAGGACCTCTCCGCGCACCTCCGTATAAAGCTATCACCTGGACCATTGGTCACATTAGTTTATTAGCCTCGTGTCTTTCACGCGTTTCCGTCTTCCCGTGTTTTCGCCGTGTTCGCCGTGTTGTGCTCCACCACGTGTATGAGTCCGTGTCACGTGCATCCGTGCTCGGCGTTCCTCTGGAGACGCGCATCATGAAGGTAGGTCAACTCCTTGGTTATTGAATGACACTGACATGAGTGAAATGGATTTGGTGACATATCGTCGTTCCTCCTGTAAAAGAACGTAACCGCATTTCGATGTTGTCAAATCACCCCTCAAAATATCCATTTTCACTCGAAAAATCTAAGACATTTCTAACTGAAAATTTCACTGATTTTTCTTCTGATTACATGCAAAAATCAGAAAAATTTTGAACAAAAATTGCACCGGTACATTCTTGCATAAGATTGACTTGGTCGAGTCAATTTTGCAACATTGGAATGGAGTTACGTTCCTTCGTCCAGGAAACGACGCACAGTGGATCTAGTCAATCAGAGAGGTCGGACACACAATTTTTGACTAAAACTGCAAATTTTTATGTTTATTTCACCACATTTTAAACTTTAAGGAGTGCTTCTTGAAGAAAATATCACGCAAAAACCAATGGACCCACTTATAGAACCTCAAAGTCTTGTTTGAACGGAGTTATAAGCGTTTGAAGTTTCCGAATTTTGTCCGAACTCTCCTATTGACTCGATCCATTGTGCAACGATTCGATGTAGATGACAAACAAGGCTTGAGAATGAGAATCTTAATCATAGTTGTTCCCTAAACAGCTCCTATTCTTAGGAGGCCCCATTTGGTTTAGAGCAGGATGAAGGGACTTTTAAGGAGGCTCGCAAAGTAGCACAAGAACGAGGATAATTTTTGCCATCCTTGAGTAAGATTCTGTAAAACTTTGGAAATGGATCCTTGCAAGGGATGATTTGACACTAGAAAAGAAACAAAATGCAGAAGAGAAAATTCTATGATTTTGACAAACCTTAAGGTAGGTTCGTACCAACCTTAACCTTCGCAAAACTCGCAATATATTTTTCTTGCGCATTTGGTATTTTTTGTAGTAGTAAATTATTGTTGTCCCTTTTGACGAACCAGTTTCGAACTTATACTGCTGAATGTTACTCGAGGATGGCAAAAATGACCATTTCTATGATGCTGCATGATTTAAGAAGCTCGTTTAACATTCCTTTATCACAATTTAAACTAGATAGGGCCTTCTATGAAAAGGAGCCGTTTAATGGAGGACTATGAATACGACCCTTAGCTGTGACTTGGGACCAAGGAAAACCGGCAATTACACTTCCTGGAACATTAAGCCAAATGCATTCCTTTAGTTACGGAATGAAGGATAACGTTGGCATTTGGTACACGTGAAATGAAATTGAGTAATATGAGTAATATTAATGGGTGATGTCGATGCTCCTCTGGCGTAAGGGCGCACAGTGGATCGAGTCAATTTAGAAAAGTCGGACATGAAATTTTTTACTAAAACTGCAAATTTTGATGTTTAATTCGTCACATTTCATATTTTATGAGATGCTTATGGAATAAAATTTCACGAAGAAACCAATGGAGCCACTTGTATATATAAAATCTCAAAATTTTGTATAAATGGAGTTATAAGCGTTTAAAGTTTCCAAATTTTGTCCGACCTTTCCTATTGGCTCGATCCACTATGGGGCGTGTCTCGATCTCCGCATGAGCCGCTGCAGGCCGATTATTGACACTGATAGACAAAGAAGACAAACGGGGTATGGAGGAGCCCCATTGGTGGAAACGGGTGCGGTTGGAATGGACAATGGATGTAGGTGATAGACTAACTAACGGCAACCCGCGAGAGACCCTATAATCCCTTAGTCTACAGGAATCGCCAATTTTAACCAATAGGATCGCTTCATGCTTCCTGTGCCTTCTTTGTCTATTGCGTTTTCTATCAATTTCAATAATCAACCCGCAGAAATCATGCATTAATACGTAAAACGGGGCTAACGTGGAAATCCAGATACGCCCTTACGCCAGAGAGGGGAAGATAATGGGTGACATGGAAGGAATGAGGTGACCTGGAGTCAAAACGTTGAAGCGAACATTTCCCGGAAAAGCTATACTCGTGTGAATTATTTCAGTAAGGAAGTGTGGATAGGGGGGTTGGCATTAGGTTTCGGTTCCATATTGATAACATGATAGATGAGGATGAGTATCATGGATCCGTGCTAAGGAAGAACGCCGTATGAACATTCGGGAGTTGCCAAATTTCCCTTGATAAAACACGCATTTTTGACAACATTCATGAATATTTTTCCTTGAAATTTTCAGATATTTTAGATTTAATTGCGTACAAAATTGTCTAAACATTTTGGAAAACAATATTCGCAATTTTCCTAGTAAAGTTGGTTTTTATTAGAGGAAACTTGGCAACGTCTGGAGGTTCATACAGCGTTCTTCCTTAGCAGGGCAGTACATAGGTATAATTATTTTGAGCTGTGACCTCAGGGACAAATCACCGTGCTCAATATTTTCCTGAGAATCTGGTCACGTGCATTCTCGCAATGAGTAAATTCGGGAAAGGGGTGTTGGAATTGGGTCTCAGTGAACTGCGCATTGCTAACATTAGAGACATGTATGGGTAACATGAATGATATAGGTGACAAGCAAAAATGTAAGATAGATGACATGAACATTAGGTGGTGACTAGGAGCCGAGGGACCGTTACATCGTTACGTACTTCTGCGGAAAATTTAGTCATGCGGAAACCATTTCAATTTGAAAGTAAACAAGATTGAGAAATTCATTGAAATTGAAATTGAATTTGAAATGCATTGTTTTTCATTTGAAGTATAGACATGGTTTATATGGATTGGATAAGTGACTTGAATGGCACGTGAAACTCAGGTGATATAAATGACTTGTGAACTTCTGAAACTAAAGACATCAATGCTATGACATGATGAGGTATATAAGTATGATACTTTACGTTTCACCCATATCATAAAGATACTACAGTCCTGAATAGGTATCGATTGCATTCGATGCATGTATTAATTTATTTCCATTCGCAGCGGCGAAGAATATTTTTAAGCAATTTAACCCAATTACATTTGTTATATCAAAATGAGTCCAAATAATTAAAAATATATATTTTGACTCTACGATTCAAATCAATCGACTTCAATTGAATGTTTGATTCGATATTTACCTGTGACAGAGGTCTAAATAAGTCCATGACATTAACGCCCTCTCTCCCAAAAGCTGCTCTGTTTGCACAGTCCTGGATGGGCGCCAACATCATGTCTTCGATCGAGGCTCCTCAATGTTAAGCTTTTTATTGAAGCCCTTAAAAACGTTGAAATTTCTACCGCGGTGAATCTTATGCAACTCTCCTGCTATGCACGCACAGAGTATGGATATCAAGGTTTAATTTGTTGGTCAAAATTGGCTAAAAAATCTGCAAAAACCTGCTAGACCATTGTTTTTATATCCGCAATACGTAGACAAGAACGAAACAACTGCATGAGGATCTTCCATTTTCACGGTTTCGCTGATTTTGAGGGGGATAATTTCTGCATTGAGAAAATTTCCACGTGTTACCCCACACAAGTGCACGACATTACGTATCTTAATTTTTGAGTAAGATATTGGTTCTTTTTTCTCAGGAAAGCCGGCCTCATTGCCTCATTGTATCAGCACTTAACAATTTTGAATGTAATTTTCTCAATTGGTCATTTTGCTACGACTTTGTTTTCCAACCTCCATTTTCACTTGCAGATTAAAAGGCTACCAGGCGGTGCAAGCTACCTGCCTCGCGGTAAAAAAAAAAAAAAAAAAAAAAAAAAAAAAAAAAAAAAAAAAACCCCATAAGACCAGTGTCGTGGCGTGCTTTGCGATATATCGATTGATTTCCCATTTAAACCTACGGAAATCGATCGGTGAAAAGGGTGTTCCCAACGAACACCTTAATCATCGATTTTTTACCATAACTTCAAATGGAGATGTATCCAAAATCGATCATTCACGTCTTGCCACTGTATAAGATGCTTGTCGTTCTTAAAAGACCGCTTTCTGGGTTGTATTCAGTACGTATAGAGCATGCTTAGTGAAAGGTTATTACAAAATGATAACACAAAAATCATACTAATCGGCTCAGTTGATTTTTAGTTCGAAATGTGAAAAGAAAGGCAAATAAGGAAAATTTGAGAACGTATTCACATGTGCAAATTTGATAGTAAGATATCTCACGTAGCGATCCGATGGTAACCACCCAAAGCAAAAAGGACATCAGTCTTTTGGAGTAAAGTTTTCAATAATAAAATGTATAAGATGGAGATCGAAAATTTAGATCTTGAAATTCAGACGGAAGATGTTCATGCTTTTTTTCCTGTGAGATACCTATGTTTCTTGATCATCAAATTTCAAAGCGTCAGATCTTCCATTTGTTACCGAAAATTTTAGGTGAACTGCCGATGTGTTAAAATCACCCACCCACATTAGTGAAAGGATAGTTTCCGTGTGTTCTGCATGAGAAAGCGTGAAATTTTCAGTGTGATACCACTATTCGACCACGTGGGAGCAAATGTTGCCTGCATTAGAAGTTGAAGGCGAATTGGCGTGGTGTTAATATCACCTTTTCCCATCCAATAAAAAACTATTTTTGTGTTTATTTCGAGGAAGCGCAACATTTCAGGATGATACGACTATTCGACCACATAAGAACTCGTTTTGCCTACTCTAAAAACGGAAGGCGAACTGACATGACATTGAACTCACCGATTCTCGTCCGGTTTTTGTGTGTGTTTCGCGTGAGCGTGATATTTCATGATGATGCCACTATTCAAACACAGGAAAGCTCGTGTTGCCTACGCCGAAAATTGTAGGCGAACTAAAAATGCGTAATAGTCACCTCTCCGCGTTCGGCAAAAGGATATTTTTATAATCATTGCGTTGACACCACTGTTCGATCACATGAGTACCCATGTTGCCTACACCAACAAAAGTGGATTATCATTGCCTCATTCTTCCTATTCTCATTTGTATTCTTCACAAAATTTATTTTCGCGTATTTTTTTGAATACACATATTTCTGATAGTTCATAGCTCTTCACATATTCATTTTTCTCAATAGAATTTGAATTCAATGTGTTAGCCATACCAATTAATGGATGGCATACAATCGTAAGCTTCGATCTATTTCTTTTTTTTTTGGAAGGGGAGGGATGTTGAGACGTATTAACGTATTTATTTTAAGAAAGTGTGGACCGACGTAACGATCACATTCCTATGGATGAAAGGGGGTATAAAAAAATCTGTAGAAATAAGTCGATGTTAACATGCGTGAACAAACAAGGGGGAAAAACGGGAAACAAGGTTGAAAACTCCAAAGCTAATGCGACTTTAAAAACCCGAAACGTTTCGACTCAAGACTGAGTCATTTTCACTCCGAAAATAAACTAAAAATTAAAAAATATCGATGAAAAAACTGGAAACCTACATGTTTGTGGCCAAAATCTATGAGAGAAATAAATAAACATAGTGCATCATGCACTATATGTAATACAAATAATTTCAAGTAAGTATTTACTTGAAATTATTTGTTTAGGTCATTATTCGCTGAAACAAAAAGTCGGAAACTTTGCACACATTAACTTGAAGGATCGATGATCAGAAAACGCTATCATCCCTAAAAATGGCAAATGCCAACATCCGCCTTTTCCCAGAAGAGAAGCGATGGCGATACGCGGAATTAAGATGCCTCGAATCCATGTAAGAGGTTGAGTCTTTAGTGACTAGTGTTATGCAAATGCGAGGGAGGATCAGGTTTCCCTTTCGTCTATTCTCTTCTCTCGTGGTAACCGAAGACGAATGCCTACGGTTTTTGAAGTGTGGACATCTCGGCGATCTAAGAATCCTCTGCGCATTGCGGAAGAGTCATTATGGCGGAGGGTGTCACTCTCAGTTTCAACCGCAACCTGGATGAGCACACGTGCTTGTCAACGACCGAAAGGAACAACGTGTGAAAGCTCAGGAGGACTGAGTAGGTGAAAGTAAAAACAAAAATAAAACTGTTGATAAAGACAACCACCCCCCCCCCCCCGCGTGGAAGACCCCATGCCAATTTCGAAGGATCCCCAGTGCAATGTAAACTTCAGATCGATCGAGTAAATATATGCGAATTTTCGCAAATAATTCGAGTACAGTTTTTGGCGTATTGTCGATCTACATTACAATGGGTAAAATTTCGAAGCTGAGTTTGGTTCCTTTTTGGACTTGATGGACAGGGTTGCTACCCACGAAAAAAAAAAAAAACACTCAACGACTTGATTCCGTGGCATGATGATATACGCTCTACAATCTACATTCATTCTCATCCATCCATTTTAAACGTGCTTCGGGAGTTGGGTCCTAAAAAATTTGGAAGCGGTCAACGTCATTACCGCCAACTTGGGAAATCGAATGTTTTTGCCGCAATGTAGCCGGCAAGAATTTGGTTCTAGGTTGGCTATCAGTCATGAACTGAACCGTATCAAATTTGAGAATTTCGCATTTTTCCTCTGGTAACGGCTTCTGCCACGATGGAGAAGAGAGCAGTAAGAGCACGCTGGGATGAACCTCGAGACACATTAAAGCATGTCCTAGCCAGTAACCATGGTTCATACAGAAATGTCCTTACTGCTCTCTTCGCTATCACAGCAGGCTTGGTGCGGCAGAAACATTTGGACTACACTCGAGAGAAAATATGGTAGATTTGACCATACTCTGACACAGTGATTAAAGTATGGTAATAAACACAAGACTCTACGATAGCAGTGTTCATACTATGTTAAGTATTACCAAAGTTCTGGTGAATACTGCTATAATTCTGGTTATTTCCACTAGACAGTATCACTGCATAAAAAATCAAGTAGACTGACGGTAAATGTTACCATATTTTTTTTTCCAGTGTATATTTTGCAATTAGGAACTACAATTCCTGACTCATCTATAAAAACACTCATGTGCATAGTGGAAAGACTCAGATCGTTATGCCGTTTAGTTTTGTTCGAAAGACAAATTAGTTCATTAAAACTTAAAAAATGTGAGGACATTAGGTGACAAGAAATGCAATGACGTCCATTTCCGATAAATCTATCCGTATAACCATGCACATTGAAACGACGAATCTGCATTAGATTTCCATTGAAATTACGTGGTTCCTTCTCAGTGAGGCGGCGCGATTGTTAGTATATCATAAATAAACAGTGCAGTGATAGGATCTGATAAGATGCAGACCTTGATTCTTCATACGAGTTATGCAAAACGTGCGTAGCGTTTCTCTGAGGGCCCCCAGCCCCCCCCCCCCCCCCCACCTCACCGCTTGGGCCCCCCTGGACCCCCTTCAATCGGAGTGTGAAACTTGCTCCGGTACAAAGGGGTCCAATCAATGGAGCAGTGTTCCAAATATTCAATAATGCGCGCTATGAAATCGGTAAAAGCCGACCAGGTCATTATTATGGCCTGCACGCGACGCAATTGTGTGGCCCGGTCTGTTCAATATTGTTGGTATAGCACGTTAGAATACGTTTAATAAAACTTGCATTTAATCAGATCACAGTAATGATATAAGTGTAAATTGGTCTCATTTGAATCGTAAAGCACAAATAGAGAAAAGAGGGACTGTTGTAGTGTTACACTATTGCTTGTAGCTGTTTAATTAACGTATCGATGGTGAAACTGGAAAAACGCATTGCTGGTTTGCGACGCGGATGACTTTCTGTTATAATTTATTCTTTATATCGAAAATTAGTCATGGTCATTTCTTGAAATTTTCATAGATTTTTCTCCTCTGAGTGAAAAATATTCTGTGTAAATTTCAAGCCAGATTGGTTCATTTTCTTTTGATAAAATAAAATCGGAGCGGATATTTTGCAACACCGCAAACGAGATACGCGTTTTTCCAGATGTACCGTCAACGTGTGAATATTCTCGCGTAAGATTTCCATGAGAATGTGCTCAAGAAGTCCATGGAGGCAGGGTTTATTTTGGGGAGTTTTTTTCTTTTCTTCTTTTCGGAGTCGGATTTAAAAATCAGACCTTGAGATTTTGACGAAAAAGCGTCTCTAATCCTGAGTGTTCTAAATATTTTCGATGTTGAAACTACCTGATTCCAAATCTCTATAGCGTCGTTTAAGCATTTTTGCCTTTTTTTTCTTAGTTATTTGTTTTAAATACTACGCGATGATTTTGTGTAACACTGAAGAATACTCTTGGAAGGACGAAGAAAAATCGATCAAAATTCGGTATCAAAACGATGATCTGCTTATCGTAAAAAAACGTAACACGTGACAGAAACACGACGACGACGTCGCAATAGAGGAGTAATCTACAAACAGTCTTGGTCAAGATACGCTTAAAATTATCGGAATTAATTGGCATTGTTGTGGTGCTCTATTTTTTTTCATAGAAATGAAGGAAACGGCTCGTAACTGTTTCTCGGTGGAGGGGGGGAGAGTTTCTCAAAATCCATTTTGTCGACCTGTATCAACTAAAATCACAAATCACTGCAGGATAAGATTTCTTTCCCGGGAAATAAATCGCGAACTAATAATGGAAAGAAACGTGCATAGCAGAAACTAATTTGCTGGATTGAGGCATTCGGAATTCTACTTTGCATTTCGAAACATCGCTTATTAATTGAATTTAATTTATTAATGAACCATATTTTATGATTAAATTATATCATTTATATTTCACCAACGACCTGTCAAACCACAATAATTGATTATAATGTGTGTCCTGAGGTAGCTTACAAGACCTTGACCTCATGGTTTAAAACTGAGCACTGTCAAATTTCTTTCACCCTGCAATCTCTGCTTGAATGGTGCTACTCGCAAAACACGTCACACGAACTCAGAGCGAACAATTACCGTTGCTCGGTCATTCAATTAGATTGCATAATCTGAAAAACCGCCAAATATTTATTACGAACAATTAATCCTGTTTGTCCGGTCAATTAGGGTCGCGCGCGCAAACCATTCCCACCAATCTCCGTTAGGTGTATGTGTAGATTTTTGCTATTTTTTTCTCCCGCCTTATTTTTTGTCGTTGTGTTTCGAGATGCAAAGATAGAGAAATGTAAGAGTAGGGAGTAGGGGGTATGTGTGTGAGTACTTTATGGATTTTATCTGAATGCACTTATTATTCTAACCCCCTAAAAAAATAAATACATTTACGACCGATAAAAATGTTCATAGTTTCCCTAAAAGTCGGAAATAAATTGGGACGGCTTTAATGTATTGAGTGTCATGTTTTCCCTGCGTCACCGCCTATGCCTAAAGATTCCAATAAGGCTGAATCCTACGCATTCTACCCCGCATATAACACCCGCTAAAGTAATGAGAGATTCATTCTACTCTGCGCGCTGATTATCGACATTGATAGACAAACCTTTATACAAAGGAGACAACGGACAAATGGAATGATTCTGTTGGTTGAAACAGGGGGTTGTTATAGAAATGGGGAAAATGACGTAGGTACCAACTCGAGGGTCCATCGTGAATTGCCGTTTTGTTAGTCTATTACTTACCACATGCATGTGTCCATTACAATCACTCGCTTCCACCCATAGGATCATTCCATTTTCCCTTTTTCTTTCGCTTTGTCTTTCGATTAAAATAATCATACCGCGGCTGACACGCCGTGAAATCATCCAAATGTCGCCTTTTGCTCTGGAAAAATACAAATTATGTGGTAAATGTTGTGAAAATTTATTTTGGACATTTACGAAAATTTGAATGTGCCGTAACTGACCTTGCTCAAAAATACGAGTTTTATCGAGTGAAATTTGACAACATTCGTTGATACGGCGTTATTCCTTTGCTAAGTAGCATTGATTAACTATGCAGCCTTGCACTCTTACAAAGCATCCAACCAGCGCTGAAATACAGTTCTCTTGGACAATTTTCGTCAATAGCCATCGGATGAATCAATGTAATTACGTTTCTGAACTGTTCGTGTAGGTGTCGAACTTACTCGCGCGAATTTCTTTTGACGTGACTTTTAATTGTTTACGACCATGCCTACTTTGCAACTTGCATTCAGTGCCAATGCGCTCAGGTCAAATTTCCTTTAAAACAGAATTAAGTACGCAGCCATAAATTAGCCAGTTGTATTCTTTCGAACAGCGTTGATGTCACATTGGATGAGAAAATATGCTTCCAGTCCATTGCGGTTGATCCTTTCCAAAAATAAAGCTTTAACTAGCCCTTGTGATAAACGAGGGCTTGTGCTCAGTGAATAATTAATTATTTAAATGTAGCGGTCCATGGGAAATGGACATAGGTCCACAGACGCAAAACTTCAAGTATCGCATTTTTTTTTTTTTTTTTTTTTCGGAATGGTTATTCAACGGTACGGTACCGTCGAATAAAGCGTTATTCGGCGGCCAAAAGAAATCAACGAACCAAAGTCACTTGAGTAGTTTTTTGGTGATGAAGAGCAGTTGCCAAAGTGCAAAACCACGTACCTCTGTTTGCGACGCGATGCAGACCACCTGCCATATTTCATTTTTATTTCGGGAAACCAATCAACGTAATTTCTTGAAAGCTTCCAAAATCAATATTCTCTATTAGCAGAATATTCTATGTAATTTCAAACTGTAAGTTGCCTTGTTCCTCTTCGAAAAAACGAAATAGGAGCGGAAAGTTTGAAACTCCGTAATGGACATACGTAATTTCGCACTTTATCCATCGATTCGTCAATCTTACACCTGATTGCAGGATTTCAATTTCCACACTTCATTTGAAGAAAGGCTCCGGTGAGTGTTATAGTATTGCCAATTTTACAACACTGCCTATTTTTATGGTGTGCAAATCGAGGGTCCAACTTCTCAGAGGCGCCACCAGAATGCGCACTCCTTAAATAGTAAGAACTGACCCCAGAAACACTTACCGGTGGGTTTTACAACTGTACGCATTTCAATCAAAAGAAACTATATCCATTCTAACATGAGCCCTGTCATCCATAAGAATACGTGCATGACAAGGCTCATGTCAAAATAGATACAGTTCCTTTCGATTCAAAAACATTTAACTGTGTTACGACTTGGCCGGAGTGGCGCATGGTCGCTGCAAGGCTGAGGCGTTTGTATAAGGCGATTTTCAATTTTGGGGAACTCGCTAGAATCGGGGACTGAGGCATTTATACGTACCCGCTAGCATTTCCGATTTCTCAATGAGCGCCTTCAAAACTAGTTCGGCTGAGAAATAAGTTTGGAACGTTCGGACTCACCCACGTATGAGATACTTTCAATTATTTTTCGGGGCGTGCTCGGAGATTGTCTCTGATGACCGACGCTTTTGACTTCAGTCCGCTTAGAGGCGGACTCAATCACTCGAATTGACTAAATATAATTTTGAATGCACCAGATTAATTTTTCGGCACGGACTTGTATTCTAGTAGTTCGTAAAATTTGTATTTCTTCCCATTATTCTCTTTACTCAAAGAGTTTAGTACGGGGTCCATGTTGAGAATACAAAAAATGTGACGCAGTGGGGCAAAATATTCGGTAAAGGAGGGGGGACAATAGTTGAGTTTCGCAGTGGTTAATTCTGCATCATTCAGTGAGGAGGAATCACACGTATTTTAAAAATTAATCATAGCACAAAACGTAAATGTTTGAGACTTAAACGGGTATGAGGAGCAAACGTAAATGTAACAGAACTAAACGGATTGTTAAAAGATCACCGTTGAAAGATAACCGGTACTATCACAAGTCTTAGAAATAATTCACCTCAATCGCTCATGGCATCAAATTTTGGTAATATAAATTGAGCCGAGTTCATCAGAGAGGAGCCAACCCACATTTTCGAAAAAATTGATTTTAGAATCTTTTTGAGTTCCACTAGTCGTATATATCCCCTGCCAAGAGCCCAAAGTCGAGAAAAAAAATTAGTCTGTGTTAAGAGGGGTTAAAGTTTATTTTTTGCATTGAGCCTTGTGGAGAAATGTTGGAATTGTTCTCCAAGCCTCTTTTTCTTAGTTTCAACTTTATGTGGGTTGGTTCCTTTCTGTTTTACTCGGTCCAATTACGACTTGAAACTTTCACTCACAGAAAAAATTTTCTTGGACCCAGAGTTCAGCCCCGGTGAAAATTGGCGATAAGAGCTGCGTTTCAAAATTTATAGAAATTCTTATAGCCGGCTAAAGAAGGCTACAGAAAATCATAAAGCTGGCTGTAGAATGCGGAGAAAATCATACGGCCGGGCTATACGAAGCGATAAAAAAATATGCAGCCGGGCTGTAGTTCCTATCGCCGGGCTTTACACTTTATCGCCTGGCTGGTGCTTTTTCGCCATCGATTATAAAAGGCTATAAGAAATTTTGTAGAAATTATTGTGCTTTGGAAATCATTAAGTTTGATACGGAACCACCTTAATATTTACAAAACACATGTTATATTTTCCTTTAATACATATTTTTTCATCAAATAAAACGAGAATAATCCATACAGGGTGTGCAAACATTTCAAAGTCATGAGTTGAAAAACGCTGACTCCGCCAGATTAAATATTAGAGCCTAACACAAAGCGGAGCGGCGACGCACTGGCGCCTACAAACCTAACAGGGATACTTCACGCATTGCGCATCGCGTGAAGTATCCCCGTTCGGTTTGTAGGCGCCAATGCGCGTTTCGCGATCGCTGCCCGCCTGCCGCACCGCAGCGTGCCACGGCGCTTAAAGCAACTGTTTCACACCAGAGGTATTGCACAGTATCATACGAAACTGAAGGCGCTCTAATATATTAGGAATGACTGGCATCCATCAAAAGTACGGAGCTTTCCTCGCAAAATAAATCAAGATACTACGGCCCAAAAAGAGAGCAGTGGTCCAAAAACTCACTAAGTCCTAGCATCCGTAATTAGTGATGTTTATCATACACTTTATCGCCTGGCTGTTACTTAGTCGCCATCGGCTATAAAAGGCTATAAGAAATTGTGTAGCCGGCTATAGAAGCTATTGGAAATCTTACAGCCGGCCGTAGGTCTATGGTATTTTGGAGCATAGATTCTTCAGCCAATTTTTACCAGGGAGACTCTTAAAAAATTTGATAAGAAGAAATACTTTTGATTCAGTCAGATTTTCGCTTGAATCAAAGGGAAAGTCGCTTGAATTAAAAGGCATGGCTCTCGATTGAAGAATATTCTTCAATTCAGTCCGATTGAATCAAGAATATTCTTCTTGTCAAATTTTTCAACAGTGAAGGCTCTGGATCCAAGAATCTTTTTCCCAGCGTAATTTGTTGGACAGTAATAATAAGTGAGGAGCATCTTAAACCAAATGTTGATATTTTTTATCCCAAACCTGTTTTTTCGCTGTTCTGAAAAATTTGATTTTCCGCTCGAAGGCACATTTCACCCTACTGCGTCACACATATTCTGAGAGAAAATGAAACATTGAATTAGGTCTAAATGTATAAACATTTTCAAAGATTTTTGAGGAATAATTCGGGAAAAAACATCGAACACGATAGAACTTCCCAAAATTTACTTAAGCCAACAAATTGAAATTTCAGAAAATGCGAATGCCCCGCTAATGTTGAAAATTGAAAATCAACGTGTATCAAATTATGCATTGCCAGGCCAATTTGACTAATGGTTTTAGATGGTGATCAATTTGAGATGCTGCCGCAAATTAGTGTCAAAAACTGTGATATGCCTCAAGAATGGCAAAACTCACGCAATTTTCGTCACAATCTTTCACCAAGATCTACCATCCGGGTTCACGGAGCATCAAACACGCGCAGCGTAACGCCTCATGCTACGCGCGCACCGTAAAGTGCATAAAATGTTATCACACGAATATCAGGTGGTGTCCATTGTTAGGGAGAAATGCGCAAATTGTATCACTCGTACTGACGGGTAATTCGAAGGAATCCGCTCTGTTGGCAACATTTTTTGCCAGAACCCCCGGATTAAGTGACTTTCAGTGATCGAATAGCGGGAAATTAGGTATGACTGCGCCATAATATGAGCGTCCGTTCCGTATTCACTTTCAGTATCACGTGGGTGGTAAAATTTATGGACTGTTAGTTTATTAGAATTTTTAGGATTTCCTGGTGTTACCGCTGACTTGAGCGTCTTACTCTCGACTCAACGATAGTGTCTCATGTTACCGCGATCGTGTGGAAGAATGCCGGTGTGAATATATGTTGGTGGTCCGTTTTCGGATGTAAAATTTTGTCGTAACTTCACTCGGATCCGAATGAAGTTTACGTAAGGCGCATCCAGGTGAAGAGCGGTAGAATTTTATTCCTGGCAGCATGACCAGAAATCGTCGAAATTATTGGATATATTACGCACCGCGGTTCAATGAGTCACTTTCTAGGTTTCAGTTTTACGGTATGATTATCAATAGTGTTAGTGTAGTAATTTGTTAAAATATGCTTTTAGTAGAACCTTCGAAAAATGTGTTTTTTTTTCCACTGCAATAGTTTTCTAATCGCTGCTGCAGCAGTAAGCATTATATATGTAGTTTTTTGAGATGACCTGTATTTTTTTTGTCGAGGCTGGCTTACTGTGAGCAGGTAATTTTTTTTTTTTTTTTTTTTTTTTTTTTTTTTACATGATGCATATTAATAGCTAAAATGCGAAACCAAGTATCTCCGTTGCGGTGTTTCAAAATCACCGCTACTATTTTATTTTTTCGAAGAGTAAAAATTCAAATTTAGCCTGAAATTTATCATATACAGAAATCAGGGAAATTTCCACGGAAATCCGTTTACTAGTTTTCCAAGGAGAAAATAAAGTATGACTGGAAATCTTACAACGTCGCAAACGTAGGTACGTGGTCTCGCACTTTGGCCATCGATATGTTTCTTACATAAAAAAATATATTCCAAATTTTTAAAATTTCAGTTTTTTCGAAAAAGACCAATTTTAAGTGGTCTTAAGATCCAAAACTGAAGAAAATTAAAAATCTTCAACATTTAAGGAGTGTTTTAAGACAAACTACGATTGATTATCTCAAGTAGGCGAGGAGATAGAGAGGTTTAAAACAAGGGGTAATTTTTGCGCTTTAGGGGGGCTGGGGGGGGGGGTAAGCAGAGCGGGTAAAAGTGAGGACTTTTTGGAAAACACTACTTTTGAAGTATATAATCGATGGTAAAAAGTTCAGCTTTTTTCTAGTTTGTTTCACTAAAATCCCTTCGTTGACTGGACTTACAGTTTGAAGAACAGCTACTGCTACTCTGTTAATGTCATCGAAAAAAACATTATTTTACGTCAACAATATTTTTTTTTTTATTATAAAACTGCCCAAATGACAGTGACACCCCACTTAAACAGCTTTCATCCGTATAAAATATTGCAATAGAAGCAAAGACTTGTGCTCCACCCATGTAGGGAGTCCCAGAGCTCGTGGCCGTACACCAGGGTCTCCACTCTAAAAATTCGAGTCAAAAAAAATCTCCAAAGCACCTGTCTCATCTTGACATTAGTATCCATTTCTAGGTCAACACCGCACTTACCGACTCCTGTTGGCTTCGTTAGGAAATACTCCTACCGCACTCATCGCGCATGTGCAGTACATCCAGCTCCGTCAGATTTTGCATGGATTTGAATACGGCCGAATAAAAATTAATTATAATTCCGGTTTTTTTTGCCTGAGTTGGCAATATGGGCGTGCTAAACGTTCGTGAAGAGTCCTGCCCGACTCTATGGTTCCCACAAGAGCTTACAGTTGCCGCACGCATCATAAAAACCTGCGATTTCCATCATTGCTCATATGAGGTTGTGGAAACTTGGCAACAATGAAAAATTTGGACAATTAAATGAATGGGCTCTTAAATGGTGAGCATCCATATTGCACCTTGAGTGTAGGATTCCGTTTTTTAGTTTGTTTTACTTATTACGTGTCGTCGCCTGAGGGTCCTGTTCAACTTGTGAGTTGATGAATTTGGATTTGAGTGATGTATCTATTAAGAGAACTTTGCGCCATCGTATGATGGTTTCAAAACGAAATATTAGTCTGATGAGATGTCTTCACTATTTTGAGACGGTGAAATGAAACTGATTTAGGTGAATGAGAAGGTTGAAATTAATTTGGTCACAAAACAGACGTGCGCCGTTACGAAACGATGGCCCGTTATGTACAAGGTCTGAACTAGGAAAAAAACGTCACAGATTTTCTCTTCAAAATCTTACTGCATATCTTTCACGCAACGGAAAGTTAGAATATCAACTCCTGGCTGAGATATCAACGAGTACTCTATACACGCATTAATCGGAAGTTCAATTATAAAAATGACGATATTTACCAAACTTTGATTCTGAATGATTCTGTTTACATATTGGTAGGTATCGTCCATTTGAAGGTCGCCTTCAATTTTTCGCATAGGCAACATATCTACCGCGGAGCGCGAATAGTTGTATACTCGAAATACACGCATTCCCATCGCTCCATGAGTCCATGAGCATTGTTCAATAACCGCATCAGGTTTTTTACTGTATTGATGAGTATCGTCCATCTGAAGGTTGCCTTCAATTTTGTCGCACAAATACACTAGAGAGCGCAAATGGTTGCCTGCTTGAATGAAATTCACACATGAGTATCGCTCATAAACGGTGATAGAACCAATAGACCACCAGGGCCGGATTTACCCGCATGCCGCCCCCTTCTCATTCGTTCTGAAACATCGATTAAACCCATCAAGTGAACGTGCCGGAGGAGGAGGGGTGCATAAGACGCGTTTACTCGTGTTGGGCCTACCTCTGTGTGGAAAAGGCCTTTCATTTATAAGACATGAACGAAAAAATTATGAAAGAATAAACATGGCTGTGATTTAATAATTTTAATTTCCGCCACCGCGCTAACTGCACTGCGTTTGACTCAATGCGTGAAGTATTCCTACAGTCTTGTAGGTGATACGCGTTTCACTCCGACTGCTGCGGACCGCACTGTTTTTGACGCAATGCGTGAAGTATTCATGCAGTCTTGTAGGCGCTATGAGTTTCACGCCAACCGCTACTGACCGCACTACGTTTGACGCAATGCGTGAAGTATTCATGCAGTCTTGAAGGCACTATGAGTTTCACGCCAACCGCTGCTGACCCCACTACGTTTGACGCAATGCGTGAAGTATTCATGGAGTCTTGGAGTCTTGGAGTCTTGGAGTCATGAGGGCAGTTGTCCCTTCTTACAAAATGTAGTCCAAACAACGCCCACCATTCGACGATCCATCGCACCTTAGTGAAAACGCTGACCATCAAAATGATCAATTCTATGACAGGATTCAATCTTTACCACATTTAAATCATGTTTTTTTGTGTGCGTCTGTGTAAATTCGATGCCTTCAACATTCTTAATTTTTTTTGCACTTCTCTGCATCAGAATAACCGTCGTAAAAGGAATCTTAACATAAAACCGAAGTAACGCCTACAATTTTTATTGGGAAATATTACCCTGGGAAGTGAATCTGTCGCGCCTCATATAAATAAACTAGCACATTGGGCAGGTATCGGTTATTTAAGGTGTATCAGTTTAGTCCCATTGGTATGGTATTTAAGAGACGTTATATTATGGACACGTCGATACCGACCTCAATGTAGATTCCTCATAGTGACATCACGTCTAAAAAAGTGCATACGAGTGACCGAAGGCGGAAGTTTGCGAGTGCATTTTTTATCGCGAGAAGAATGGGAGTCACGCGTAGAGCGGACCAGCGCGCGGTGATCGCCCGGACCAAGCTCATGCGTGGGCGGGAGTGCCAACTCAGGCGCCACGCCACTCCCCCGAATTACATCAAAAGTTTGGAGCATCCTTTTCCACTCGTGAGAAATCCATTCTCCCATGGGTGGGCTTGGATGCGAATATTGCGACAAAACAAGAATTTGACCGGTGGACAACGTATACGAATCTAAGCGTTCTGATACACGTCAGGGCACACTTTTTTCACCCACAGTCATATCATCTCCAAAGAAAATCAACCCATCTGCCACTTCTGTAATTCATCACCTCTAACCATCAAACACATACTTATAGACTGCTCTGCCCTCCGTTTTCTCCAATCACAGATCTACTCCCCTATAATCAACAGAAATACAAACCCACTTACATGCGATGAACCCAATATTACTACCAAAATTCTAAAACTCTTCACCTCTCTTAATTTAAAAATCTAAATTTTCGTTTATCCTCCCATTTTCAAAATTATCTGTAAAGACGTGTATAGCCTGAGACGCTGAATGTCTTAAAATTATACTAACTAACTAACTTCACCAGAATTACACGTAGAACACGATTTAAGCAACAAAAATTATTGAAATTTAGCTCCTAACTAACTCCTAACTATGATATTAACTGAAACTATCAAAATTCATTCCATTATAGTCATTACCTAGTACCACATGTTTAGTTTAGTAGATGATTTACACTGATCGCGTTAGGTATTAATCATCGCATTTGGAACAATCTTTTTGGATCATCCCGCCAAACTATTTTCATAGCTTAAATTTACTTCGAAAGTGTAGTTACATGAACCGAAAAACGTAAACCGAGAAGCATAGTTAGATGAACATAATTGTGGTTGCCGATACGAATTACTTACTGCACCCCGGTTTATATCACCGGGATTTTCTCTCAGCATATCGTAATTATGAGAGTTTCTCCTTTGAATTGAAGGGCTTAGGGGACAGGGCACATAGAGGCAGTTTTTAAAAAAAGTTGGAATACTAATGATTTCAAGTAAAACTGGTCTTAATGCATATTCTGTGAAAAAATTGCTCCCAAATTCCAATTTTCAATCATCAAAACGTCAGTTTGAACTTTCTTACCGCCATAAGGATCCAAGTAATTTCAAAACTTTAAACACGTATTTATCGAAATGAAAAAAATTGCACTTATGCGCCTTTTTCTTCAAGCCCCTCAATTACATTTCTTAGTTGCAAAATCGTTTTTAAAATTTATAAGCTAAACACCAGAGGAAATTAAAAAAATAATCGCTCCATTTGCGATGAGTTATAGAATTAAGCTGCAGCCATGGATGTTCGAATGCATGAAAAATAGAGTAGGTGAGAAAAAACATCTGAGGTTGGCAAGAGAGCGAAGATCTTGAGTAATATGCGATCGATCGATTGTCTGCCATTTAAACCTATGGAAAAGGATCGATAAACAGTATGTTCGCAACAAACACCTTAATAATCGATTCTTTACCATAGCTTCAAATGGAGAAATATCGGTTATTCGCCGCTGCAAGAGAGCACGAGCGGAGAAGAAAGAGGAGTTGTGACCGCGAACCAAGCCGCCGGAGACTCGGTTTTGGGAGGCGCGTGTCACTAATGTTCCGAGCAGAAACAGCTCATCATCATCAAGTTTCCATTGGAGTTGCGTGGTTCTTGCTTGGCCGAGCAGCGTGGCCGCCCCCGCCTCCCACCCGCCTATTGGTGGCCCGCACGCTTCATTAATTGACCAGTTACGAAAGTTTTAATTCGTGAGACAATCGGCCCAGACACCCCCTCCCCTTCCCTCTTCCTTCAACATTCAACAAAAACACGCATCGACGTGGCCCGTGGTTACGATTTTTAATCTATGAAGTCGTGTTGGAGGTATATTTAGAGCAGATGGTTGATGCAGACGTCGATGATGAGGACTGATACTGAGATTGCGTGGAAAGAGTTATAGGTGTATATTCTACAAAGATTGAGTTTACTCCCGCAACTTTGATTTTGTTTTAATTTTGGTCCAAATTCGACTAAATTTTGTGACAAGTTCACCTATGGGCTCAGGGAAACTAATGGCACTAATAGACAACTTTTTGCGATTGGGAACTGCTGTTTTCGTCTCATTTTAGAATCAACATACCAATGGCCATAGTGCAAAACCACGAATCTCGATAGCGGTGTTTCAAACTTTCCGCTCCTATTTTATTTTTATGCGGAGAAAGTTTTTTTCTCACCCTAAAAATAATATAGGAGCGGAAATTTTGAGACTTCGCTGTGGAGAGACGTGGTTTTGCACTGTGGCTATCGATGTGTTGATTCTGAAATGAGCCGAAAAAAGTAGTTCCCAATCGCAAAAAGTTGTCCATTAGTGCCATTAGTTTCCCTGAGTCGGTAGGCAATTTTATGGATGAGTCGGAAACAGTAGTTACTGCTTGGCTGTCCATGTAGAATATCTTACTGGCAGGGAAAACATCAAGACAGTTCTCAAGAAATTTCACTGGCTAGTTTTCCAAAGAAAAAATAAAGTATTACAGGATGTCTGCGACGTCGCAAACGAATATATCGACGGTGAAACTACCAAACCACGTATCTCGGTTTGCGACGTCGCAGACTTCCTGTCATACTTTATTTTTTAAATGAAAAACTACTTGACATCCAGTCTTGAAAATTTCTGTGATTTTTCCTCTTTGTGCGGAGAAAATTCCGTGAAAATTTCAAGGAATGATATCGATTTGGTCTACTACAAAAAAATAAAATGTGAGCGTAGATTTTTAAACACCGCAAACGAGATACGTGGTTTGGTAGTTTCACCGTCGATATGTGGTTCCGTACTTTTGCCATCGATATATGCTTTTGCGGGTGAGTCAAAAACAGAATTTCCTACTTGGAATATAAAGCCCAATCATTGTAACAAACATCAAAATAAAGAAATAAAAAACCTTATGTACGACCCGCTCTTTGGCTATAGAAAATATAAATGTTGGAAAGGCACTCCTTTCCTTTCCTTTCCCTCCCGTGAATCGTGCAGTGCTGCTTATAGATCGTAACTTTTATTTCTAAAAGATCCCTCGTTTTAATCAGATTTTTCGAATGTAACCATCTACCGATATTGTTGAATAACGTTTGATTTGCCAACGTTGTTGTATATTCATTAACGGTGACATATCGTCTGACGGTGAAGAGACGACAGATATGAGCCATTGCGGTCATGAAACTAACCGCGCGATCGCCTGAACTGCCATGTAGATGGTTACAGACAATATTAGATGACACGCACACGGTATTTGCCATAGCGTGTCCAATTCTAATGAACATGATGCTTGGCATTTGAACCGAGGCAGACAGTTCGCATCATAAAGGGAAAGACCGACGGAGAAAAATATATTTGATTTTCTCTCCCTGAGGTATAGTTTTTAGGGAGATGAGGTAATATTGGGTGGTATGGAATCCTGTTTTGATTTTGAACACCTTATCGATTAATTGCGGACATTTTTAGTTCTGTATCATTCTGTTTGGCACAACTCTGGTAACGTCTAATAATCGCTGCAATTGACTGGTGCGTCTTGCCGCCTTTGTTATTTGTAATAAGTGTGTGTACGAGTGCGTGATATTCAAACTTCAATGTCTTAAACATCTCACACATAAAAATTTTCGGCAAATGGTAGACTGCAATAGCATGTGAACCTTCAAGAGTTTCCAAATTTCTTCCGCTAAAATTTTTATTTTTGAGGGACTATGAATACTTTTCCTTTAAATTTACAGGAACTTTAGGTGAATTTGTGAACAAATTTATTTTAAAAAATGGAAGAAAAATATTCACAAGTTTACCAAGAAATTCACGTTTTATCAAAGAAAATTTGGCAACACCTGATGGCTCATACGCCGTTCTTCCTTAGCACGATAGCATTGTGATAGTCCATTTCTTCATCAAAGGCAAGTGTACTAACTCTCCCCACGTTCAGTGGTCCACCAAAAACTTAATCGGCGGGAATGCGCTTTTGTTAACTGTGCGCCAACGTGACGCACCGCGCCGCATCGCGTCTCGGCGCAGCGACTTGAACGCACGGGATGCGAGGAGCCGAGCTCGACAGACGCCTGACCTGACACTATCACTTATCAGTTATATCACAGCCCCTCGTTATATTTTTCGCTTTTGGGTTTTACTCCCCCGCCGCCCGGGCCACCCGGACCCCTCTTTTTGCTCTCTTGAGCAGCTGAGTGGCTCCTGCCATTGTTTGAGACTCACCGGACGCACTTTTCTACACAGAAAAGCAATTTAAACTGGACCCGACTTACTTTTCAACACAGGGTGTTCCGTAACTTGGATTCCTCCTCACTCAAGTAGCATTTTTCGACGGAAAAATGCGATACTTTTTCGGCGATAACATCGCTAGGATTGTCAACATCTGAGCGATTATCCTCGAATTTTATTGGCAATTTTATCTTTATAAAACCGAATTCCATAAAATCGAATTTGTATCTAAAATTATCAGAACTTTTTGACTTATGATATTGCGTTAAACCATACCGTCGATAAAATAGCGATTTATTTCAAATTATGCGATGAAGTCGAAATTTATTGCAATTTAATATCCGATAATATTGAAATAAATCGACGATATATTCTCCGATCAAATCGCAACTTATGGCGATCACTGTTACTTGGGCAGCCGAAAATTGCGGGCATCGCACTTTCTTCAGACATTCGTGGTAAGGACAAAAGTTTGATCGTGTAAACCGGATGTTCGGTGATTGATATATCGATCGAGCTGCTTTGTTCGTAGAGCCGAAGCTTGATTCATGTTAGTGAATCTCTCTTTTAAGTTCGGTTTTTGAAAACTCAATCATTATGAAGTTTTGTTCCATGAATTAAAAGTTTGACAGTCCGAATTGTCTGAGTTGATATTGGACATCGAACTTCTGGCTCACGCAAAATATGTGGTCGTCCACTGAAAAAAATGACCTAGGAGACTTTGAAAATTCAGAATTAAGATTAGCACCGCTACTTCAAGGAATATTTTACGAACTTTCAGGCACAAAAAACATCGAAAAACTTCAAATTAAACTAAATTTTCAATCTGTCATATTTTCCCCAAATTTTTCGGACTCTGATGCAACTTCTTTTAGCACGCACTGAAACGCATCTGGTATCATACTACATCGTGTTTCGGTTAAATGACCTTAACTTTGTTTCAAGGTTACAAAATTGACTCAAACAATTCAATTTTTACAAAAATGTACCTGCGCAATGTTTATGTCTAAAATGGTTTTGCTTTTACCATGAGATAAGAAAAAAAAAACCCAGAAACATTTTTACAGTTGAGAATGTCCAAAATTTTGCTGGTGAGAATACAATTTGTGAGGGTTAATTTTGCAACATTGGAACACAGTTGCGCTCTCTCGAAAGAGAAACGACGAATACGACGCGCTAAACTTCTCGCATGTTTTCTTTAGGGTGACACTGATTATTTACCTTAAAACCTCACATTTGATTTTTCGACCCAGCGTAAAAAAATACCTTCCTCCAAAAATTTACCCCCTGCCTTTGAGCTCTTTTCTCAGTAACAGTCTCAAGGAGGGATCATAAGTCTGGTGTGCTATCGATATATTGATTGTTCTGCCATTTAAACCTATAGAAAAATATCGATAAACAGGATGGTCGCAACACACACACCTCAATATGGCACAGCGTTACAAATTCGTAACAACGTTATTTGGAGTTTTTAAAAATTGAATCTTTATTTTGTTGCATGATTCAGCAAATCTTCATTAGTTTTTTTCAGTTTTGAATAACTGATTCCCAAATATTTAAAAATTTGAAAAAAAAGTGGTACTTGGGTCTCTTATGCATGCCACAAAATAGATTAGTATCCCCCGGAATCTGAGATCCAAAATTAATTCATGCCATGGAGGGTTTTAATAATCGATTCTTTTCCGAAGCTTCAAATGGGAAAAAAATACCATTGAGGATTTTAATAATCTATTCTCTACCATAGCTTCAAATGGGAAAATAATGCCATCAACGATTTTAATAATCGATTCCTTACCATAGCTTCAAATGGGGAAATATCGAAAATCGACCATTCACGCTTCGCCACCGGTAGGGATGAAGGCGAAATGTCAGAGTGTTTGCAGAGCACCATGTGCAGAGGCTATAGAAGAGTTCCCAGACTAAATTGGTCTTTCATGAAGTCGTGAACAGGCGGGAGACCTTGCTACTCTAGAACTGGGATGGGGTCTTTATGAATCGAATGAGCGTATTTCAAGTCTAATTCACTCAATTGCTACGTTAATGCGAACATCTCAACCCAGATTGACTAAATATGGAGTCCCTCAGCTCGGGATGAATCCCGGTGGATGAGAAACGCATGAAAGGCACTTGATCAAAAAGATGGAAAACAACGGATTTGGTGGTTTCAAAGTCCGAAGGCCACTTTGCGCCTAGTCTTACCTATATAATAAGTTAGGGCGATCGTTATATTGCTGTGCATTATTCATAACACCGTAGTCCGCCCCTCATAATCCAATCTGTGCAGCCTTGGTGATAAATGAATATCAGCAGCATCTAATGATGTTGGGAGGGTGATGATAAATTTAAGGTGCAGAATTAATTAAGTTACCGGTGTTGACGCCTTGAGCCTTACGTGCAATTCTCATTATGGAGTATTTAATTGCATCCTCTGTGCTGCAGTTTTCTGAATAAATGTCGTATACACATTCGAGCGTTGCCAAATTTCCCCCTACAAAGGAACTTATTTTTTTAAGAAAGTTATGATTATTTTACCTTGTTTTCAGAACTTTTATTAAAAAGCGAATAAAAATGCAGACCATACACACACATAAAAGTTGCTCTCGCAACGCATTCTGTCATTCTGCGACACCTGAAACGCCACATGTGCCTATCCTCCCGAGGGTTATCGGGCAACTGACAACGCAACATCTCCACTGAAAAAATGGTATGCTGTTTTAGCGCCTATAGGATGTCAAAAATGTGTCTGGTGATCCTTAGATGCTGCCTTGACTGCCCACGCAGTTGAATTTGCATTCACAGGGTGTAAAATTAACTGTGGGGGCAGTAAAGACAGCATCTTGGGATCACCAGACATATTTTTGACATTCCAGGTGCTAAAATAACATCTAATTTTTTTTAGTGTCTTCGTCAACGCCCTGCCGTCATCCCTTCATGGGACATCCTCGTCACCTTTTCCCAGGTGGCACCCAATTCAAAACTTATGCAAGACCCTCTGAGAAGAAAAGTAAATAAAATTCGCTTAATGATGATTGACGAATGTCAGGGTGAGCCCTCGACTAGGTGAATTTTTGCACATTTAATTGGGATCAGGGCAAATCTGATCAGCTCTTTCGTCATCAGTGGCGTGGCGTGCTTTGCGATAAATCGATTTATCTACCATTTAAACCTATGGAAAAGGATCGATAAACAGGGTGTTCGCAACGAATACCTTAATAATCGATTCTTTACCACAGCTTTAAATGGGGAAATATCGATAATCGATCATTCACGCCTCGCCACTGATCATTCGGCGAATCTGAGCGTTGCTTTCCGAAGGTACCTTTTACACTTTAGGGAGGATAGCAGTGCGAGGCAGTGGCGTGGCGTGAATTGCGATGTCGTCACCTTCCAGGCAAAGTATCACAAGCGCCATGCGACGTTTAAAAATTTCCGCCGCCATTTTATTTTTTACAGAGAAATTGTTCAACGAAGCTGTCCGAAAATGTCACTGAATTTTCTTTGTGCTGCCGATAAAATTTAGTGAAATTTCCAAACAGATTTAACCAACAATTTCTCAGTAAAGAAATAAAATGGCGGCGGAAATTTTTTAACGTGGCATGGCGCTTGTGATACTTTGCCTGGAAGGTGACGATGTATCGATTGTTCTGCCATTTAAACGTATGGTAAATAATCGATTATTAAGGTGTTCGCTGCGAACACCCTGTTCATCGATCCTTTTTTATACGTTTAAATGGCATAACAATCGATATATCGCAAAGCACGCCACGCCACTGGTGCGAGGTCTCCTAAATATATTGTCTCTGAGGACCACCCAAACAAACGGAGATAATACATGCCCTAGGCAAGAGTCTTGAGCAGAGATCAGCACATGAACGGGTTTTATGACTGACATACATCCGATGTGTGTGCGAATCGACAGGATTTAACTTATGCACGAGGCGCATAAACTGCCCGTTCATTGTCGATCCTCGGTTTATATCGGAGGATGAACGCCGGGGCTGGCGCACATCAAAATCAGTTTGAAAGAGTGCACTCAAACTACAGCGCCCAACGGAGAAGGCGATGCGTGATCGGAAACGAACGGTTTCACACTGTTGCCGACGAAAATACATGACGGGACCTCGCCGTATGTTTGTGTGAGTCCAAAGTAACGAGTAATTGTATTTTTTAAGGACCCTAACGTTACTGCGAAGGTCAACGCTATTTTCACCAAAATGATGGTCAAAAGCAACTTACTGATGCGGGAATCGCATGCTGGATTTGGCAGGTGAATATTAAAGTCAACAGTCGTCGCTCAGCAGCTGAGATTTCGCAAATTCGAGTTATTTTCATCCAGATGTGTATCGAATCTATTCGAATAGTTCAGACAAATCCGACATCATCCGATAATCGCTGAGAATTGTCGCTGAATTTTGCGCGACACGCGCAAAATTCAGGCATCGGGCCGATGACTTCCACATTCAGCTCCCATAGTCAGCGTGTGATTGCGGCATGAAAAAAAAAATCGAATAAAATTTAGCCTTGTGATGGTTGATCAATGTCGGGGTGGACACTTTCCTGGGCGAGTTTTTGCAAATTAGGTTGGAATTGCTGAACGAGTCGCACCAACCTTTGGTCATGAGTTATCATTCGAGAAATCTGAGCTTTGGCCTCCAACATTAAATTTTACATTAGGTACGACGTCTCTCTGACGTAAGGGCATTGGCGAATCCAAGGGGGGGCGTAAGGGGCGCATGCCCCTCCCCCGTTTGCTCGAAGAAAGAGGAAAGAAAAGGGAAGAAAGAAAGAAGGAAGGAATCTAAGAAAGGTGGAGGAAGGTCGCTTATTTTTTGTAATTATTCCTCATTGACACGAACTGTATGATAGATGTTTTAAAATGTCGACAAATTCCTGAAGGAAGCTGCCCCTCTGGACCCCTGGACCCACTAAGACCCCCATGAACCCCCCTGGCCCCTCCGTTCAAAAAAGCGACGCCAAAAACGACCGTTTTTTGGCACAATTTGGGCCAGAAGGGATTTTTCTGAAACCGGGCCCAAACGATACCTTATGATACCCTAAAACTCTGGTAAAAATTTTAGCTTGAGTATACGCACGGTTTTTGAGAAATGAGGGGGCAAAGTTGCCAAATCGCCATCATTCTGGACAGCATTTCTACAGCAAAAAGACGGGAAAAATGGACGAAAAAGTTACACCTTTGATGGGTTTCGGCTGTAAATGTTCTCATTGGGCCCCCAAGCATTTAACTGTGTTCAGTTTCAAAAATTTTGGTCGCACAGTGGTCCAAAATGGGGGGAAATCGTCGACAAATCAGGATTCTTTGTCAAATTTTTAGAAATGGAAGTAAAATTGTCGGTCTGCTGCAGTTTTCATGGCTAACAATGTTCGTATCGGTCATCAATGCATGAAATTGTGTTCAGCTTCACAAATTTACATCGCACAGTGGTCAAAAATGGGGGAATTAGTGGACAAATTAAGATCCTCTGTCAAACTTTTTAAAAATGAAGTGAAACTGTTGGTCCCCGGTAGAGTTTAGATCCCGGAAAAATTCTTTAAATTCTTTTTTTGACTATTTAAATCTTTTTTTAATTTTTTCTCTCCATTTTTCCTTCTTTTTTTTAAATTTCTGAAAGTTTGCATATTTTATTGAGATAATGCTACAAAGTCTATTCTATAACAAAGTTCTATAAACAATACGGTCTGACATGTAGTAATAATTAAAAAAATTAAAAACATGAATTTTTCCGGGATCTAAACTCTACTGGGGACCAACAGTTTCACTTCATTTTTAAAAAGTTTGACAGAGGATCTTAATTTGTCCACTAATTCCCCCATTTTTGACCACTGTGCGATGTAAATTTGTGAAGCTGAACACAATTTCATGCATTGATGACCGATACGAACATTGTTAGCCATGAAAACTGCAGCAGACCGACAATTTTACTTCCATTTCTAAAAATTTGACAAAGAATCCTGATTTGTCGACGATTTCCCCCCATTTTGGACCACTGTGCGACCAAAATTTTTGAAACTGAACACAGTTAAATGCTTGGGGGCCCAATGAGAACATTTACAGCCGAAACCCATCAAAGGTGTAACTTTTTCGTCCATTTTTCCCGTCTTTTTGCTGTAGAAATGCTGTCCAGAATGATGGCGATTTGGCAACTTTGCCCCCTCATTTCTCAAAAACCGTGCGTATACTCAAGCTAAAATTTTTACCAGAGTTTTAGGGTATCATAAGGTATCGTTTGGGCCCGGTTTCAGAAAAATCCCTTCTGGCCCAAATTGTGCCATTCTTGGCGTCGCTCTTTCTGGGTCCGTCTAAATCCGTCTCCGCGTATCTCACCGAAACTTCTTCCTCCTTTAAGGAACATCCCAAACAGTGAACTCACTTCTAGATAGGCATCACTGGAAAAAAAACACATCGGATCTAGAGTCCAGACTCTTAAAAACATCGACAGGAAAAAATACTCTTGATTCAATCAGAATCTAGCTTAAATCAAGAACCAAGCCTCTTAATTTAAGCGGATTTCGTTTTGATTCAAGCAAAAATCCGATTGAATCAAGAGTCATTCTTGTCAATGTTTTCAAGAGTCTGGACTCTAGATCCAATGCGTTTTTTTTTTCCAGAGCATGAAGTTCCCCGCGGGAATATCGGGTTCCCGACGACGGCAACACCGAGGAATAGAAACGTAGACGCAGAAGTGCTCCAGTTAAGCAAGACGCGACGCGGGATGCGGCGGCGCACTACCGTGTCACGGAAGAAAGCCGTAAGCGCAGTCTGGCATGAGCCGCGAGACACGTAAGCGTACATGCTAACCGTGGCTCATGGGGAGATGTACGCGTGAGAGATGTAGCGGCGTCGCGACGCCCGCGTCGTGCGGCTCATCCCGGCCCGAAACCGCAAAACCGCGCGGGGTTCCCATGGCGGTTGCGCGGTTTTGACCGAGGCGTTTAAAAACATAAATCCTCATCGAGGGGCAGATACGTGATTGATCTGCGGATTAGTCGTCGTTCGCCGATAATAGTCGACCGCAGCCGTTCTGTGTGTGGTCAGCGCATGCGCCGCGGTCGCCGGGCGGGAATTTTGAAATCCTGCGCAGCGGCGTGGCGTGCTTTGCGATATATCGATTGTTACGCCGTTTAAACCTATGGAAAAGGATCGATAAACAGGGTGTTCGCAGCGAACACCTAAATAATCGATTTTTTATCATAGGTTTAAATGGCAGAACAATCGATACACCGCAATTCACGCCACGCCACTGAGCCTGCGGGATCGGACGCCTCGGAAAAATTACCAAATCTCCCGGGATGGGTGCTTTGCGTCACAATGGAGAGGAGAGCGATCTGGACGCCGATTGGGGAGCACATTGAAGGGTATCGCGGTGGGAAGAGTTACCGACAAAACGCGGTTTAAAATGGGGAAATGCATGTGAGCTCATAACACAAATCGATCGATACAATGCGAAAAAACGTATCCTTACACAGATAAAATATCAAAGCTCAACGTGCGAGACCACGTATCTACGTTCGTCATGGACGCGGACTTCCTGTCATACTCAAGTGTCTTCGGAAAAATAGACAACACTGGAAAAAAAACACATTGGATCTGGAGTCCAGACTCTTGAAAACATCGACAAGAAAAAATATTCTTGATTTAATCAGATTCAAGCATTAATAAAGAACCAAGTCTCTTTAATTTGGGCGGATTTCATTTTGCTTTAAGCTTAAATCTGATTGAATCAAGAGTCCTTTTCTTGTCAATGTTTTCAAGAGTCCGGACTCTAGATCCACTGTGTTTTTTTTTTGCCAGTGAGCAAATGGAAAATTCGCAGATTTCTGAACTTTTATGAATTTCGTATTTAAATGGAAACTACAGATTGAACCGGAGACGAGAATTCCCGTGGTTCTTAAATTGAAACAACGTTTGGAGGAGGTAAAATGATTAAACTTGCTAAAACACTTGGGAAATTCTGCCGAATGACGTCACTAGGTGGTGCGTTTCCTCACTTTGAATATATTTTTATTGCCCATATCAAAGAAAATATCGACGGTG
Organism: Bemisia tabaci; assembly: GCF_918797505.1. Lineage (NCBI taxonomy): Eukaryota > Metazoa > Arthropoda > Insecta > Hemiptera > Aleyrodidae > Bemisia > Bemisia tabaci. Next base: position 10,145,705 of record NC_092797.1, on the reverse strand, counting down.
AAACTACCAAACCACGTGTCTCGGTTTGCGACGTCGCAGACTTCCTGTCATACTTTATTTTTTAAATGAAAAACTATTTATCGTCCAGTCTTGAAAATTTCTGTGATTTTTCCTCTTCGCACGGAGAAAATTCTGTGAAAATTTCAAGGAATGATATTGATTTGGTCTACTTCAAAAAAATAAAATGCGAGCGTAGATTTTTAAACACCGCAAACGAGATACGAGGTTTGGTAGTTTCACCGTCAATATGTAAAAAATACGGCGAAATCAACTCTTAAAGCACTCTCTGATTCAGGAATAAAATGTTTGCGTGCAAATTCTCCATTTCTTGAAGACTTTCTTTATTTTTCTTCTCTGTTAGATGTTCTGTATTTTCAGGCTATGGCGTTAGCTCGTTTCTCTACGAAAAAATAAAATGGAACGGACATTCTCAATTAAACAATGCAATAGAGATGCGTGAAATCCATGACATTTCCTAACGGTTTCAATAAGTGGTTCACATTTTCGACCGATCCTACTTTTTAGGGTGAGATGCCTCAGTCCCGGCTGCAATACTTAGTGAATATTCTTGCGAGGGTTGTTTGACGACACAAATACCTTAATAAAGAAAAACTTGATAAGTGAAATATACTTGACTTTTGTCAACGCCTCACCTAAGATTTTATACGAGAGTCTTAGGCCAACTCCCTTTAAATATTTACCATGGATTTGTTAACTCTTGGATGCAACTATTCGGGCTCCATAGATGTCTGTGTTGCATACACACGGGAGTAAAGGCGTTTTGAGTATCCATGCACTTACTGCTTCATGAGCTCAGTCCACTAGTGCTCCGATTTGATGATCCTGTAGTAATCAGTAACGAAATACATACTTTCCACATGCTGGAAGCCATGCCGCTCCAGGCTCTAAATTAGTTGTAGGTTGATTTAGATTTCTGATTGCACATTTGTTTGACTCTTCAGCGAAAAAAATACAAATGCGTTGAGATACACGCGCTCAAAAGTTCCCTTAGATGACCCTTAAACGATTTGTCCGCACACCAGAGAAGGTCAGGGCCAAAGCCCACATTTATGGACGGCAACGTTGTTATGTATAGAAAAGTAAAGCATTATTCGGAGAATTGACATTGTCGCGATAATAATCAATAATACAATAATATCAATAATGTTCTCTTCATCGGCACAATAGGCAACGTTGGAATTAAGTCACGGAGTGAGAGAAACAAGCACAGCGCCTTTCATTAGTGTCGAATGCAACAAACACTACACGATTTCCATTTTAACTCCTGATGGATGCAACTATTCGGGCTCCATGGATGCCCGTGTTGCATACGCACGAGAGTGAAGGCGTTTTGACCGTCCAGGCACTCACAGCTTCATCCGCGGCGAACGGTGGATTGATCTATGGGAGGAGTCGGCCACGAAGCGTTTCGCTTCTGATTTCGCGACTTTTCCGGTATTTTTGCCTATTAACCATAGCTCAACTTTTTTAAAACTCGTCTAGAGTTTCCCGTAGAATCAATTTTTGACCGTAATTTTGCCGAAAATCGTACTGAAAAGCCCGATTTTTTGCATTTTATCGAAAAAGCTCGGGGTGCGAAATTCGAACATTTTCTTTTCGATTTGTAAGACTGAGTTTTTAATGTTGCATCTCGATAGCTGACAAACAATACCGCCGGTTTGACGGTTTGGTAGAACGAATAAAAAACTCCACCATTTTTGTAATTTTAAGGTTAGATTTACAATTTTTTCATACATTACCCTGTCATTGAAGCACTTCCAATCAGAATTGGAGAAAAACTAAAATCATCAGCTTGTTTTTTTATATTGTAAAATGCAGCAAAGTCGCGAACTCATTTTTGCCAATATTGTCAGGTAGGCGGTATAGTTCGTTAGCCCTCGTTACATTTTTGATAGCGTGCCAATTTAAAAAAAAAAAAAAAAAAAAAAAAATCCGCTACCTACACTACCGTGCTAAGAAAGCACGCCGTAAATCCATCAAGATTTTCCCTCGTTTTTTGGAACTCAAAGCTTTATAAAATAACAACTGTTTTAACGATGTACCTCAAATTTTCAGGTTAAGTTCTTGATAGTATTTATGAAAGAATTCTGTAAAAAAAAATTGTCCTAAGGTACACGAGTTTTTCTGCGATCGTACATTGTTTCCGAAAAATGTAAAATGGCGTTTACGGCGTTTTTGCGTTGCACAGCAGTAACACAATACAGCTGAATCAAGAAACGCACAACTTAGCCAAGGTAGATCCCTTTCCCCATCGTCAACGCTCCTAATGTGGCAATGCGTCAATGTCCGAGGCAGAGGAGCCGATGAGCGATCTGGGGACGGCGGCGCTCCAATAAAATCCGACAAGACACGAGCTTTTTGCTCAGCGCCCGGCTTCCTGCCGCGTGAAGAATGTTAATTGACCGTTCAGTGATGTAATTGTCAAACTGCGAATTGACGGCGAGCGCTGCTTACTGTCGGAGTAATTGATATATTAAAAGCTGCGAAAAGGCTACCAACTCGTAACTCGCGCTCGACCGTTCTGGCGGCTCGTGATCATTGCCGGTTGCGTCATTGCATTTTGAAGGAGCTGTCGACAGACCGCCTGCATCGAAAAATAAGGAAACGTTGTAAAGCACGCACATTGTGATCGGTGCAGCCCATAAGCACAAATCTCCGAATTCGATAGCCAAAAGCGCAAACGGGACTATTTGCACTTGTGTTCTGTCGATTTGGGAGATAATAGCTTCGTCGATGTATCGATTACATCGCAAAGTTCACACACACGGCACATTGATCGGTCATGCGATGTGTGTATTTCAGGGATAGGCACGAGAGAATTTGGACGTTTTATGTATGCATCTGCATAAATAGTTTCGATATTTAGGTCTTAAGGTTGGTAGGTTAAATAGCTTTTAGGTTCGATATTTTGATCTACTTTATTATTTGAATCATGACTTTTTAGGAAAAATTTAATTTTTTTTACGTATGCAAATTGAAATTTTTCTTCTCTTTTTCTCTCCTCTTTTCTTCTCTTCTTCTCTCCTCTTTTTTCTATCTTTTCTTCCTGTTCTTCTATCTCTTATCTTCTTTCTATTGTCTCTTTTTCTTCCTCCTCTTACTATTTTTCTCCTTTTTTGCCATTCTCCCCTTACTCTCTTAACTCTCTCTCCCCTTCCCCTCTGCAACAATGCATAGATTTATACGACTACGCGAAGACGTCCACTGGATTGCTGCAACGGTGTGCCCAGTAACATCCTCATTCCACCACCTTAAACGATAATTAATTACTCGCGATGCATATCACTTTACGTCTTGCGCAACGCCCGAACGTGACGCGGACTCATCTTCCCTCCCCCTTCCTCCCACGACACGTCATCGTCACGAAGGGAGGGGGAGGGGGGCCTAAAAAAGTGCCGGACTCGCGTTCTGATTCTGACTAGCACCGACAATCAAGTCGTAAACGGTCAAAATCGCCCGCTTCGACCCGCGCTCATATGCCACATCGTTATGAAGAAAAACGGGAAAGTTTGTCGGGAGGGGGGGAGGGGCTCTATGAAATGGCATTGATTTGAAGGGTAGAAATTCACCACAATATACGCTGTAAGAACTGAAATATTATTGACAATTTTCTTTTAAATCTTGCTCTCTGTGTTTTGTACTTTTTTTTCAACTACCTAAGCTAACTTACCAACCTAAAGCGCGTCTTTGTTCAGTCCTATAAAGAGTATCGATATTCCGGATGTTGTCAGAAACTTATATATACGAGTCGCTTTTATAGCGCTCTTTGGCGCTGTGCGACGCCTAATCGCCACAAAGCTCGGTCTTCCCACAGGTCATCAGGGAGTTGACAATCTCTTATCTCATTTAACACCCCCTGTCGCCAACCTCTCACTGGGCGTCCCCTACGTCAGAAACTTTTCAAGTTATTTTTCCGCAGTATTTATTGTTTATTATCAAATTTCTTTTGAAATAGTCTACACTGGCTTTTTATATGAAAACCTTACAACAATATTTTGAAAATATTCTCTTTTCCAATTTTAAAAAGTTCGCTCAAAAATCTTGCCTAAAAATGTTGCATATTTTCGAAATTATTTTGTGCAAATTGTTGCCGAGTACAAATTTTTGTGGTGAGGGGTAGTCGAGGAGAGTGTTACGCATTTTTTTTTTTTTTTTTTTTTTTTTTTTTTTTTTTTTTTTTTTTTTTTTTTTTTTCCACGTATTAAGGGACAGGGACTTCCGTCACAAAAGCGGTACGAAAGAGGAGGTGGAGGGGTTGAAAAATCAAATATAGCGTTTCGTATTTTATGAACGGTCACGATATTTGAGGAGCTTTCCGGAAAAAGGGCACATAGCGAAAAATCGCATTTGAGAAAAATGCATTTGAAGTTTCCATCATCATTCTTTGGCCATTGACAGTGACTTACGTTCGAAATCGGGAGTCCAAGCTGCGATGTAAGTTATCATCGGTGACCGGAAAGTAATGATGGAAACTTACGATGCATTTTTCTCATACGCGCCTTTTTCCCATGTGGCCTCTTTCCGGAAAGCTCCTCAATTTCACTCTAATTTTATAAATTCTAATTGCCTCATCACATGTTTCAGGTGCAGTGGAAGTGGTTCTACGTCATCCTGGTCACCTTTTTCCGCCAGATCGTCGCCGAGCCTCCCGTCTACAGCGCCTACCCCCCTTCGGGCCAGGACGGCTACTCGCCCCCTCCGCACCCCTCCCCCTCGCCGTCCCCCGCGACGAAGGACGAGGGCGAAGGGTACCACTACGCAACCCCCGTGCCGGCCGTAGATCTAGGTCAATACGATGTCCCAGTTAGTACGTACAAGCCAGTCATCCCGTACACAGCTAGTCCGGTGTACAGCACGCTGCCCAAGGCCGCGCAGGCGTACAGGCCGTACAAGAGGAAACCCTTCAAGTCCATACTCTACTCTCGGGAGCACCTGTACAAGAAGTACGGGAATAGTTTAGGCCCGTTCCCTTTCAAGTCCAGGCCCTCGCCCGATATCACGGCGGCCATTTTTAAGCCCAGGCCGCCGTCGCTGGCCTCGTCTGGGTACGCGACGGGAGGCTATTCCAGGGGACCTAGCAGTTCTAGCGGCTCGTATCCTAGCGGTTCTAGCGGCTCGTATCCTAAGAGTCCGTACCCCACAGGCTACAATGAAGTCTCGGTGAGTTTTTCCTTTGACTATGGCTGATAAGATGGTGTGAGGTGAATGTAAAGCACCTATTTTGAGGTTATTTGACTTGGATTCTGGTTGAGGTCAAAATGCAGAGCGATTGCTAAATTGCTTTCGGATCGTTATAAAATGGCTTCGATTGATAAACCTTCATCTTGGCAAATACTATTATGCCGTACTGAAGAAGAACACCGTATGAGTCTTCAGACGTTGCTAAATTTCCTTTCATAAAACGCGAATTTTTTTGAAAAGTTGGGACTATTTTTTCTCCAATATTTTTGAGAATTTCATTCACAATTCGATCTAAGGTTTGTCAATCGAAGTGCAATATTCATGAATTTTCCAAAAAATTAATATTTTATTATGGTGAATTTGTCAACATCCGAAGGCTCATATGACCTTTTTCATCAACACGGCAGTATTGATCAGAGGCGAGGCTTGAATGATCGATTGTCGATATTTTCCCATTTGAAGCTACAGTAAAGAATCGATCATCAAGGTGTTCGTTATGAACACCCTGTTTATCGATCCTATTCCATAGATTTAAATGGCAGATCAATCGATATCTCGCAAAGCACGCCATGCCACTGGTATTGATGGATTAAAGGCATCCGAATACGATACAAATATGCAGGCCCTGGCGAACGATATATCCCAGTGAATTTATTGAATATCAGCAAAAAAAAGAAAATAATTTTGACATAAAAAAAGACAGCAATGAAAACAATATCAAAATTTCAAATAATGAAAACTATATTTGCCTTAAAAAAAGCATATTTACATAGGTACATATTTATAGAAAGGTCTCGAGATTTTAAAATGTTCAATTTACTTGGAAAAAGTAAATCATAATAGGGAATTAAACAGCAATTTATGTAGTTGCGGTTTGATTCAAACACAAAGAAAATACCGCACGATTTCTAGTATAGGTGTTTATTAATATTAATAATATGACAAACAGAAAGTTGTGGTATCAAGTTATCTTTTGGTTCTTACACTGGCATGCTCAATGCTTCGATGTTAAAATACGAATGACATCGTCCTCTGCTTCACCACACCGGTCACCAAACTAAGCGTCCTCAAAACGGCCAGTGCATCCGTGAATAACGAGATACTATTCAATAGAAAAGATCATCGTAATTAACCTTCCTAATGCGTTTAAATGTAAGATTCACAGTTGCCAATCGAGGCAGCAATCAGTCTATTTCCTCCAGTTGTTTCTCTTTTAACTTCGGCGGAAATGCACGGACCGTGTTCACCAAAAAAGACTTAAACGGAGGATTAGAAAAATGGCAAATGTTGCAACCTAACTAACCACACTGGTGTGTCGTTTGTCATTCCATTATGATATTTTAGTCACATTATAAATTTACAAAGGGACCACGCCACCTCGCCACTATGCGGCCCAACCCACCATGTTTGAAAGTATCATTACTATAAGCTCTCTCACCCCCCTAAATTTCCATCTTTTGGGACATATTCTTCTACCGTTCTACGTGACTAATTTCCATGATTTTTAAGGGTATTTTGACAAGTACTAATCCTTGGTTAAGCCCGATGTATTCAGATTTTGGAAATATGACCTAGGTGTTTGTTTATTGCGTTGTATGGTTAAGAAAACTGTCATTTTAAAAATAAGAATGTGCATTTTTTTGTCACGGTTCGCTCTAAAGCACTGCTGAGCCGATTTTCATGATTTTTGCGATTAACGATAGGAAATAGTTCCTACACAAGCCCGCTATATCCAACTTACTGAACGGGGAACCCAAGAAGCTCCCTTTGAGGGTTGGGTCGCGTAATAGCCAGGAGGTGTGGCCCCAGGCGTTTAAACGTATACTATGGCAAAAATATTATAATGGAATTATATACAAATGACGCCAGCGTGGATAGTCAGATAGTATAATATTTGCCTTTCTTCCTATCCATGCGTTTAAGTCTCTAGTAAATGTGCGTCACGCTCATTGCAGCAGGTGCCTGTTTATAATTACAATAGGAGGTAGTGCCTATAGATTAGCCTAGGTAAGCCTGTATATAACTCCGCCGTTGATGTGTGTAGATGTGGGAGGATTGTTAAAAAGTTACGATTCCTAACCTGGACCTGTTTCTTAGATACTAGGAGGGAAGATGGTGGACTAACCATACGTGGTCTCGTGGTTGCTGTTACTTAATCTATTACTTACCTCTCTGGTTCATTGCAACCATCCGCTTCCATCAATAGGATTACTCCATCTTGCCTTTGTCTTCTTTATCCATCGTCTTGCCTGTCAATTTTAACAATCAGTTACCAAAGTTTTCGAAGGAAAACTGACAACCATCTTTTTACCGATTAGTCTCAAAACGATTTAGATGGAGAAATTCCCCAAACTTTTTGACAATGTGAGCGAAATATCAAGGATTATACTCATGAAAGGAATAGGAAATTTTGACTTACTTGAATCAAAAGTAGCTAAATCATTCTGACATGAGCCCTAAGAACTATAAGAATACATGCATGACAGGGCTCATGTCACTGTGAATACAGTTCCTTTTTATTTAAATGCGTCCGTTTATGCTTTTAAATCAGGCGGCACCATCGCACACTGCAAAACGGAGCTACGCGTTGAACTTTTCTTTGAGCTTTATGACTCAGCTCATCTTTTCAGTGGACAGTTGCGTCTCTAGGCTGAGGTCAAAAGTATTCGCTCAGTTTCAGGTTTGACCGACGCACAAGAGTTAACAAGGTTGAGTTCATTGGCAAAATTAGAGACCTCAACAGCACGCAGCATTTTCAAACAATTACAGTTTCGCTCAACCCAGAAGAATGAAATGTTGTTGCAGCGTCTTTGATATCAAAAAAGTGTTATATGTTACTGACAAACCCTGATTATCAGGCAAACCTAGGTGTGCCTGAAAATTTCAGCAAACTTACGTTTGCCAAACGCCATTTCAGGCAAACCCCGATTTTGTTTTTTACCGCTTTGACCGTACCACTTAACATTTTTTTATCGCAAATATAACGGTACCGCTTAACTTTTTTTGGGGTGTCAATGCCACGTTAGCACCAATTGCAACAACAAGTAGTCAATAAGTCTTCACCTCTTTACTTTTTTAAACATTTTTATGACATTTTTTACAGTACTTGTGCAACCATCAATTTTCTATGCTACTTTCCCCTATACTTGTAGCCTTTCTCAGTGTTGTACGTGTTCCCGAAATAATGTCTACTTCAATCTGTAAAAATTTGGTCTCCTCGGTTTGCCTGAAAATCGGTGTTTGCCAGTAACATATTTAATCCGGAAAATTAGATTTATAAAGGATTTGATATGCCAGCTCCCTCGTATATTGGCCTCCTCGAGTTGGAGCATCTTTATCGGAGGGCATGGCTTTTGGGCTCCATGTGAAAGCTGCTCCTGGCTCAAAAATGGCATTATGTTGGTTCACTATTCTTAACAGTGCTTCAAGCGAATAGAGTCATATTTTTAGTAATTGAGAGCAACAACTGCGCACAGAGCGCGCCATAAAAAAGTCCGATGTAGCGTGAAATGGTCAATCGGAAACAGATCATGGAGTATCCATACCAGGACTCGAAAAGAAAAAATCCCTTTCCGATTCTTCTCGTGGTGGCGGATGGTTGCTATGGACAAAAGAGGTAAGTAACGGAAACCAACTAAAAACCCTATGGTTCAAGTTTCTTGCATCAAGATCTATCTTAGTCTACAACAACCACCCATTTTAAGCGATAGAATAGGTCCATTTCCTCTTTATCCTCCTTGTCCATTGCTTTGTCTACCAATTTCAATGATCAGCCCACTGTGGACGCGTTTACAAACGTACTTTTCTCTCAAATTTATACTTACCTCCTAAATTTACTTAATATAAGTAATGCACTGGGTACCATCAGGGCCAGATTTACCTACTTGCCGCCCATGGGCCGCCTGTATTTTGCCGCCCCCTTCTCATTCGTTTTGAAACATCAATACAAACCATCAAGTGAACATGCCGGAGGGGGAGGGGTGCATAAGACGCGTTTACCTACTCATGTTGGATACATTTTTTGCGAAAGTTCTGTCAACACTACGAGTAAAATTTCACGGAACTTTGCGCGAAAGTTAAGTTTCGTAAACCTGTCTCTGTGTGGACAAAGTCCTCCACTTACAAGAAATGAACCAAAAAAAATAATGAAAGAACAAACATAAATGTGGTTGAATAATTTTATCTTATTCCGCCGCCGCTGCGCCTGCGCCGCGCTGATAGCACTGTGTTTGGCGCAATGCGTGAAGTATTCCTGCAGTCTTGTAGGCGCTATGCGTTTCACGCCAACCGCTCCTGACCGCACTGTGTTTAACGCAATGGGTGAAGTATTCATGCAGTCTTGTAGGCGCTAATATGTGTTACAACTGTTACATGCCGACCGCCGTGCCGCGTCGAGGGCCTGTCCTTTTCTTTTCAAGTCCTCGCGTCATCAGTCCTCTCTGCGCTGATTGTGAGCTCCGGGCCAAATTGCGTGTTTAGTTCCTCTCTTAACTCAAATAATTAAAGATGCTGTCTCTTGTATCACCGAAAAACGAAAAAATTCGAAATTACCATACTCTCAGGAAAGAGAGTTTTTGTCCCCTTTTCTCATTGATAATTTCTTTTTTTCTGAATTTTTTTTTCATACCTACATTCAAAAGAATTGCAAAACTTGCCGCCATGGGCCGTGACCCATGCATATGGCCACCCCCTTAATCCGGCCCTGGGTACCGTCTGGGAAAAGGCGCGGACGTCTTATGAAGATGGCCTTTTGGGAAGATAGGCACTTGTGACGTTTGGGTGTCGCAGAACGCTAGAGTGCGTTGTAGGAGCGACTTTTTTTGTTTGTATCTATACTTAGCTCTTGAAGTGACTCTTGAATTGGCTTGATTCCAGGCTCCGGCTTACTACGAATTCTCGTACAAGATCGAAGACTACGACTCGGCGAGCGATTTCGGGCACAAGGAGGGACGCAACGGGGACACGACGTGGGGCTCCTACTCAGTGCTGCTCCCTGACGGTAGGAAACAGATAGTCGAATACACAGCCGATGCCAGTGGCTACAGGCCCAAGATCAGATACGAGGATGGACATCTTCCTAGACCTCGCTATTGAATCCGATTTAACGCTCATCTGAAATCGCATGAAAAATTGCTGCACCGAAAAAAAAAGATGCTGCAGTAACATCCCGGATGTTAAGGTTGTTAAATAAATGTGCGACAACTCTTGGATGTTGCTATACTCTGGCGGTTAACGTAGCATGATAGGATGTAAAACTAGGATGTTACTTTAACAGCCGGAGTGGTAATGACAACATCCAAGAGTTGTCGCACATTTGTTTAACATCCAGGATGTGACTACAGCACCTCTTTTTTTCCGTGTGCACGTACTACACGAGCTATTTGTCAAATCAGGCAATCGGTCAGGTGTCCAGGCCTATGAAAAAATTGGCTATGACACTTGCCCTAAGATGCAAAAGGACTTTTCATAAATCTGATTTTGTAGGAAAGTGAAACTTCATTATCCATGAAATTTCAACAATTTTTGAGGGGCTGCGCATGAAATTGCGGTTTTAGGTATAGAATGTTGTCATTTATCTTAGAGGAGAAACATTTGCCTGAACAATGTACATTCACCTAAAACACATCTTGCGTTCGGCCGATTATTCGGTCATTCAGTCAAATGTCAAGTCAAATAATCAGACCGGATGTTAGAAAAAATCAATGAATTGCTTGATTTGACCTGTAACTTGTCACATTTAGTATAAAGCAGATGCCATATAGAACCAGGAACTATAAAGCAACGCCCACTGCCAGGCAATAATTTTATCATCGCTTCTCGTGGTTATTACAGTTTTATCACACGTTTCATCACACGTTTTATCACGTGCCGCGGTAATTAATCAATTACACTTAAGTAAATGTGTGAATTGGGTTGTAACGATGGGTAATGCAATATGTGTAAGAGTGTTAGCACCTATTTCAAATCGCTGCTAATTAAGGTAGCACATTTTTTTCAGCAAACTTAGATAAAAAGGGTGACAATATTTGTAACTGTGAAATGTGATCAAGTTGCAACTGACTCGATTGAAATCTCACATTCCTGTGAAACACCGACATTAATGGTGTCTATGAAATATTGATGATTATATAAAACACTCCTGCCAATTGAGCGCCATTAATATCATTCCCAACCGATCAGACACTTCACATGAAATGTTCTATTCATTTAATATTTTTTAAGTTTATTTTTATTTTCCCCAGAATTTTAGCCAATTTTTTTACTTGATTAAAAATGAGAGACTTTATGAGAAGGAGCAAATACAACTGACCACATGAACACCCGCACCATGGGTATCAACTGACCGACGGGTGAACTAGTTACAAATTAATTGGATCAATAAAACCTGGCACGAATGATACTTCTTTTTCTCAGATTATGTTTTAAAATTGTTGACTAGCTTATTTGAACTGCATGCGGGTATACAATTATAATGGTCAAAATTGGAGGATGTGGAAATTATCGGTATTTTCTGGTAATCATACGGGTAACTTGGGTGATAAACATGTCAGAGGAGCTTTCCTAAAACGTTTGGCTCCGAAAGTTGGCTATAAAATAACTTTCCGATGTGCTGAAATTAAGATGATTCTTGAGTTAACACTCCACAATTAATTAAAACATCAGACCCTGCCCTCCTCAATAAAAAAGAGTTTAAAACATTTTACTTACTGTTATCTGCTCTATTTAAGCTATATTTTTTCAAGATGAGTGGTTGGCCGAAGATAGATCAACTCTATATTAATTCGATACGTTCTTAATTTGTCATACAATTTTGCGTCCCTCACTTTTTTTCAACAGTCTGTAATAGCTCCCGTTAATGAGGATTAGAGACTAATTCATTTTGGTTAAGTCATCAAAAAATGAATCCGTTGCTCAAATGTAATGATTTATTTACTCCCTATACTAATTACATTCTCGAGTGTAGATCAAATTCAGGTTTTTCAAGTTTACCATCTTTAATTATTTTCTTGTATACCTTTTCTTCATTTCTCTTCTCTTTTTTATTTCTTTTTTATTTCCTCTTCTTTCCTCTCTCTCTCTCTCTCTTTCTTTCGCTTCTATCTTCTTTTTCTGTCTTCTTATTTCTTTCTTTTATCTTTATTTCTTGAGTGTGTACCTGCGCAAAAAAATATTTTGTAAGTATTGTAAATATTATAAGCATGCGTAAAATATACCATAGTTACCTTTTGTAGGAGTCTCCTATATAAACTTAAGTAAATCAAAATATACGAATTAATGTTAGAAAAAAAAAAGCCTATTTTCTTTATCCTTGAAAGAATGTGGATTTTCTCTTAAAGAATGGTACCTGTTGGAGGTTACGCACAAAAAATTGACACTTCCTCTTCTCTGATGTAAAAACGACGAATGCGTGGCGAAGTCTTTTCATGACATGGTCACCTCAGTAAAAATTAGAGCGTGCATCTGAACATGTTTTAATATTTATTTTTTGTTTTCCCCCGCTGAAGGGTCAGAATAAAAACCAATCAGATATGTAATTCAAGCTACGGATAATTTAGAGCCCGTTTTAGGACCCAAAGTTTGTGGAAAAGATGTCTTACGTTACTGCTTGCCTTAGAATCATCGATTTGGCTTGTCGGTAGGCTTATGATGATTACGTAGTTTATTACAAGACCTCACTGAAAAAGAAGTTAGGTCATATGAACTGAGCGATCGGTGATCTATTACCCCAACATTCCGGTTTGTCAAATCGAGTTTTCAGTTCGTGAAGTTAATCGAACGTCCGGTTCACGTAATCGAGCATCTTTTATTAATTCATTTTACTTCAAAAGTTGGGTTTAAAAACTTGAAAAGTTGTGGTGATATAAAATGCCAAATTTTCAGTTCACATAACCGAACATTTTTTCCAATTTTATTCTCTCCGATTAAAACCATCTCATTCAAGAGTAGATTTGGAGGACAAGGCGCATAAGTGCAGTTTCAATATGCAGTTTGAAATATCAATGATTTCAAGGAAAACTAGTATTAATGCATATTCTGTAAAAAATTTTCTCTCAAATTCTAATTTTTAAGTATCAAAAAGTCAGTTGGAACTTTCTTTCGATCATAAGGATCCATATCGAAACTTCAAACTCGTATCCTTCACTGGAAAAAAAACACATTGGATCTAGAGTCCAGACTCTTGAAAACATTGACAAGAAAAATACTCTTGATTCAATCGGATTTTTTCTTAGATCAAGAACCAAGCCTCTTAATTTGAGCGGATTTCCTTGTGATTTAAGCAAAAATCTGATTGAATCAAGAGTATTTTTTCTTGACAATGCTTTCAAGAGTCTAGACTCTAGATCCAATGTGGTTTTTTTCCAGTGCTTAAAATAGGAGAAACTACAATATGCGCCTCGTGCCTCGAGCTCCCCAATTTGTCAAGGCCATGCCCCTTTTAAACAACGAATATTTCAATTGAAATACAGCTCGTATTTCTGTCGTTTCATTCCAGGTTATTGCAGTCCAAATTGACTGCAGTCCGGTAAAAAGCCATTCATCATTGGACCACGTGAGCGGCATCGATCAAATGCGCTCGTGTTCAATGAACTTGCGATGCATTCATGCCAAAATATTGGGCGAGTGCTAGCCTTGAAACTTCGTCGCTTGACTGACGAAATGGCGTAACTACCACTTGAAATGAGCCCGAGATAGCATTGGATTATATGGACGACAGGGTTCATCGCGAAGTGCAGTTACGCCCTTATGTCAAGAGGGCGACGACTTGTTCGTTTGAGCGACGTCTCAAAGTTGAAGCAGCTGGCACTCGTCACTCGAGTGCGTTTGAACTTGGTCCTCCGAAAAGTTAATGACGGGTTGATTCGTTTATGGTCCGAACCTAACATTGACGAATAATGTACTATCGGGAGCAGCTTACGAAATTTTTCTCCATGCGGTATTTTTTTCTTTCTTTTATATTACTTTACTAATCTACGAGCACATTGGGTTGCGCAAAGGTCGCTGTGTGCGGCACATATTGTGGCATACTCCAGCTCGGTGGCAATTTTGCGAGTTGACACACTGAAAAATAAAATCTCGGTGTTTTTACTAAGAAAAGGGTTAAATTACCAAGAATTCAGGATTCTATTTGATCCTAGTTTTTTCTTGGTATTATTACCATTTATGGAATTGGTAATTTTACCGAGAAATCTCAGTAAAATTATTGACTTTCTCGGTACTTTTACTGGACCCCGGTAAAAACGCCAATATTTTTTTATCGACTGTGGTAGAATTACCGATATGAAATGGCAAAGTTACCGGGAATTGATTACCAATAAAAGTGGTATTCTTACCTCAGAAAAACAGTAAAAATACCGGTTTTTAGGTAAACTTAACAGTCTGTCTTGGTAAAATGACCAATAATTGGTAAAAAAGTGAGATGGTAAAGGTACCAACGGGCCTTGGTAAAAATGCCGATAATTTTTTTTCGGTGTGGCGATTTTGCGAGTTGACACCACTATCTAATACTCACCCGTGAAATCTTCTTCTGGTAAAGTTTACCAACTCAATTTTATAACGAGATAATTATAATCATAGAGAGAGAGAAAAAAAAATTACGTACAAATATTCAGCAAAGTTAAGCTCAATTCGGTCATTTTATCAGACTGTGAAATTTTTAGATCCCCCATCCATAAAAACACATGATTATTGTGTAAGACTTTTTATTTTTTTGTGTATGATTATATTCTGCAATTTGCAAGAAACACGAACATGCGGTTGAAGTGTAACACGCACATTCCACAACGAGACTTGATTCCGAATTTTAGAAAGAAAAAATTAGGAAAAGAAGGCGGGGAAAATGTAATGAATGTTACCACTTCATGCATAACTTGGGTAGCGGTACTGTGTACGAATCCTGACCTACTCTAACTTACTTGCTACTCAATGCAGGAGGTGATTCCTCAGCAATTGAATTTGTTGGCACTTGAGCTACATTTGATTACTACACTTACACCTTGGACTTGAGTTGTTATGCAAGAGCTCGTTGGTCGGGAGATTAAAACATTCCAGCGAGTACTTTTACCTCTCAAAAAGAGAACACTCATATTTCAGAGGAAAGAATGGAAATCGGGATTTATACATTCTTGTGTGATTTCAATATCCTCCTCGTCTGAAACAGGATTTAGAATATTTCACTTATGTTTCTTAACTTCATATTTGACTAGCTTGAAGTTCAATGACGCGTACAGTTGAAAGATTGGTTAATCTCTTTGATGAGATAATATGTTTTATAATGACACTAGATGTGAAATTTTGAGTAAAGATTGAGAAAAGGAAGAAAACAATCTGCATGCGTATAGTGATTTATTCATACTTTGTCTGGTAGCCTATAATATTAGTCGATTTTTAATTTAGATTTTTTTTTTAACTTACAACAAAAACAAAAAAATGTGCATGTAGACTGCGGATTGGCACATGTAATTTTTCCACGAAGCTCTACACTGAAATGCATCATTTTAATATAGGTTTTTTTTATCCAAATTCAGATCTTTTAATAGGAAGGAATAAAGGGGAAGGCATTACTCCTCCCTCCCAATGTAAGTTCAAAGGTCAAATACTATGATATCATGGATATTACATGTTCCAAATTGATGACTCACCCCTGCATTACCCACACATACCCGTTCAAAAGCTTTACCACTCACGCACCTTCAAAATAATTTAGGTCCAGTCGCTTCCTGATATGAAAAGGGGCATCTCTCAATCTCCTTTAACAATGAGAAATGAATCGGCATTTACTACGAGCTCAGGAACCGGCCCTTCTGTCTACACGTGTATAGCTTTCCCGTTTTAAGCTGCCGTGCAGAGGAGGAACAATGTAACTCCAAAGAGATACCCTATGCAGATTTGTGTTTTTTCTGAAGCACGTCAGTCTAGCGTACAGGTCTGTGGGTATTCATTTGAATAATCTCCGCTCAATATTGCATCGAACGCGACTCAATTAGCGGACAACCTGGTTCCATAGTTGCGAGCTTATGGACGAAATTTCGAATTTATGAAAGTATTGAAAAAAAGCCTTTTGTAAACTTTCTTCAAATATAAAGCACAACGTACGGGATGAATGTACTGACCTCCGGTTCCTTGGTAAAATGTTCATTTCAAGAAACTCTTTTTAGATACTTCTTGAGTAAAATCTACAAGAGATAAAATTTAAGTACCAAAAGTTTAAAATATCTACTGTAGTATTTTAACACTGAAAATGTTTGAAAAAATGTAATACTCTATATTAAAAAACAGTAATTTTTCTTGAAAGACTTTTTTTTACTTACATTTTTCCGGATTTACCTAAAATGAGATCCAAAAGTGTTTCCAGCAAAGTAATTTTTAACCGTTTTTTAAGAATTTTTGAAAAATGCTTTTTATACGTCATTGCTGGTAGGATGTCTGCCTATTGGTGATATGACGGGTCAATGTCATTCATAAAAATCTACACGGGAAAAAGAGCTAGGAGCTGTTGGATGAAAAGGGCATTTCCAATTAATACTAACCCAAATGTTGCGGTTCTACCTCTTTAGTTGCGATACTACCACAGTCTATTAGAAATGCATATATCTTCCAAAAATTGGGGTAGAGCCATAAGTTTAGGGGATAGCCCTTAACACTTTTTTCCGCGAACAGACAGTGATCAATTTGAGCGGGATTTTGGTTTTTCAATGAGGCCGGCAATGCGGTCATCGGATCGGGCAGATCAGAAAATCAGTTAGGACGCGGCTCACGTCAACAATAGACCTTCACCCGCGTTCGGGCGATGACGGCGACGCGACAGTTAAAACAGACCCGTGTGTCGCGGTTATTCAATCTGCTTATAATATTTCACTGGACGCATTCTTCCAGCTGTATTACGGGTTGCGGCTTGTGCAACGCCTTTCATTGCGCTTTCGTTTCCATTAGCCGAGCCTCGGACCTCGGACCTCGGACGATCCGCCTCGCCGTGACGTCATTCTCGGCCAATTGGACGTCAACACGCAGAACAGATCGATTCGCATCGAGAAATTTGAATAATTGTACATATTTCTGCTAAATGGAATTAGAGGCAGGTGGGAAAGAAGGGGTGTGCTCGTTAGTTGAGGGTCATAAGAGTGAATGGGAATTATTAAGCGCCAGTGACGTCAGCGGCGACAGATTCGGATCGGAATCAGGGATGGGGCTCTTCAACTCATGATCCTGGTCTTCAACGCTGTAGGCACATGCGCACGGCTTATAATTAGCATACAGTTGACGCTCAGTTCCGTTTAGTGTAAAATCCTGTTTTTCAATTTTCCTAGTAGGAATCACGCCCAATTTTACATTGTTTCTTATGCAGCTCACCACGAGCACACCCCATCTTTCCTACTCGTCTCTAGTTCCGCCTGGCAGAAATACCTCCAATTACGTATTTCTGTGTTCTTGGGATCAGCCATTGGCGGAACTGGGGGGGAGGGGGGGCAAAAATCTACTCGGCCCCTCGAAGAAATGTGAAGCATTCTGGTAAGTAAGTACGCAGTATATTTTTCATGTTGAGAATTGTAATTGGTTCAAATTTTTGGCGAGAACAGCTCAGAATTGCTCCTGAGGCGGCTCAATTTCTAAAAATTTTCGCGGAAGGCCCTGCCCACCTGCCTGGACCCCTTTTCAAAGCTAGGAAAATTCCCGAGCCCTCCCCTGGTAAAAATTGGCGATAGGAGCTGCGTTTCAAAATACCATAGGAATTCTTACAGCCGGCTAGAAGAAGGTGATAGAAAATCATATAGCTGGCTGTAGAAAGCGGAGAAAATCACACAGCCGGGCCATACGAAGCGATAAAAAATTATACAGCCGAGCTATAGTTCCTATCAACGGGATATACAGTTTATCGCCATCGGCTGTAAAAGGCTATAAGAAATTGTGTAGAAATTCGTGTGCTTTGGAAATCATTAAGTTCGATACGGAACCACCTTAATATTTACAAAACACACATTATATTTTCCTTTAAAACATATTTTTTTTCATCAATTAAAATGAGAATAATCCATACAGGATGTGCAAACATTATAAAATCATGAGTTGAAAAGCGCTGACTCCGCGAGATTAAATATTAGAGCCTAGCACAAAGCGGAGCGGCGACGCACTGGCGCCTACAAACCTAACAGGGATACTTCACGCATTGCGCAATGCGTGAAGTATCTCTGTTAGGTTTGTAGGCGCCAATGCGCGTTTCGCGCTGGCTGCCCACCCGCCGCGCCGCAGCGTGCCATCTGCTACAGTGCTTGAAGCAACTATTTCACACCAGAGGTATTGCACAGTATCATATGAAATTGAAGGCGCTCCAACATATTAGGAATGGCAGGCATCTTTCAAAAGTACGGAGCACTCCTCGCAAAATAAATCAAGATACTACGGCCCAGATAGAGAGCGGTAGTCCGAAAACTCACTAAGTCCTAGCATCCGTAGTTAGTAACGTTCAGCATACACTTTATCGCCTGGCTGTTGCTTAATCGCCATCGACTATAAAAGGCTATAAGTAATTGTGTAGCCGGCTATAGAAGCTATTGGAAATCTTACAGCCGGCTGTAGATCGATGGTATTTTGGAGCATAGATTCTAATGCCAATTTTTACCAGGGTCTTCTAGCACTGCTTGAAGCTGGAGTGCATGTTGTATACTCAAAGAGTTGAAGGTGTTTTTATTTTCCTTGCTCCTTTATCTTGATTGTGGTGTCAACAGACCCCCTTTTAAGAATCTCCAACGGAATTCAGCCTTCATAGATCTGGGATGAGAAAATCAAACACCAAAAGGAGAGAAAAAATCGCCTTCGTCAGCTCTTCACGAGAAATTGGCCGAATAGATGGCTCAAATTGAAGGGATATAGAAGTAATTGGTGACAAAATTGCGGCTATGATACTGCAAATATTTCCGGGTGATGTTAATCTAAGCGTTTGATGAAATAAAATCAATATGATATCAAATTGATATCATTATGACACCTTTAATATGATATCATACATACATACATATGAGTCGCTTTTACAGCGCTCTTCGGCGCTCTACGACGCCCAATCGCCACAAAGCTCGGCCTTCCCACAGGTCATCAGGGAGTTGACACTCCTCATCTCACTCAACACCCCCTGTCGCCAACCTCTCACTGGGCGTCCCCTACGTCTCCTCCCAGGAGGAACCCAATCAAGCATCTTTTTGGCAGCCTCTCTTCAGTCATCCTATTGACATGACCATACCAGACAAGCTGTCTGGTCATGACGTCGAACACGATGTCATTTTCGACTTCCATTATCTGACGCACTCTATCATTACGGACCCGATCTCTCCTAGAAATTCCTGCCGACCGTCTCCAAAAATCCATCTCCGTTGTTCTTAGCATATCCTGTGTCCGTTTCTTCAGCTGCCAAACTTCACATCCGTATGTTAATATACTTTTGACTACAGCGTTGTATATCCTCCTCTTGTTATCTTTGGAAATCCGCTGATCCCAGAGGATTCCATTTAACATCGCTATAGCCTTCCTTGCTAAGGTGTTCCTTTCCCTTAATATGATAATATGATATCATCATGTTTAAAATCATTATAACACTATTTTCATATCATTTTGACATGACAATGATACCATAATAGCAGCACTAATATTAAATCATCATGCTCAAAATCAATAATCTAATCCCATACAGGAGAGCGAATGTGCAGTTTAGAAATGCAAGCAGACGCAATACTTTGAGAAAACTTTTTTGAGTGCTAATATCTCTCTAGTTCGAGATCCAAAGTGTCCGGCAGAAAAGGATACGTCATACGAACTTATTAATACGTACCTCATTACCATTACCGTACCTTTCGATGGAACTAAACCTCTCGCAACTTATTTTGACACAATTGAGTTCCCTGAAGAGTATGTACGACAAGGCAGTCTAGAAGTCGCTACCATTTGTTTTTTGTGATATGTCAAATATATTTCTTCACATTATTTTGAAAAGTAGTCTAATTATTCTCCAGGAAGTTAATAACACATAATTTTATTATTTTAACGAAACAAAACACAAGAAAATTGGAAACCAACGCTAAAAGCAAACAGAATGCCCAGGTCATTCGGAGATTATTTCAACACCCCCATTAATAATAATAAGAAAGACTGGTTATCACAGAGGCATTATACATATTTTCGTTTCCTAGTTGAGAAGGGGAACATTGAAACCACCGCGTAACGTTCCTGGTATGTTGTATGTTTTTAGCCTTGGTTTCCAATTTCCTTGTGTTTGTTTCGTTAAATTATTTGGGTTATTATTTTGTATCATTTTCATTTATTTTAGTCTGGCTTATTTTGAATAATAGATTTAAAAAATGTCTTACCTCCATTACCCGCAGTTGTTGGAAGCAAGGTGCAAAGGTGATTAAACTACGATTAAAGGCGCCACCCACAAGCCTGTGGTAATAGAGGGCCCGCCGGTCAATTATTATGGATCACGTTACGTTTCTGGCAGTGGACACCGGGTCAGGAGTGCGTGCCCATCAAACGTGACATCTGCAAAGGACGAAATCAAAAATGAAAGTATATAAGGATGACATTCCACACAGTCCGGCTACTCTTTTACTTGCTATCAACCAACTGTTGTGTGTGTAGTGTTTCGTTTGATTGGATTATTCAAAAATGAAGGTAAGCTTGGCTTTAATGTTTATCATCACATCCAGGTGAAATACCTTTAGGATTAGGAGTTATCTGGTGAAAGATTTTACTTAACTAATCTTAGCGTCGCAGTTTCATGACAGCGTCTTAGTAGTTATTTAATAATTACCATTCGCCTAAAACAGCAATTAAAGTACTAAAACTTGTAATTTACTTACCCTGTAGGTATGCAGTATTAAATAAATTTAGAAATGATTATCTAAAACAGGGTGAAGGCGGAATGAGTTTCGCACGTGTCCTAGTTGTTGTTTTGTATTTAAATTGTAGATTTTTTGCACAGAACGGATAATGAGTTTACCAGAAAGAGATCTAGACACATTACGTTAATAGCAAAAAAAAGAGGTTTGAAATGTTTTTCTTTCACAAGACTTAATATAAGAAATGAAATTTCAGTCCTTATTGTGTAACACTGTAATCACTACGCGCAATGCGTGAAGTATTCATGCAGTCTTGTAGGCGCTATCGCGCCGTGTGCCGGCCGGCCGCGCTACGCGCAATGCGTGAAGTATTCCTGCAGTGTTGCAGGCTCTAATATGCGCTTTGCGCCGGCCGGCCGCGCTGTGATAGCCGCGATTATTCAAACTCGCGCAGTTATTGTTCATTAACTATTGATTTGGAAATCTCCTCATACTTGTAGGTTTTATTTATTCTGAAAAAGAAAGTAAAGTATTAAGTAACGTCAAGGCACTTGTAAGTCGTAACTGAATAGTTTGAAAATGTAACTTACTTTCCCTGTGCCACTTACTTTGAAAACTTTAGACGAACATTCTCATTTCTTAAATAAATTAAACAAGGAAGGAGTCCTCCTTTCCAACGAATAACAGTTTGAGGAAAATATTAATGTTATGAAAGTGAAAAAAGGAAAAAAAAATTGCAAACAACTAAGGTGACGGCACTCATCAGACCGTTTGCGCGATCAAAATAGAACCATTGCCTTCATTTTTCCATAAATGCAATAGAGATATTCATGGAGTAGGTATAGTTGCATCAGGTGCATCAAATAAATAGTGTGTCACTTTCCGAGGAGAAATAATCACAGGACTTTTTAAGGATGCACAATGCATAGCCACCGTAAACTTACGAAAACATCGGATTTGAGTGCTCTTTTAGACGCTGGAAGTTTAATGAGCTCATTAAACTTGTCTTGGATTGGCATTTCCTTGGAATTGACTTAAGCATAAAATTCTCTAAAAAAAAATTCTCAAAGTGGTTTGAAGTCAATACGGTTTCAAAACTCGTCTTATAATTTCTGTCATGGGAAATTCGTAAAAATATGAGGAGGAACCCTTAAATAAAACTACTTATTATTTAAATAAAATAATGGTCGAGTAAAAATAGAACACGTGGATTTAAGAAATTGAACATTATTTATGAAACTTCCAGCGATGAAGAAATGTTCAATTCTACTATAAACGACAAGAATAATTTAAGACTCTGACGTAAAGTATGGCAAATAAATTTTTAATTTTGGTAGTGTGTGACTTTTTAGAGAAGAAATTTCGAGAAATTTCATGGCGGAGACAAATCTTATGCTGACGTTGGGTATCCATTATCTTTAATGTTACGAGCATTAAAATTATTGTTATCTATTTTTCCACACAATACAAGCAATACATAAACATCCTAGATGTAACAGAAATTGCACGGCTCGTCTCTCTCACGCCAAAAGTACTTGGAAAGTTAACTTAGCAATTTTAGGATTGAAAATTAACAGCGCGAAACTGATGGTTCAACTTTTAACATCCACGATTTTAAATCAACTCCCATTCTATTCCGTGGATCGTTATTAAAAAATGTTGATAACAATTTCAGGTGTTGATTGTCTGTACTTTTGCTCTGATCGCAACGGTCTGCGCAGACAAGTCCGCCCCGTACCCGGCGTCTGGCGCTAAACCCAACGGACCTATATTCCTGCTCCCTGTTGGAAAACAGGCTCCTGCTGCGTCTCCTACGAAGGCACCAACCCATGTCTATCCATACGCTCCTGCCTCTCCACCAAGCTCCCCAAAGGCACCAGAGCCAACAACGGCCAACCCTCAGGTAAGATCCTTATTTAGGTCATCTACTGCAGAGGGGTTGAGGAGAAACCTGAGCTTTTCTAACCTTTTCTCAAACACTGAAAAAAAAGATTGCGGTAGAATTTACCATTCCTTCACGCTGTATTTAGCACAGCGTGAAGAAATGGTAAATTCTCTTAATCCTCAAGTCGATTCTGCCAGAGGACCCTCCCCAGTACCTGTACCAGTATGTAGTAACGTTTACCTTTCTTCTGGCAGAATTGACCCTGAATTGACGCTGTGTGAAATACAGCGTGAAGAAATGGTAAATTCTACAGATCTTTTTTTTTCAGTGTAAGCGAGACTTTGCCTCTCTTTTTTTTCTAAATCAAGAAGCACGTTTGAGCTGTCATTCAGATCAGGCCAAATCTTCCCGGACAGTCCCGCCGTGAGAGTCACCTGCGCCGAAGAGCCACGTTCCATTACATCGCTCGATAGAGTCATAAAAAGCACCCATCAAATCGGCTCGTGGCCCGGGCCATCTTTTTAAGGGTGAAAGCTGGGAGCGCCATGAAATCCAAGTGCCGGGCACTCGGCCCGACGCGGAAACCGCACTCACTCGTGCGAGGGGCTGCACAAAGCGCATGCGCAATTTTACGCCCGTCAATTCGGATAGCGGAATCGGGTCACCGGCAGAATAGAGCCATTACACGAGGCAATCGCATATTAGGATTAACCGGCCCTAAATGGGAGCTAATTGCTCTGTTTGTGTCAGGTCAGTGACGAGGGACCGGGATTACAGGAGCCGCGTGCTTGCCTGAAAAATAAAAGCTGGGAAGAGGATTGAGCGAAGGATTGAGGTGAAGCGCCGCTGCTCCGCGTCGCGACGGGACGCGGCCCATTGACGGCCGTGTTTGGGAAGAACCGCGTATCTGGGGTTGGATTCCCGTGGTGGTTGCGAGGTTCTTGTTGAGCGGGGCGGTTGTCTGGATGCGTCGGGCGAGTCACGCTGCATGTTTGGTGACTAATTGGACAGAGCCGCAGCCGCAAGAGGACATTGAAAAGGGGATTGCTAATTCTCGCACAGGGTGATTCGAAAACAACGGTGCATTCTGAAATGGAGAATTTGTATGCAAATTTTTTATAGTATCATCTGAGAGTGCTTGGAAAGCTAATTTTGCAATTATATTCGTACTTTGTTTCTGAAATGGGAAATAGTATAGAAATGTATTGGAAAGTGAAAAAATACACCGCCTAGTGACGTCATCTGCCGGCATTTCCCATTTAAACACATGTATGTTAGCAGATTGGATAATTTTGTTGATGTTGCCGTATATTGAGAGAACGTAAATAATTTCGATGTTGCCAAATTCCCCCTTGTAAATTGCATTTTTACCGCAAGAATTTTGGGAATGTCTAGCTGGAAATTTCACTGATTTTTCTTCTGATCTCATGCAAAAATCAGTAAAATTTCAGAAATAAACTGCACAGGTTCGTTTGCGACAATTGTTCAACCTTGCGTGGAGTGGAGTTACGTTCCTTTATCCGGGAAATGACGATTTGTGCGAGGTTGATGTGATGACTTAGTGGTGGCTTAAAAATAGGCCACTGAACGAGGTCTGAACTAGAGAAAATTGTCACATTTTTCGTTTCAAAATCTTAAGCGGAAAAACCATCGACGGATCCAGGAAGTTGGCAACATTGCTTCATCTCTACTTAAACCTATGGTAATGTATCGATTCTTGGAGGGACCCGCTGCACAGTGGATTGAGTCAATTAGAGAGGTCGGACGTGAAATTTTTGACTAAAACTACAAATTTTGAAGTTTACTTCGTCACATTTTAAATTGTGAGGGGTGCTATCAGAAGAAAATTTCCCGAGGAAACCAATGAAACCACTTTTAGAACCTCAAAATTTTGTATAAACGAAGTTATAAGCGTTTACAGTTTCCAAATTTGTCCGACCTCTTCGATTGACTCGATCACTGTGCGGTGCTCCGACAAGAATCAATTATTCAACACAGGTTTAAATAGACAAAAACCAATATTGCCAACTCGCTGTATTCGTCTCTGTGGAAAACGTTTCACACAACGAGTAGTTCGGTAATAAACTCCTAACGAGATATTAACAAGTAAGACTTTTTGACACGGATCAAACTAGAGTTAAAATATGAAAATTGACGGTCATTTGTATTTTTGCCATTTAATTAATGGTAATTGTAAACACTCATGTCTCGTTTAGGGGTTGATTTTCAGACCCCCGTTATCAGTGGCGTGGCGTGAATGATCGATTATCGATATCTCGCCATTTGAAGCTATGGCAAAGAATCGATTACTAAAGTGTTCGCTGCGAACACCCTGCTGATCGATCTTTTTCCATAGGTTTTGAGTAACGTTTGATGCGGAAATGAGATAAGGTCCTTACGTCGGTGAAGCGACGAATTGTGATTTAGGGGTTGCGCTGTAAGGAAACATTCAACAATTCAATCACTACTATAGCCCTTCTTGGTACTAGGGAGCTGGTTTTCCATTACTCTTTGCTGAATGGAATGGTATTTTTCACGATTCGAGTGAATCGTCTGACAAATAGGCCAAATAAATACACAATTTGAATATAAAAAGCAATGGCAACAGAGGGGGCAAACCGCAACTGGAGTCCTGAATTGCACAAGCGCGGACCGACATGACACGTCTTTCGGGACCCCAAACTCACGAGCAAATAGAGTCACTCCAAAACTATGTTGCCCGATATTAGTCATCAAATTTTCCGACTTTCTATGACTACAGTTTCAGTTGCATCGATCGAGGGGCTTGGGACAAGACGAATGAGTGCAGCTTTTTTTTAAAAAAAATTGAAATATTAATGATTTCAATTAAAACTAGTCTTAAAATAACCTCTGAAAAATTCAGTACTTACTCGAATTTTTAAACATCAAGTAGCGAAATTGAATTTTCTTTCCGCATAGAGCTCCATGTGATTTTGATACTTTAAAAACGTGTATTTTGAATAACCAAAAATTGTACTTATGTGGTTTTTCCACCTAGCTACCCATTTGAAACGTATGCATAAATGGTTTATCTACGCAGAAATTTGAGAGATCCCGGATCTCCTAATCCATTGCAGTGTGAATATTAGTATCACCGACAAAAAAGGGAAGTTGATTTAACATTCTAGATGTAAAAAAATGTGTGCGAGAACTTGAAAAATGCTGAATTACCCGCCACAGCACTTAATTTTACATCTTGGCATTGCAAAAATAACTACTGTAGCGGGTAATTCAGCATTTTATAAGTTCTCGCACACTTTTTTTACATCTAGAATGTTTAATCAACTTCACTTTTTTTCGGTATTTCTTTGACGTCTCATTTGACAGCTCTATGGATGGTGTATGAATTGGACGTATTTCTACCAAACAGACCTATGTGGCGATGAGAAATGTGGGGTGTGCTCTAGAAATCTGGATAAGAAGCAATGTAAAAGTGGGCATGGTTCCTTTTGAAGAATTGGAAAAGCGGGATATTGCATTCTATCAAAGAGACCTATGTGCAGCTGAGTGCGGAACTCATGAGCCGCGGGCATGGCAAGAAAGCGTTGTGGACAGGGCTCATGAGTTAAAGCGCCCCGACGACCATCTCCCCCTCGCTCGCGGGCGGCCTCGTTGCCGCTGACGTCACTGGCGCACAATTATTCTCATTCACTCTTACGGCCAGAGACTAACGAGCACACCCCATATTTCTCACTTCCACATAGGTCTCTTTGGTAGAACTACGTCCAATGACAAAATTATTACGAGAAAACGCGTATTTGATAGACTGCTAGAGCAAAAGTGCCTTGACTCTATTCAAAAATTCTGATTTTATTTCAGCACGTTATATTCAATTAAGAGAGAACCTCATCAATGCCGTGCTTAATTTTGTCAGTTTGTGTTCTTAGTGATTTGCCTCAGATATAGGCGAATTCTTAAAGATGAAAGATCGTGGAATTTCCGTAAGAGGGCATTTTGTTAGAAAAAAATTGAGGGAATCTAGAATGAAGGCAAGACGTTTTTGAATCGGACGGCAGTAGAATACTTGAACGGATCATTTGCTAATCTTTGGACTGAGGGACGTCAAATTTGTGGAGTTACTACTTAAAAATTACTTAAATTGAAAAGGAAGAATCTTTCGATGATTAGAATTTTTTGTTTGTTTTTTTTTTTAATTTATTCTTGAATTACGCCTACATAGAGTATTAAATAATAATGATTAGAATTGCCCCAACCACTTTACCTTCGTTTCCATGTTTTTTTTTGTAATATTTATTTATTTATTTATTTTTTTTTTTTTTTTGTTTTTTTTGGCATTCTATTAATTGCTTTCAATGCACCTCGTTAGTAACATACCTTAATTGTATACGTGCAGCTAGGCGCGGCGTAGCATACTTTGCGATTTATCGATTGATCTATCATTTAAACTTAAGGGTAAGGATCAATAGACAGGGTGTTCCTAACGCACACCTAAATAATCGATTCTTTACCACAGCTTTAAACGAGGAGATATCGATAATCGACCATTCACGCCTCGCCACTGGCATACAGCTTTTTATGACCATGTCTACCTTGTTTTACTCTCCCCCTATGTTTCCATTGTTGCACACTCTGGCAACGGTTTATTCGTCATACAATCCCGTGACGTCACTTGAGGTGCCAAAATCCCCCCTCCCTCTTCTTCTTTTTTCTAATCCAATAGACGGCTCCATCGTGCTGAGCGAATTAATCAGTGTTTCCATCGATCAGTGTTTTGATTGATATCCGACAGGTGGCGTCGATCGGTCGGTGACAGTTCAATTCTCGCGCGGCCCATGTCGTGAGTACCCGGGCCGATCCAAAGGGAGAACGCCGCACAGTGGATCGAGGGAACAGGAGAAGTCGGACAAAATTTGGAAACTTTAAATGCTTATAACTCCGTTAAATCAAAATTTTGAGATTTTAAAAATGGTTCCATTGGCTTCCTCTTGAAATTTTCTTCTACAGGCACCCCTGAAAATGTAAAATGTGACGAATTGAACATCAAAATTTGCAGTTTTAGTCAAAAATTTCATGTCCGATCTCTCTGATTGACTCGATCTACTGTGCGCCGTATGAGCCTTCGAACCCTGCCGAACTTGCGCAGATAGATCATGATTTTTCGGGGGAAACCACGAGTTCCGATCTTCTTTTTTTCGATTTTTTCAGGACGTTAACTCTAAATTGGACGTATTTCTGTCAAACGGAACTATGTGCATTAACTCATGAGCCCTGGGACCCATAAGAATACATGCATACCAGGGCTCACGTCATAATGCACATAGTTCTGTTTGATAGAAATACGTCCAATTGCATCTGATGTATTTGAAATGCTCAAGGAAAAAGATCCATGAATTTTCTAAAAAATAAATATTTTACAGGCGGAATTTTTCCAACAGTTGTATGATTATACTGGTTTTTTTTTAGCGCGGCAACAATCAACATGCTGATGTACTTAGAAAAACAGCTATAAAAACCTTTCGCACGTCGCAAATATTTTTTGTTAAAAACAAATTCCCCGGAGGCTTTTGCATTTTTGTAATAGGAATTGCTGAAAAATGTATTCACTCTATATTTCAAAATTCCTGAAAATTTCAAAAATGTGTTCTTATTTTTCCTCAAAACTTTATATTTTATCTACGTCGATACGATACGACAAGCGAAAGTCCAATCTAACCATGCACTGTATTGCATTTCGATTGTTTTTCCGTATCGACATACGCTGGTCCGACGAGTATCATGGCTGGAGTTGACGTCAAACAAGCTCATGCATATTATGCACCTTTATAGAATGCAACAGTCGATTATCGATACTTCCCCATATGAAACCATGACAAAGAATCAATTATTAAAGAGCAAACACCCTGTTTATCCAGGGTCGGACTGGCTCGAATCTGAAGGCGTAGACCCTTGACTGGTTAAAGGGGCGTAATGTGATATTTCCTGGTAGGGCATTTCCCACGGGAGGAGGGGTTCAGAAAAGTTTGGCAAAACAGCACAATTTTACGCTATTTTTAGGTTGAAAGTTTATTAATCGTATGGAGTAAAAATTGCAAAATTGAACGTATTAAAGTAACCGACAGACTTCTGATATTAATAAAAAAAATAAAAAATTAAAGCAAATAGACGCATCTAAGCACCATTATTTCCAAAAGAACCGAGCTAGTGCTGCGGTTTACACGAGCTTAAGACGTGGGTCATGCAAATTCATCCTAAAAAAGAATCAGACAAGAACCTGAAAAAAGAAGAAAGAACGAGTATCAACACAGCCGAAGACAGGAAATACGTATTCGGGCCTCTTTTTTAACTTTTCTCCCGATACTGAGCGACACCTCATTGACAGCATAAAGCAGATCATTGAGAGCTCACGTTTCGCGTCATCGCGCCTTCAATTTTTCAGATGCAGCACGGACGTCCATCAAGTACGAATAGTTGTATCTCTGCGCCGTCGTAAACGCGCATCCTTTTCCTCCCTCTATTTCCATATTGTGTTTGTTTCCGTTTGTTCTATTCGTGATGGTGCCGCTTCAAGCACTACGTGAGTAACACAGCCGAAGGTAGGAGAGATGCGTTAGGGCCTCGTTTTTAACTTTTCTCCCGAATCTGAGCGTCACCTCATTGACAGCATATGGCAGATCATTGAGAGCTCACGCTTCGCGTCATGGCGCCTTCAATTTTTCAGATGCAACACGGACGTCCATCAAGTACGAATAGTTGTATCTCTGCGCCGTCGTTAACGCTCATCCTTTCCCTCGCTTTATTTCCATATTGTGTTTGCTTGCGTTTGTCTTATTCGTAATGGTGCCTCAAACTAGTAGCATAGAGCAGAGCATTGCGAGTTGAGGACTCACGCCATCGCGCCTTACATTTTTCATATGCAAGGCGGACATCCATCTTGCGCGAATGGTTGTATCTATTTACATATATCTAATTAAATATAATCTATTAAAGACTCATTCAACACGAGAAATTTTTATTGTAAGAAACACTTGGACGCATTTTACCACCATGGCGCAAAGGGCGCGAATCAGAAACAAGGTTCTGTTTGTTTACATTTGAACCAAGGGTTCGATATCATATCGAATGACGTAGCCACTAAATCAGTCTATTTCATTTTCAGGGTGATCCCCTTGGAACTTTTCATGATCGATTATACACACGTAGTTTCCCCACAAACAACGACCCAAAATACCTACCCCATCCATATCCATCGATGGAAGCGTTTAACCCCTTAACCTCCTCTTCATGTCCCCCTCTTTCCCTTCCCGCGATCCATCATCCTCTTCCAAGATCAATCGCTGACTTGAACAAATCGCTCGACTTCTGCCGATTTCATAATGACCTTGCACTGCCTTGCACGTCGCACCCATGCGACTACGCTGCCATGCTAAGGAAGAACGCCGTATGAACATTCGAGAGTTGCCAAATTTCCTTCGATAAAATGTTTATTTTGAAAGAAAGTCATGAGTATTTTTCTTTTAAATTTTTAGAACGTTTACGTAAAATTGCGAACTAAATTATCTGAGAAATTGGCAGAAAGATATTCAAAATTTTTCCTAGAAATCGGTGATTTGCGATAGGGAATTTGGCAATGCCTGAAGGCTCGTACGGCGTTCTTCCTTGGCACGGCAATACGCGAGCCAGGGACCCGTTTTGCAAGTGCAATTTGTCAAGCGAGCACTCCGCCACTAAGGCTGGTATTAGCCCAAACGCCTCGGTGTCGGATAATACTTCGCAGTTTAATAACATCATGATTGTTTTTGTGAAGCTTATGAGCGAGAATTCGCAATGCGAATTCGCGCCGATTTCGCAATCCGTGCTTGCCGGAGCTCTCAATTGAATTAGCGAGTGAATCCGTCTGATTATCGTCGATTAGAGGTGGGCATTAGAGGTGGTGTACGTGCAAAAATACGCGAAAATAGTGCAAACCAGAGTACCTATACTGCCGTGCTAAGGAAGAGCGCCGTATGAGCCCTCAGACGTTGCCAAGTTTCCTCCGATAAAAACCAAAACTGGGAAAATTGTGGAAATTAGTTTCCGAAATGTTCAAACAATTTTTTACGCAATTTAATCTAAAAGATCTGAAAATTTTAAGGAAAAATACGCATAAATTTTGTCAACAATACATGTTTTATCCAGGGAAATGTGGCAACTCTCGAATGATCATACGAAGTTCTTTCCTTAGCACGGCAGTATACAGGGAGAGTACAGACATGTCAGTAACTTTGAGGGTAGGTGATGGAGTTCTTAGGCCCAAAAGGGCAGCCAATCTATGAATTCAAATTAGCCAGAGTGATTCATTTTTACAAATATTGAAATCAATCGTTGGTGCACGTATTTGACTTAGTTTTTGCACGAATTTACTCATTATTGCGGAGTAACGCTAATTTATGAACATTTTTGGCCATTTGGGTTTGATATTAGGATCTGAAGATTGGCAGTGACGTTTTTCGTTTTCAAAGGTTGGCTGTTCTTTTGGGCTCTAAGCTCAATATTTCGACATCTTCGTACTTTTCTGATTTTCTGATTTCCTGATTTGGGAACACATTTGACCAATTTCTATATTGATTGCGAGAAAAGCAGCACTCCTCCATATTAAGTAAGAGGCATAGCAAAATGGATAACTTTTTGTCTGAGTGGTAATTTCGTGGACGGAGTCGATCGTCCGAAAAAAGTTGAGAGACCTCGTTGGTCACGCTCAACAGAAAGCACTGAGAATGATTAATGCAAGTGCGTGCTTGAGTTGAAACGCCGGAATTGTGCTCTGCCGTGCCTAGGAAAAACGCCTTATGAGCCTTCAGGCGTTGCCAAATTTCCTTAGGCAAATCACAAATTTTCGGGAAAATTTGCAAATATTTTTCCTCCAATTTTTTCAAATAATTTTGTTTGTAATTTGATCTGGAGTGTCTGAAAATTTCGAGAAAAAATATTCATAACTTTCCTAAAAAATAAACATTTTATCGAAGGAAATTTGGCAACTCTCGACTGTTCATACGGCGTTCTTCCTTGGCAAGACAGTGCTGTTTTCTCTTCTCTGCTATTACTCTACTTCTCTACTTAAATCTGTCAACGTTAATAGCTGTAAAAAAACTGGTTATTAGTAATGACAATTTTAACCACCTCCAGAGGAGTAAGTGATACTTTCTAGCTGATTCAGCCTGGAAATGAAAAGCTATTGGAATAACATATGTTTTCGTGAAAATCAAATTTATTCTTCGTCATGATTAAAGGGCTTGTAGGAGAAGGCGCATAAGTGCAATTTTTGCTATTTCGAGAAATACGTGTTTGAAGTTTCGAAATTACACGGATCCTCATGGCGGAAAGAATTTTTGAACTGACTTTTATATGCTTAAAAATTGGAATTTGGGAGCGAATTTTTCACAGAATCTTAATATCTAATTTGAAAAATAGAATGAAATTGTGAATCAACCACTGTACTAATTGCGAGGGGCGTTGGTTCATTTGAAAGGTGTTGTTCTCAATGCTTCGGGAAAACTATAAATTATTTTCTGGGGTTCGTCCCCGATTTTTAAATCCCTAAAAACTCATAAATTGGATGAGGGGAAGTGGGGGTTTTTTGTTTTTTGTTTTTCGGAAAAGTTTTGTTGCTACGCATCTTACTTTACTGTTTGCTGTCTTTTTATCAGCTGTTTTCATTCAACAATCATCATTAAGTGAGGTTACTTCCAACACTCAACTGCCATCAACTTACATTTTTCTTTTCCCGCGTTTTTTTTTTTTTTTTTACGGTTTTTCATGATTGGTTCCATCTTTTTCCTATTGCCAATTTTTCCTCATTAAGTCAATAACCTCCAAGTTTTTTTTTCTCTTTCACGCTGTTTCTTTTCAATGTGTATAAATATGTTTATTATTAATTTCCATTTTCATTTCATCCTTTTTCTTCTGATTTATTTTTTTTAATTTAAAAATTGAACTTTTCAGTTATGATTTTGTTAAAATAATAATAATTTTTACTAATTTTAATTTTAAATTTAACAGTTGTTATGAGTGAAATTTTCAATGACCGAGGCGGTCGTCCTCCAAAACGTGGTCGCGTTTTCCAGAATTCTTTGCATGTTCGTTTAGTGAAGCAAGAACTTAACTCTGTTATTAGTATAGAAAATCAAAGTTTCATTTCTTCATTTCGGAAGTATAAAATTGATGATCAGAACTTTGATGAAAATTTTGTTACCAAATTTTCAGTCGGTTCAATGAATATAATTTGTCATCATTGTGATGCTCGCCATTTTCAGGGTGAAATGTCCAATGGTCATTTTAATAACTGCTGCTAAAATGGCTTAATTTCTTTACCGAGTATTCGGACAAATACCGATTTGAAATCATTATTTTTATATTCTCCAAATTTCATAAAGCATATCAGAAATTATAATAGTGCTGTTGCTTTTGCCTCTTTCTCTGCAAATCGAATTGATATTCCGGGTGATGGACCTTATTGCTTTAAAGTTCAAGGATCCATATATAGGTAAGTTTATTACCGGAACCAGAAAGCAGACTGAACATGGAAAAAACGAAGAAGAAAAAGCGGAAAAATTAGATGAAGTTAAAACAGGAGCAGAAAAAGAAGAAGAACCAGAAGGAACAGCTACTGAAGAAGAAAAAGAAGAAGCAAAAAAAGAAAAGACAAAAGGAGGAAAGAAGAAGAGCAAAGTTGTAGGAAATATAGGAAGAAAAGCAGGACAGAAATGGCAAAAGAAGAATCAACAATTTAATCGAAAAAAAAGCAAAGTATTTAAAAAATAAAAAAAGATCTTCTTTAAAATTAGTTTGAAAACAAATGTAAAACCTAAAAAATAATTTTGTATGAAGATTAAAACAAAATTTTAGTTTAAAGTTTACTAAATAAAATTACAATTTTTGAAAACATTTGTTTATATTTATTCTCTCAAAAAAATAATTAGACCCGATTCAAAGACAAAACAGAAAATTAAATGAAAATAAATAAAAAAAAAAAAAAAAAAAAACATGTGAAAGTGAAAAGTGTACAGGAAAAATAAGGGGCTGCGAAGCAGCCCCATAAGCCCCTAATGCATTTAAATTAGCTTTACTTTAATTTATTGATAACTCGATATTTCCAAAAACTGCACTTATACGCCTTTCCGTCCAAGCCCCTTAATTCAGCAATCTATCAGCATATCGCAGAAAAAGACTAACGTGACGGACCAGAGACTCCTCAGCTTTCCAAACGCATAGGTGCCGGATTTAAGCTGTTCCATTTAATACTTTCGAAAAACGTATGCAATTTAAAAGACCAATCGCACGGATTTGATAAAAATCGTGGAAGAGACCTCTGGACACAATCCGTCGCTGTATATAATTATGGGTTTAATCCCTTGATTTTTTAGTTCTTCTTTTTATTACACCTTTCGTAGGTCCGTAAAGGGTTGAAATCAACTTATAACGTTTCAAACATTTAGTGACAATTTTCGCAATAGTCACACATTTTATTCCGTTCCGTTTCGTTCCGTCTAAAATATAAAAAATCCGTATTATGGTAAAAGCTTTGGGTATGCGTTTATAGAATCTGACGATCAAAATTTTGAAATTCAGCTGAAAATTGGCAGCGTCGCACCGACCACACACTTGACTGGACTCGTCCGATTGTCTACTTGAAATCCCCGGACAATCCACTTGAAAACACACCTAACCCGAAAAAAAAAAGAAAAAAACAACAGAAAAGTTCCTCGCTGCTTTCAACACTTCCCCTCTTGGCGCTCTCTCAACTTCCGCTGAGAGTTTTTGTCACGGCAAAACTTTTAACCTAGTCTCCACGCATTATCACGTCGTCGCCTCGAAACATTCGATCCCATAAAAAGTGCATGCGCTTTTATTCAGTATCCTAAGGAATTGGATATTAGGTCATCTCTCAAGAGATTGCATGGTCAAGAGCCCGTTTCCTGTTGATGTCAACTGAAGAGGACTGTTAACATTAACTTTGTATAAAAACATTAGACGATAAAGTGTCACATTGATCGGTGTATGTGGCTTCTGTGGCTGACTTTTGGCCTCGAGATTTGATTTTCTCATCGTGGAAAAATCATTTTTAGTAACATATCAATGCTGCCGTGCAAGTTTCAGGACATTCCGTCAACGATTTTTTGTCCGGGCACATGTTTAGTCCAGGAATTTACGCCCACGCGTAAAATAAAAAAAAAAAATGACTTTTCAGTTCGTATGTAAAATTATATTGACGGCATCGAATTAGAAAATTGAGAGAGAAGAAGGTGTTGTTATGGTAACTCATTTTTTAAATGAAATATTACTTTCTTCCTTTGATTCATGTTTCAAATTTTCATTGGTGAATATTTGGTTTTATTTCTATCTATAAAATTTTCGATTTAAAATATACCGTATATATATTCCTTTTTTTAAATGATAATATTACTTCATTTTAAAAACATTAAATTTTTAAAACGTGGCAAATATTTGTAAAACCTTTCCCAAGCGATGGCATCGATATTAATCTCAATTAGCCGTACTCGTGTTGAAAGGAACTGTACAAAAATGGAAAAGAGAGAGAAAAAACCAAGGAGGACGCAATCTTTGGTTTTAACCCACTTTTACGTCGATCTTTTACAATCAAACACGTCCAATTTTGAAGGTTTAATTGCGAATGTACCACGCTGCAGCACAGTAAAAGCACAAAATATAAAAAAAATATTAAAAAGCTCTGGAAATCATTAAATTAGACACGAAACCACCTTAATATTTTCAAAACACCATTTATATATTTTTAATACATTTTTTTCTTCATCAAATTAAATGAGAATAATCCGTGCAGAGCGTGTAAAAATTTCAAATTCATGAGTTGAAAAACGCTGACCCCGCGAGTTTAAATATTAGAACCTAATACAGAGCGAGATGCGCACTGGCGCCTACAAACCTAACGGAATACTTCACGCGTTGCGCAATGCGTGAAGTATCCCTGTTAGGTTTGTAGGCACCTATGCGCGTGTCACGCTGGTCGCCCGCCGCAGAGTGCTACGGTGCGGCGTTTCAAGCAACTATTTCGCGACATAGAGACAAGAGAGCGATAATCCAAAAAACTCACTTAGTCCTAGCATCCGTATTTAATAACATTTAGCATGATTTTTGAATTTCATTAGAGAAAAATGTGACTCGATTTAGGCAGAAACATTCTTGAGTATGCCGTCAAGAAGATTGAATCAAGAATAAAATAGCTGAATGAAAGCGGGTTTCTGCTTGATCTAAGTGACTTTTCTTTTTATTTAAGCATCCTTTTTTCTCTCAACAGGCATTATTTTCTTTATTGATTTATAAGGAAATCCTCTCGGCGGTAAATTTGAGCATACTTCTGATGGAATCAAGCCACTTTTTCCTCTAATTACGTTCAAAAATCATGCTAAACGTTGCTGGGTCCAGATACTAGGACTTCGCAAGTTTTTTGAAAGAAGTGTTTGAAGAAGTTTTTGAGAACTGAAAGAGAACTACAGTTCTCTTTCAGTTCTCTGAACAGTTCTCTTTTTTCCGTCGTCACTCGATTTAATTTGCGAGGGAACTTCGTGCTTTTGAAAGATGTCATCAATCATGCCAATGATTGATAAGGATGATTGATTTGTGATAAGGATTGATAAATTTCGAGCTATACTGCTACCCGGCGATAAAGATACGCGGTTTCACAATTTACCAACGATGAGTAAATAGTTACGAATGAGGCAAACTTCTACAACGAAAAAGTTAACTAAACGGTGTTAAAATTCACTGATGTTCTACTTTGATCCCTTTCCCACTGAAATTCATAATTTTTTCCCGAAATGGATGAGCTGACATTTCATCTATTTTCCAAAAGGAAAGGGAGGAAAATTTCCATTCCGATACTTTTTGTCTCGGTGGAAATCTTGCATACGGCAGGAATTTCTGATTTTACCATTTGAAAAGTACTTAAAATTTCGCATATAACTCACGGTAGCCAATAACTCGACATTTGCAATGTTGTGCATTGTGCCCTTATTTCTGATTCGGCGCGGCTGGTTTGTGTGCTGGGATGGACTTAAAGATTCGCCGCACAGTGAATCGAGTCAATATCTCCTATTTTGGACAAATTTGGTCAGACAAAATTTGAAGACTCTAAACGCTTATAACTCCGTTTATACAGACGTTTGAGGCTCCGAAAGTGGTTCCATTAGTTTCCTCGTGAAATTTTCTTCAGGTGGCACCCCGTAAAATTTGAAATGTGACGAAATAAATATCAAAATTGGCAGTTTCAGTAAAAAATTTCATGTCCGACCTATCTAATAGACTCGATCCACTGTGCGCCAGCGAGCCGGATAAAGCGGTCAAGCAGTGTCGTGGCCTGCTTTGCGATAAATCAATTGATATGCCGTTTAAACCAATGGAAAAGGATCGATAAACAGGGTGTTCGCAACGAACACCTTAATAATCGATTTTTCACCACAGCTTCAAATGGGGAAATGTCGATAATCGATCATTAACGCCTCGCCACTGCGGTCAAGCGTGCCGGGCTGCGTCTCCGTGGGGGCTCTTCCGTGCAACAAGGGGCTTTCACGAAATTCGTTGAAAGTGGAGGGTTTCGTCGCCTGGTGGTCCTATAGAACTCCGTAGGATAGTTTCGTATATAGTGGTATCAACCTGAGTAATTCACACGAAGCTTAGAGAACGTGACTTTGGTATCGTGTTTCGCACTAATAGCGACAGGGGTCGCGCAAATCGCTTAAATCAATCAACAGCTCTCAGCTAGGCTCCTGCAGCCAAAAGACATAGATATGAGCCACTGTTGCCATAGTCGTCATAAAGAAAAAAAAAGGAGGTGTTGCATTTCGGGCATCTTGAATGACGTAGGTCGGTACAACGA
This sequence comes from Bemisia tabaci, assembly GCF_918797505.1. Taxonomy (NCBI): domain Eukaryota; kingdom Metazoa; phylum Arthropoda; class Insecta; order Hemiptera; family Aleyrodidae; genus Bemisia; species Bemisia tabaci. The sequence goes on along the minus strand of NC_092797.1, from coordinate 10,107,928 downwards.
ATTTTTCATCGATTTTTTTTGGAAATGGTGTAATTTATGGAAAAAAGTCACTCTACAAAAAGTGCTTGAAATTATATCATGAGTTGATGTAAGCAAAAAAATCGGACATTATGGTCCGTTTTTCATACTTCGAATTCCGGATTTTGCTAGCCAGGTTGTACCAACCTACGTCACAGGGTAAACAAAACTCAAGATGCAAACACCTCCTTTTTTTCTCTATGCATAGTCGTTGACATTTAGGAATTTTGCATGAAAATACGAAAATGTACAGCAAGGGAGAAGGAAATCGTATGGTTGGTCGGTGGATACATTTCTTTGGTGCTTTCAACATCTGAGCCATTGACACCTTAGAGGTAGGTAGATTAAAATAGTGAAGTAGACTTTAACAAATTTAAAAAAGGGGTCACAAAAGGGTAGTACAGAAAATTAAAAGATAGGGCAAGGAAAGAATACATTAAATTTGGAGATTTATTCGTTTGAAAAAGAGAGGGATTTCATGAAAACACTTTGGAAGTGTGGTATTGAGATCAGAAAGGGGAGGGGAAATTTTGGATCTGTAGCTATATGTAGCTGAGCTATAAGTAGAATTTTCCTTTTTTATACGATGGCCATTTCGGACTCAATAGTCGCCATCTTCAAGTACATATTAATGTTCACGAATATGTTTCCCTCGTCAAACGATGTAAATAAAAAACGAACACCACGCGAAACCGATACCGCGATATTATTTTTTTATTTATTTTAATTTTTTACATCATTTGACGAGTGAAAAATATTTGTGAACATTAATATGTAACTGAAGATGGACTATTGAGTCCGAAATGGCCATCGTATAAAAGAAGAGAATTCTCTATAAAGCTCGGATTCCAAAACAAAAACAAGTGAGGTGCTACCAAATTCATCATGTCACCCGACAAAGTGTTACAAAAGCAAAAAAATGTTCCAATTCCGTCTTATGAGTGTCCGCAAAAGTATGTGTGAAGGTCCCATATTTTTAACAATAAAATAAGGAGCAGACGAAGATGAAATTATCAAGGGAGAACTATTAATAACTCTTTGGATGGTAGAGTTGACCTATGACACTTTAAATATTGCATTTACGACGCATGTGGCAACGATAAAGTGCACTGCTCGTAATCGACGATTAATGAGAGGTTTCTGTCATAAATACACCCATTAGTTGATCGACCCTCGTTTTCAATTAATCTTGATCCGTCTCGGGCTCCGGTTTAATTTAGTCGTTTTTATACTCTTTGACGCGTCATCCGCTTTTATCATCTCTCGGCTTTGTGTTCAGGGACCGGCCGTTGCGAGAGCGCAGTTTCGGCCTTTTTTTTTCGATCAAAATCGGGCCGTCATCTGAGAGTAGCTCACGATCATAAAAGCTCGGGCTAAGGCCAACTTTATCCACTGGGTCCGCACACAGCAATTAATCGATTATAATACTTTTTGAGGGTATCGATTTCACATTAAATTACGTCTAATGTAAATTTTTTTCGTGTGATCGAAAGTAAATATTATTGTATGTTGGAGTTTTTTGCCAACGTACGTTAAAAAAGTTGATAATCTCAATACAAAGGGAAAAAGCTCATACACAATTTTACCTCAAAGAGATATGCTGTTTGGTGCAACACTAGTTACGTCCATACATTAGTGTTGCACCAAACAACATATATCTTTGAGGAAAAATTGTGCTCATATGAGCTTTTTCCCTCTGTTTTGGGATTATCAACCTTTTTAACGCACGTTGGCAAAAAACTCCAACATACTGTCTTACGACCCGTGCGTCCACCGCAATCAGTTTCTAAATATTATTGCTGACCAGGCGCTAAATTTTAGATTTTTTCAATTGGTTTTTTCTCTCGGTTCAATGTTATGAGCACTTTAAGTCGACCATGGGCTGGCTTTTAAAATTTACGATTTCATTTCTCAATTATATTTGGATTGCATTTTGCAAAAAGGAACCAAGAGCGTTCCAATGTCGCCAGAATTGTGCAACATACATTCTTTGCAACAAAATTACTGAAATCATGAAAAAAATCATGTTTACTAGGACATTTCCTCTTGAATTCATAATTTATTGAAAGTAAAGATAGAATTTGTATAGGTGATCAGTTTAGATTTGCAGGGTAAAGAAAAATGCACAATCTTAGGGACATTGGAATGCTCCTGGTTCCTTTTTGTAAAATGCAATCCATTTGGACTGCATTTTGCAATTTAGACCTATAAATTCCGGCCCGGTTTAAAAACAACGTATGTGCCATTAGTTTCCCTATGCACATAAGTGTTTTTTCAGATGAGCCAGAATTTATAGGTCCAAATTGCAAAATGCAGTCCATTTAATGTACCACTTTAATAATCAACAAGCAAAAATAGGCCGGATTGCTGTATCGCTGCACCAGACTTTTGCTCCAAGTTGCCACGGTGGAGAATACCCTTTCCGTACCATTGCTTGCTCCTTTTAACTGTATAAATCGACGGTGAGACTAAAGAAGTGTTATGTTTAGTTTACGTCATTGCAGATTTTTCTTAAAGGATATCATTTGATTTTTAAAATTACAATGCATTAGTCTCCGCACAGAGAAGAGACAAAGAGAAATGGAAGAGTTCTACTTACAGACAAAACAAAACATTGAATACCATTATATAAATAAACCAGCTCTAACCAGTAGATTATTCAACGAGATTGTATGATAACACCTTGATTATATACTATTCATACTTAGAGGGTAGCCGTGATGCATATAGCAGAAACAGAAGGCGTTTTGGTTGTCCCACATCATCATCAAAAGAAACGCCAAATCCTCGAGGAATCAGTCGTGATCTTAGTGCCAAAAAAATTACCGAATTCGAAAAAATTACACGGCTTTGATTTCCCATCTTATTTTTACATTTGAAATGAAAAAGCGGTCGTCATGGTGGATGTCTGCTTCGATGAAAAAAGCGCGGGAAGATCTGGTGGTCACGCATTTTTACTATGTTGTTGTTGTTGTTTTTTGTTTTTTGTTTTATTTTTTTGTCGCAATAGGTGGTTTCCAAATGTCCAAGAAAACACCCAAATCTGTAGAAACAACAAAACTTTACTACGCAATGCGTACTCTTATTTTTACTTTCTCGCTCCCCTAGGGTAGAGGAAGTATAGCCATCCTGCAAGGAGGGAGAAGATGGAAATTTCATCATTTCTAGACGTTTTAAGGCCCCAGGAGTCAAAATAACCATACTTGAAAAAATGTGTGTCCGTCCGTCCGGCGTCCCCCAAATCTGTGTACAACGATATCTCAGAATCTATCTGTTCGATTTCATTCAAAATTTGCACAGAACACCATATCTATAGTCTCCTTATGCACGTCAAACGATTTTGGAGTTCGCTAAAATTTGGGGGGCTAGGGTTTGAGGTTGATTTTTTTCATTTGATCGATAAGAAGAAAATACAATTTAATCACAGGTTGCATATCTTGTTTACAGGAGGTGGATATCGTGACCCCAAACAACACTTCCCCTAGCCAGAGACAGGAGGTCATCGACGTGGGGGTCTACTACATCCTGAGTCCGAACGGAAAGCTCCAGAAAGTCGAATACTTCACCGCGCCTCAACCGGAGTCCGAGATCGCCCAGAAGCTCCAGGAGTACAACGTCAACGGCCAGAAAGCAGCGCCTCTCAAGTTCAAAGGCGTCGTCTCCAACTTCCAATACAAAGACGTGGAGCCCATAACGGCCCCTATCTTCTCCTACAGTAATGTCCCTGGGCCTCTGGTCAGGATTCTCCGGAGAGCCGACTAAATAGTGCCATCGAGTATCACCCCTATTGCCGGATTTAGGGTGGTGCCCCCCCCCCCCTCTTCCAAGGCATAGGTGGAGTTAACCCTTTATTGCATAGCGTTGCATGAAAGCAACGGTGTTCAGCATTATTTCTACGCTGGAGTATTAAATTGAATCAAAGCAAGAAATGATTTTTGGGGAGCATTGTAAGTCTGCTCTCCTGTTAAAAAATAACTACAAAAATCGATTCCAACTGAATTTATTGTCGAAAAAATACTGTACAATGTAGATTTTCTCTCCAAAATCAACGATTAGGTACTTCATGCAGCAAAGGGTTCAACACTTTCTAGAGGAGCCTGCCCTTCATTGGAAAATGATACCTGGATTGCATTTTGCAAAAAGGGACCAAGAGTATTTCAACGTTGCTAAGATTAGGCAACTTACATTCTTTACAATAAAACTACTGAAATCGTGCAAAACATTTAATGTGCAAGGGTAAATTTCGTCTTGAATTTATAGTTTGTTAGGAGTGAAGATAATACTTGTTCAGATGATCAATTTATATTTTCAAGGTAAAAAAAGTTGCACAATCTAAGCGACATTGGAATGCTTTTGGTTCCTGTTTGCAAAATGCAATCCACTTATCCTGGCTCCACCCACCTAGGAGTAAAGAGACACGGAATGCCTCCTCTAAGGGGGCTTGGAGGGTTCTCTAACGGAAGTTTTTGGAAATAGACTCAATTTTAGAGCTTAGTACACGTGAATGGTGAGCGCAAGTCAACGATAAAAATCTTAGAAAATAAAAAATTCGACGAAAATTTTCTCACTTCCTTTATACGTAAAACTTGAGACACATTTGGCGTCATCCTCAGTTGTGGCTGAGAATGACGCCCAAGGTATTGAAACCCGTAGTGAGTAAATTTTTGTCCATTTGTTGGTTTTTTAAAATTGTAATCGATTGTAGATACATTTTAAGGGCTCCCCTAACGTGAATTTTTTTGATTTTGGGTGTCTTGCGGTGAATGATTCTAGCCTGAGTTCTTCCTTAGAACTTGAAAATTAAATTAAAAAAGAAAAATTAGTACTTATTTATGTGCGCAACCCTTGTAAAGTTCTCTCTGTAGTCCAAAAATTCAAATTATCTCATAGTGAGGGCCCTAGGGTGATTACCCCGTTTCCCTCCCCCTAAATCCGGCACTGATCACCCCCACCGGTCTAAATTTATGTACTTTAATGAAAGTAATTATGATCGATCGATCGATGCATCTGGTACAATATATTTACAAAAAATGGCACTGTCATGATCAAGAAGAGAATGTGTGCATTGTGCAACGTATGCAGGCACCAGCAAGTTTCTTTGTTATTCCACGGTTTAGAAATGTCTCAATGAAAATCAAAGTAAAAATCTGGCTACCGCTCACTACTTTCTTTGAGTTCAGCTTCGAGCTTCACTAGTTTATTCTCATGAAACTTTTCACTGCTGCAAAGTGCAAACAAATTTCAGCACGGTGGGATGGTACAATGTCTTTTGTGATACTAACATTTCAGTATTCAGATTGCGCATTCAACGCTCTCTCCTAAGAAAATGCTCCATTGAGACTTGTTAATAGAGGTAAAAAGTCATTTTTCTCTCAGGAATGTAATTCTAACAAGTTCATACCACCTTTATTGTTTAGTTAAAAAATAATGACTTTATAACTGTCATGAATTTGTTGTGATATATATGGTGAGTTGATATTTGCTTAATCAATAAAAACATACTTTGAAGAGTGCCTTGTTCATTTTCCCTCTGTCGTCAATAGGAGCTAAAAGATCATCAATGATCAAAAATGCGGTGTTGCCGGAAATGGATACGACCCGTCACAATTTCTTCATCGGGAAACTCGGTAATTCTGACATGTGAATACCACTTAAAGAAATACAATCAGACAACACTGTCGTGATGATCATTGGAAATCTTGTTAAGTCCCAGATGATCATTTTAACGTAATGATGATGTTTTTTACCGAGATATATTCACGTTTTTTTTTTCGTAAAATACGAAGCTTCTTCATCCGTGATATCCATCACAATTACTTGCAGTCTCAAGCGTATTTTTGTTGTTGATCAGTCTAGCCAAAATGCCGCGATAATGGCGGCGAGATCATAATCGGATTGGTAAAAATTTGAGGTTAGACTTTCGAAATTAATGCTGGTCGGCAGGACTGGATTTACCTACTTTCCGCCCATGGGCCGCCTGTATTTTTCCGGCCCTTTCTCATCCGTCTTAAAACATCAATAAAAACCATCAAGTGAACGTGCCGGAGGGGGAGGGGTGCATAAGACTCGTGTACTCGTGTTGGAAACATTTTTCGCAATAGCAATGTCAACTCCTAGCAAAAGTTGACGGAACTTTGCGCGAAAGTTAAATTCCGTAAACCTATCTCTGTGTGGACAAGGCCTTCCATTTACAGAAAATGAACGACAAAATTATGGAAGAACAAACATAAATGTGGTTTAATAATTTTTATTCCGCCGCCGCGCCGCGCTGACCGCACTGTGTTTGGCGCAATGTGTGAAGTATTCCTACAGTCTTGTAGGCGCTATGCGTTTCACGCCGACCGCTGCTGAGCGCACTGCTTTTAACGCAATGCGTGAGGTATTCATGTGGTCTTGTAGGCGCTAATATATGTATGTTACATGCCGACCACTGCGTCGCGCCGAGGGGTTTCTCCTTTTCAAAGGGTTTCCCTTTCGTCAAAACCAAATACGAAACAGCTTGATCCACCCATTTTGGTTCGACCGATCATCAACGAAAATATGCTTCTGTAGGAAGTTCCCTTTTAACGGGATGATGTTTCAAAGTGATGATCAAAACGAGAATCATCAAGAAATTTCACATTTCGCTCGAGATGTATTTGAAATCTCCGTATTCCTTAATAAAGGGCACTTTTTTGACGGGTTCTCTCCGCCGATTACTATAAATCGTAGTATTACGATTACTCTGATCAAGAACTGATGAGACGTCACGTAAGATTCTGATTTTTTTCAATCAAGTTTACAGTTGAAGGGCTTGGAGGACAAGACGCATAAGGGCAGTTTTTGCTATCTCGAGAAATACGTGTTTGAATTTGCAAAATTACAATGATCCTTACGGTGGAAAGAAAGTTCAAAGTGATTTTTTCACGCTTAAAAATTGAAATTTACGAGTAAATTTTGCACTAAATATATTTAAGGACTAGCCATACTTGAAATCGTTGATATCTCAATTTTTTCAAAAACTGCACTTATGCGCCTTTTCTTCCAAGCTCCTCAGTTATTAGGCATTTACCTAAATGCAAATCGATAGTGAAACTACCAGACCACGTATACCTTAGGATAATCAAACACAGTGTTGCGGCGCGTGGACTTATGATTCGTGGGTGCAGGGGAGGGGCCTCCCCCGGAAAATTTTGAAAATTTAGCCCATCTAAAATGCAATTTTAAGCTATTTTTGCTAGTTAATGCCATTAGATTATCGCATGAAAATCGCAACATTATCGCTAGAACTTTGACTAACATACTCCCTCGAATAATTAACGTTTAGAACAAAGTTTGCAGCAAACTCATTTCACTTTCAGAGGTTGAGAGCGAAATCGCCGAAAATATTGGTAAAATTTGTGACTTAAAGCGAGGGTTCAAAAAAAATTAGCCTTGAAAAGGTTCTCTCAGAAAGAAAAAGAGAAATAGAGGGAGAGAGAGAGAAGCCAATATAGACAGTCAAAAAAGTAAGAATTTTCTCAGCATACCTCGATAGTTTCGAAAGAGATTTACTCGCCTGTTCTTTCTTTCTTGCGAATGATTCCACGCACGCTTCCAGATCAAGCAGCATTTTTTCTGTTGCGAGTATCGCCGAATTGCTGAGACGGTCTTGCTTCATGGCGTCCCTCAAATAGTTTTTAATTATTCGGAAAATAAATTAAAACAACAAGGGGAAAACAAATCTCTCAAAATCTTGTGGGTGCAATTCCACTCACGTGGACGCGTGAACTCAATGTTGGACATATTTTTTGCGAAAGCCCTGTCAATACTACTAATAAAACCTCACGGAACTTTGCGCGAAAGTTAAATTCCGTAAACCTATCTCTGTGTGGACAAGGCCTTTCATTTATGAGAAATGAACGACCAAATTATGGAAGAACAAACCTAAATGTAGTTTAATAATTTTTATTCCGCCGCCGCGCCGCGCTGACCGCACTGTGTTTGGCGCAATGCGTGAAGTATTCCTGCAGTCTTGTAGGCGTTACGCGTTTCACGCCGGCCGCTGCTGAGCGCACTGCTTTTAACGCAATGCGTGAAGTATTCATGTGGTCTTGTAGGCGCTAATATACAGGGTGATCCAAAAGTTCCCTCCACCCCCTCTAACTTTTTACCTAATTGAGCTAAAGATTTGAAACTTGGGGGATGTTCTTGGGTCAAAGGTCCCATTCCGAGCCGCCACTGATCGAACAATTGTTGACGGTGTTTTAAAATCTTTGTCCCTTTTTCACTTTTTTAAGAAGGAAAAATCAACATCTGGATTCATGAAATGTTTTCGACATACCTTCGCGCATAGGAAAAAAACCACGGGAGTTATTGGACTGCATTTTTAATTTGGAGCAATAAATTCTGGCTCATCTGAAATAACACTTATGTGCATAGGGGAAATAACGGCACATACGTTATTTTTAAACCGGGCCGGAAGTTATAATTCCTAATTGCAAAATTTAGTCCAATGGGCCTGTTGCAAACTTTTGCTAGAGCAAAAATAAGAGTTGTTTCTTATAGATGATGCCTCAAAAATCACGATGAGCGCATCGGCAAAGTCTGAAATGCACTCATAACTTCACAGTCTGCGTAAGAAATTTGGGGTTTTTTGAGCTTCCCGCTTCAAAAACGATACTACGGCACAGGTGAACATTTTGTAAGAGGAGTCGTTCCATCGTCGGCAATACTCATCATGGCCGACGCCAATCCGCCAAAACACGTGTGATGGGATGAGATAACACCTGAACTGGATTAGACCAGATAACAATCGGCGTGTTAACGTACATATTTTCCACGCCCGAATTGATTGACCTTGAACTCTCCTCGAATTACGCGCGGAACTGCGCGCAAGCGTCGGCCATGATGAATATCGCCGACGATGGAGCGACTCCTCTAACAAAATGTTCACCTGTGCCGTAGTATCGTTTTTGAAGCGGGAAGCTTAAAAAAACGCAACTTTCTTACGCAGATTGTGAAGTTATGAGTGCATTTCAGACTTTGCCGATGCGCTCATCGTGATTTTTGAGGCATTATCTACAAGAAACAACTCTTATTTTTGCTCTAGCAAAAGTTTGCAACAGGCCCATTGGCGTTGAGTAATATTCGATCTTACAATTAATTATAGCTCTGAAGTATGAAAGGAAATTTGCAACGTTGCAAACCGACATACGTGGTTTGGGAGTTTTACAGACCATACACCTTACACATCTAATTAATAATTGACTTAGAATATTGGGATACTTGAAATAAAGACTATTTCTTAGAGATACGTGGGAAACTTTAATTTTCAATACCGTTTACAAAACACAATTTTCCATCATTCAATTTGACATGACTACTACGAATTATAATTGAGCGGCTAGGAGGACAGGGCGTATAAGTGCAGTTTTTGAAAATATAATGATATTAATGATTTCAAGTAAAACTAGTCAAAATGCATAATATGTAAAAAAAAAAATTGCACCCAAAGTCCAATTTTGAAGTATCAAAAAGTCATTTTGAACTCTCTTTCCATCATAAGGATCGCCGTACAATTTCAAAACTTCGAACACGTATTTCTCGAAATAGCAATAACATGCACTTATGAGCCATGTCCTCCAAACCCCTCAGTAAATGCCTTACAGAAAATACTGACTGCAAGTATGTACGATGACAACGAGGACTTTGCCGGCGATGGATACGTAGGTCTCGCCATCAACTACGCGTTTCTCTTCGGCAGTATTTGGTTGACAGTCACAATGATGACTTACATTGGGATAAAAAATGCTCTAATCATTGGAGCCATTGGGGATTTGTGAGTATACTCCGTAAGAAGAGATGCGCGGAAAACTTTAATTTTCAATACCATTCACAAAACACTATTTTTCATTTTTCAATTTGACCACGCTTAACCTACTACTACTTGTAAGTATTGCCACGCAGGAAGTACTGACGGCTGAACACGAAGACTTTGGTGGTTATGATAACGTAGGTCTCGCCATTAACTACGCGTTTCTCTTCGGCAGTATTTGGTTGACAGCCATAGTAATGACTTACAAAGGGATAGAAAATGCCCTAATCATTGGAGCCATTGGGGATTTGTAAGTATACTTCGTAAGAAGAGATGCGCGGGAAACTTTAATTTTCAATACCATTTACATGACACAATTTTTCATTTTTCAATTTAACCACGCTTTACCTTTTTTTCTTCTTCTTTTTTTTCCTTTATTGATTATATAGAGGACTACAAGGTGTTAACTCTATTTTTTATAACTACGTTGGGATAAAAAATGCTCTAATCATTGGAGCCATTGGGGATTTGCGAGGACACTTTGTAAGAAATGATGCGTGGGAAACATTCATTTTCAATACCATTTACAAAGCACAATTTTTCATTTTTCAATTTGACCACACTTTACCTACTATTACATGTAAGAATTGCCATACAGGAAGTACTGACGGCTGAACACGAAGACTTTGGTGGTTATGATAACGTAGCGCTCGCAATTAGCTACGTGTTTCTCGCCGACAGTATTTGGTTAACACCTTTGATCATGGTTTACGTAGGGATACAAAAAGCTCTCATCATTCGAGCCATTGGGGATTCATGAGTATACTTATACAACATTGGGAATACTTGATTAATAATCTCCAGGTTATACGCTCCATTCTATATTTGCATATCTAGAATTAACAGTTAGGGTTTTTTCTGCGACGATTGAGTTTTATGAACAACTTTTTAACGGACAAATAGTTACGGTACCGGCACGATGGAATCAGCTTTTGGTACCATATTTACATTTTACTACGTTGCTACACCGCAACAACCGTGAAATCGTGCAACCAGATGCTTATAAGAAAAAGTTTGTTTCAAATCTGGCGCAGCGAATTGTCCGACTTTCAGATTATCAATTTTTACCTGAGACGATCCACATGAGTAAAAAATTTTTAGTTGAAAAATTTTCCCCCTCATTGACAGAGCATTTTAAAGAGCAATGTGCAAGAAAGAAATTAAAGGACATGAAGCCTATGTGAAGCCTGAAAGGAGAATTGACTGGGTAAAATTGATTTCGCTCCCACATTTGCCTTTTTTGTCAAAAAATGTAACTGAAATTTTTAATAAACATGAGTTTTCTGTTGTACTCACTTCTTAGTTTCCTTAAGTCTAAATAAAAAGCAAAAAATGAAAGCAACCAAATGGTGTGTACGAAAACCATATCTCCGCGCGTTCTGACAACGAAATAAACGAAGCCCGCGTACACCAGTTTCATTCTGTTCCTTCTTCCTCGACACTTTGCGGGTTTTCTAATACGTCATCCGCCACAACCCGAAATTTTTCCAGTGGTCCTGAAGTCTCACCCAGTAAGCCACAAACTGGATAGAAGTTGGTTCACTACCCTGTGGTGTTGGGACCACCCCCTCAGTCCTGCCTGTGCTGCGTTTTCGGAAGCCCCATCACAACCAACAACGCAAATCAACCTTACGGACAGTTCAGCTATTGTTGTAGAGATATCAGAAATGGGCATAATAGGGCCAGACGAAAAAATAGCAATAATAAACACGGGGTAAAATCCATCGTTTTCCTCTTCGATATATGATCATTTGCAATTCGGCGTTATAAGCCTCATCATCCTTGCAGGACTATATTTTCTATGGAAACGCTATGAAAAAAGACGCGCTAGGCGTGTTGCAGACAATGTTCGCCACATGTTTCACACCGCTCCATCCATTCCAGCCCCAGCAATGTAACTACTTCAACCAAACATCAATCCAGGCTCACAAGTATATTGGTGCCATTGGAATAGACCTAAAACTGATCTATCAGTTCAGAGCCAGAAAGTACTGACATCAGTGTTTAGGTCTGTTCGAAAGGCGATTGCTACTGATCTAAGCACCACGCATTTTTACCAGGGATACATCGGGCAGAAAAAACAAACCTTGAAAAAATATTATTTTCACATCGGTATAAGAAAGCGAAGAAAACGGCATTACACCACCGCATTAGGACTCTAAAGATCATTGGTTTGACTTCAATGGAGCTGAAGTTTTAGCTCTGAGAAGCAATATTTTCCGAGGGTTCTATTTGAGCTGATCCACATCATCAAGAATTCGAATGAAGTTTGTATTTACCAGGCTGTTGTAGATGGGCCTAATAGAATTTATCACTAGTTTTTCCTTTCGGACCTTCAAGAAGTTGAAACACGCGAGTAACCTCTGTCTTGATGTTCTTTGTTTTCAGTGCACTTGTCCACTTTTCCGTTTATTTTGGTTGTATTGTCAGTCTCACAGAAGGTTAGAGGCTCGACTGGATAGGGGAAACCTGAAACATAAGTTTGCTGTGAGTAAGAACACTAGCGAGGCACGGATAATCGATTATCGATATTTCGAAGCTATGGTAAAGAATCGATTATTAAGATGTTCGTTGCAAACACCCTACTTAGCGATCCTTCATCATACACTCAAAAAACAAGTATGGGAAGAGTAACTTGCCGGCCGAGTTATGGATCATGGAGCCATGACTTGCTGGCGGCCGAGTTATGGATCATGGAGCCATGATTATAGGTTCAAGACAAATTAAGTATGGCTCAGAAAGCCATACCGTAGACAGTAAGCCACTTTGGTTAGATATTATGGATCTCCGAGCCATTTTTTATGGGTCTCAGAGTCATACCTTTTTTTGAGTGTAGGTTTAAATGGCACATAAATCCATTTGTCACAAAGCAGGCAACGCTACTGAGCAAAAAATTGGGTGCGCGCAGCGAGTGGGTATCATAATACTGCCTGCTATTGCCTAAGCAGGAGTTGCGGGCGGATGATGTATGATAAATTGCCTATCTGGGGATGGTCTGGCAGCAACATACCCGCCGCCAGTCACGCGAAAACAATTAGTAGTTGAATACACCGGCAGCGAGCGTGCTGCGAGCGCCTGCATGTATTTCAAATTCTTATCATTGAGTCGAGCCTCTTTCTTACCTTCTGCGCCCTCTAGCCCTAACTACAAAATCAACCTGAACAATCAAACAACACTTTCCAGATGATCATGGGAAATTTTTTTAAGCCGTTAATGATCATTTGAACGTAATGATGATGATTTTTCACCTGGATACTCCCACGTTTCGTTTTGTAAAATATACGGAGCCTCTTCATCCAAGATACCCTTCATCAGTTCGCAGCCTGTAGCGTGTTCTCGCACTAATTTTTCAGGCACTTTCGACGGTATGATTCAAAGTGAAGATATGAGGATTAGAGAAGGAATCGTTAAAAATGTCACATTCACTTTAAATTTTGAGGGAACACGGCCCGAGTGGAGATTGAAAGAGTTTAGACTGCGCGATGCTCGGGAGAATTACATGCCCACTAGCTTGATGATGTCCTTTTGGAGTCAATCACGCCCGCCTTGTTATCAATTGGATGTTATCAGTTGGAAAGAAATGTGTTTCAAAACTGTTGGGTGGTTCAAACAAACTGATAAGAAGAAATCAGATTTCATAAAAAAAAAAAAAAAAAAAAAAAAAAAAAAAGGGGGGGGGGCTCGTAAAAAGAGCGACTTCTTCCACTCCATCTGCCGTGTGAAAGAAAAAAGACGTAAGTGCATTTCTGTATGAGCCATGGTTACAGTAGCGTGGCGTGCTTTGCGATAAATCGATTGTTCTGCCATTTAAACCTAAGGTAAAGAATCGATTACGAAGGTGTTCGCTGCGAACACCCTAATTGTCGATCCTTTTCCATAGGTTTTAAAGCATAACAATCGATATATCGCAAAGCACGCCACGCCACTGCATGGTTACCACAAGCACCTATATGTCCCGAGGCTCGTCCTAAAATGCACGACCGGGTCTTTTTCGTAACACGGCAGGCATATTCCACGTGAGCGATTCTTATCCTGAATATGATAGGCCGAAAATTAGAGCACTTAATGTTCATTTCATTTCAGGTATACATTAAGTTTTTGATACCACGTGTGAATTTCTCTAAAGAAGTTACCCTCTGCACTACTTGCAAGAACTCCGCCTGTAATCTTCGTTCATTTGCCCGAATAGCATTACCGGACATGCATAAATAACGCTATTTGTCTATAATTTTTTTACGGTGAATTATCGACTACTTTATAGAAAAATAGAACTTAAAGCTGTCTTACTATTCATTGCTTTTATCAAGCCGCATGGTTTAGTGTTATTTTTTTTTTAAAGTAGTTTGGTTGAAGAATTTGAGAATTGTGCGGTCATTCGATTCTATTTGCATTGCGGTCGATGCGTCGTGAAACAGAGTTTCATGCCTGAGATTTTTAGCTTGAATTTAGTGCTCAGTGTGGTTGTGAGTAGGTGACTTTAATATTGTCTAATTAAATTTCTACAGCAACGTTTAAAATTGTACATACATAATGGCTTTCCATTGTCCATTTATTACTTGGGATAAAAATTTGGCTAATATCGTCTACCTTGGATTATGCTTTTTTGTTGCGATGGCGTCAAACTCTACCATCGTGAACTTACAGGTAAGTGAAAAATGAACCTTAAATGGTTTAAGTGAAAGACGCCGGGACTTTCCATGCTAATATCTCAGTCAACATTAGCAACGCATTCAAATAATGTGAAAGTAACCCACTGATACAACTATTCGTACACAACATTCGGATATTCGTATAATAATTGGACGTATTTCTATCAAACGGAACTATGTGCATTAAGACATGAGCCCTGAGACCCATAAGAATACATGCATGCAAGGGCTCACGTCATAATGCACATAGTTCCGTTTGACAGAAATGCGTCCAATTCGTATATTCAACACGGATGTCGATAGAGTACCAAATGGGATCAAGATGTTAGTACTGATATCATCGTCTTCTGCTCGGATGTCAGATTATTCGCTCGTTTTCATTTTTTAAGGAAGAAAAAATCAGTATCTTGAATTTTGAAATTTTTCCAACATTCCTTCGTGCCTAGAAGAAAAATCATGGGAGTTATGAAGAATTGACGTTGAGTGGTTAGCGATCTTTCGATCAAACCGAGATACGTGGTTTTGGAATTTCACAGACCTTACACCTTATACATCTTACGAGTGACTGACTCAGACTTTTGGTATAATTGATATAAGAGCACTTACGAAGAAATGCAAGGGAAACTTTTCTTTCCAATACCATTCACAATGCTCAATATTTCATCCTTCAATTTGACATGGCTTTACCTACTACTAATTGTAATTATTGGTTTACAGAAAATACTGACTACAAGTATTTATGATGAAAACGAAGTATTTGCCGGCGATGGATACGTAGGTCTCGCCATTAACTACGTGTTCCTTGCCGCCAGCATTTGGCTAACACCGATAGTGATGACTTACATTGGCATCAAGAATGCTTTAATTATTGGAGCCATTGGAGATTTGTAAGTTTCACAATGCAACATTTGAAAATTTACCCACATATTTATTTACTTTCTTGTTTTACAGGAAAATGTATAATCTCAGTTTTAACTTGAGACGGCACAAACTTGAAATGCCCCTTTTCTCACTTCAGATTTTAGAGACTGAGTGAGATCTGTAAGTGTGTCATCGGATTAACAACTATATTCTGGAAGAGTGATATGTTAATTTGTAAAAGCAAGTTTATAGCAAGTTTATTTTCTTCATGGTGATCTAAAAATCTGGAGTATTTGATCAAAAATATCCAGGTTATATGCTCCATTCTATATATATTTGCAGATTTAAAAGTAGCAGTTAAGGTTTTTTTTACCGACAATGGAGTTTTATTATCATTTTTTTGTAAAGAAAAGACGGATAAAAAATTTTTCTTAAGGATCTTCCATCCTTTTTTAAACAAATTTAGTGATATAAACTTTTTAACAGTTGTGGCACTCTGGACTGTGGCTATTTTTAAAAATGTAAGTTACTTTTGAGGGGTACTGGTAAATCCTTTCAAAATCTATCGTCAGATTAATATTTTCTTTTTCGTCCTCAAACCTCCTAGTTCCTGTCAGGTGAAATTTTCGGCTCCAGGCCCTTAATTTTTGATACATACTCTCAGATTACTAGATAAGTATACTCTCGTCAAAATTATCGTTGTCATTTCCAGAAAAAATATGAGAGAATCAATTTGATGACGATCTTTGAGAATGCACGTCCAACGAGGTTTACCATCTAAGTTTTTTTTTTATTTCAATTGAGATTTGGAGTTATAAGATCGTTCACCGCCCATATACACTAACCTCATTTCCTCTAAAAAAAATATATCGGTTATCGAAGAATGTCATCGAACCTAATACCCAAAAAATAGTTGACACGGTTAAAAACGTGAAGACTCAATCATATAATCTCATCAGATTGGTAAGATAAGGAGGTGATAAGGGTAACTTTTGAGAGACATGCGTGTAAGATTATTTTCCATTTCATTAGATGTATTAACGATGATAAAATATGATTGTGTTCTATGCAGTGGATGTGTAGATAATAATTTAAACACGGCATGAGAATACATATGTAAGCCCTCGCTTTTTCTTTGGCATCCTCTCTCTTTGGGATGAGGTTCATACTGGAGAGCAAAAAGCCTAAAAGTTTGGAAATACGCCTGTGCTTTTATTTTTTTCTTTTTATCTGAAAAAATATTCGAATCATCATTCAGTTGGTACCTGCAACAGAGCATCTATCATTATGTATTTTTATGAGGAAGATATTTTAAAGATTTGCGGTGTCAAGTCACGTTCCGCTTACACAATTGCGGGTGTTGGAATCCGCAGAGCGCCTTCAATTTGTAATACATGCAATACGGTTGACCATTATAAGCGCGAATAGTTGCATCTAAGATTTAGCATCTTCCCCCGGCCGTATTAACCAACTTTTGGCCGAACATGTAACTAATTATTAAAAATTATTGAAGAGTTCCAGCTACCAATGTTGCTTTACTCTTATACAAAATCAACATCTTAAAATAGGACTAGGCCTGAGGCCACAAAATAAACTTGAAATTTAAAACCGGAACGTTTCGCAGTTCTCATACCTAAATTTTCAACCGGAGATACAGAAAAAAGAAGAAAAAATTACCACGAACTTACACTGATTGTGAGCCTCTCCGCTGTTATTGTAAGACTGATAAATGCAACCAAAATAAACGAACGAAAGAACAAGTGCATTGAAAACAAAGCACATCAAAACAGAGATTACTGTGTTGCAACTCCTTCTAGGTCCGAAAAGAAGAACTGGTGATAAATATTACTACGTCCATCTACAATCTACATCAGCGCGGTAATTACAAACTTCATCCCAATCCTTGAGGATGTGGACCATCTCAAATAGGACCCTCGAAAAATAATGCTTCTCAGTTCTCAGACGCTTAGGTAAACTTTAACACATAATCTTCGTGGAAGCAATTTGTTTCAAATCTTATGTATTTGTTTCAGCATTTACGGCCTGTCATTTTACCTGGAGAGCGCTGCTGCATTTTATGTAATTTGTGCTTTGACGGGAATTTCTCATAGCTTGTTATGGACAGGTCAAGGAGCCTATTTAATCGAAAATTCATCCTCTAAAACAATCAATAGAGATTCACTAATATTTTACTTTCTTTATCACATTGCGTAAGTTATTTTTCCCCTTTTTCTGCACATTTGTTTATTAGTTTACTCGAGGATATTCTCATCATATTTCAAGAAGCAAACCGGGCGTCGCGTATTTTTATAACTTCAATAAGATATCAGACTTGCAACATACATTTCGACATGCATAGGCTGTTCCAGGGGTGTGTCCTCGTTCGCCCGAAAAAGAGTAGAAAGAAAATAAGAAGAGAGATATAGGGAAGAAGAGGAGAGAAAGAAGAAAGAAAATGTTGCCATACAGTGCATGAGACAAGTGTCTCATCAAAGTATTGCCAAATACCAAGCACTGTATATACCAATGTTTTTCTCTCCGCGTGGCTTCATCAAAACTTCGGTTCTATGCTGCCGTGCTAAGGAAAAACGCCGTATGAACCTGCAGGTGTTGCCACATTTCCGTTGGTTATTCACGAATTTCCGGGAAAATTTGTAAATATTTCTCCTCCATTTTATCAGATAATTTTATTGGCAATTTCACCTAAAATTTCTGAAAATTTCGAGGAAAAATATTCGTAACTTTCTTCAAAAATGCCTATTTTCTGAGACGAAATTTGACAACTCTCGGATGTTCATACGGCGTTCTTCCTTAGCACGGCAGTATGGGCTCCAGGTTCCTGGTTCCCAATGAATTTCCATCCTTGTTACAGAGAAATAGCCCCGAGGAGATTCCGGAATCTAGACCCTATGCTCTCACCCGAATTGAAAATTTCATAAATTCGTTGCGTTTCTTTGTAGTTATATTTCCTGGAACTGAAATGCAAACGAATTCGGTGTGATTTCCAGGACACCAGTGGGCAACAGTCTCGCATTCCTGCAGTTGAATGGGATAACAACAATACATTCGGAAACGAGAATGTCGATTCTGAACTGTCTCAACTCGATCGGAGCGCTCTCTGTGATCATGTTCCTTTTCCTCCCCCCCGTGACGAAATTCGAAAAAAGCAAAAGAGAGCAACTGCTTGAGACTAACAAAGGCGTCGACGCGCTGTTTAAGGCTTGGAAAGTATTCACCAACAAGGACATGGTGATTTTGGTTCTTGTTTTCATTTACACAGGTTTGTCCGCAATATATCATGATAACTCGTTTGAGGGGCTTGAAGCACAAGGATCAAGGGTGCATCAGTGCAGTTTCTGGAAAAATTGAGATATCAACGATTTCAAGTATAGCTAGTCCTAAAATTTACAGGGTGAAATTAGGTCAAATTTGACCTTTGTCCTATTTTGACTCGGTCAAAAATTAAGATATTGATTTGCGGTTTGCGCCAAAATTCTTAATTTTTAATGTTCTTTCCAATGATGTATCACAAGATAGGGGTTACCATCTGAAGAAAAAAAGTTGGGGCCCTCCTCCCCCCTCCCAGAGGGAAGGTCAAAAATTTTGACCCCCCCCCCCCCTAGAAGATGGTCCCCTTTGAGATAGAAACATTCCGAAAGTTTCGTTTTTCTACCTCTAACCGTTCAAAAGTTACCAGGGGGGTACGGACTTTTAGGACACGCTGTATTTGGAGCAAAATTTACTCGTAAATTCCGACTTTCAAGCATCAGAAAGTGAGTTTGAACTTTCTTTCCGCCATGAAGCTCAATGAAATTTTGAAACCTGAAACAAGTATTTCTTGAAATAGCAAAGACTGTGCTTTTGTGATTTGTCCTCCAAGCCCCTCAATTGTCATTTTGTAGGCAGAACGGCAAACTGTACCGTACCCCCGAGCCTCTAGTAAATGGTCTTTCTAACAACAAAACTGAAAAGTAATTCCCGACTCCTTACACTGGAAAGTGCGTATGAAGTAAATTGGACCCGAAGAATTTCAGGATACGGCGGTATACTTTTTTGTCCTTGTGCTGAAATGCCCTTGATTGCTTTCGAAAAGCAATGATATTGATGAACCTGACATAGTCCTTTTGAATATATTCGTATTCATTTTTGAAAAATTTCAATATATACTTTTGTTTTACACATTGTTCTTTGAATAATTTTAAGCCTCTTATGCATTCTTTGCGAATTCATGGCTCTTATTATAAAGATATAAACTTTAACCTTGTTTCGATTAAATGTTTTTCAGGATTTCAGGTAGCCTTTTCTGAGACGATTTACAACTCAAGTGTTGGATTTACTTTAAGTTTAGAGCAAGAAGCCAAAGAACTTGTCCCTCTGGCAGCTGTCTACAGCGGAGTTGGGACTATCCTTGGTTCGTAAACTATCAATGATTTATCTTTTCTTATTTTGCTCAGTACTGCTAACGAACATAGAGAAAAATTTTGCATGGCACAACAATAAAACTACCACTGTTGGAAATAATAATGAAAATAACAATAATCTATAGTTTTAATTATAATAATTGTCACTTTGAGCCATCTTCATCAGGGCCAGATTAAGGGGGTGGCCACATGGGCCGCGGCCCAAGGCGGCAAATTTTGCAATTATTTTAAATGTAGGTATAGAAGAAATCGGATTAAGAAAAAAAAATACAAACAAGAAAAGGCAACAAAATTTCTCATTTTCTGAGAGTAGATTAATTTCTAATTTTGTCGTCTTTCAGTGAGACAAGAGACAGTAATTTTAATTAGTCGAGTTAAGAGAGAAACCAAACACGCAATTTGCCATGGGGCGGCGCGGCGCATAGAGCAATAATTACGAGGACTTGAGGTGAAAACGAGAAGCCCTCGGTGCGGCGGTTGACATGTAACACATATTAGCGCCTACAAGTCTGCATGAATACTTCACGCATTGCGTCAAACACAGTGCGGTCAGCAGCGGCCGGCGTGAAACGCATAGCGCCTACAAGACTGCATGAATACTTCACGCATTACGTCAAAAACAGTGCGGTCAACGTGAGACGCAGGCGTATCTCCATTGCGGCGATTCAAATTTTCTGTTCTTAATTCATCTCTACCAAGAGAAACAATCCAAATTTACGACTTTAAATTTTGAACCGAATCTTCTGCTATCGAATACGACAAATCATGGAGAATTTAAGTTTTATGTTGACCAGCTTCTCGAAAGAAAAATAAAATTTCTAAGGATGTCTGCAACGTCGCAAATGGAGAAACGTCGTCTCTCATTTTGCCAAAAAAAATATGTATGTATAAAATTGAAGGCATTAAGACTGGCCTCGCTCAACTTATATTCGACTCTAACGATAAACAATAGGACGCGTTTGCTACGGCACCTTGATACAACTATACAACCTCGACGGATGTCCGTATTGCGTTCATCAAATTGAAGGCGTTTTGACTCCCTGCTCATACGACCTGTAGTTGATTCGATCGACAAACGCGTTGGTCGGCGGTGACGGGGACTTGATACAACTATTTAAGCTTGTTGGATGTCCGTATCGGTCCGACTGAAGTGCGAAACCACGCAGCGCCTACTATAGAGCGCCTATCTAAGAGATCACCTATTTATAGTGCTTTCTATGGAGCCATAGATAGTGATTTCGATCCGAGAGCCACATTGTGGAGATTCCTCGAAAAAATCCACTCACATAAGGGGAACAAATTATACGAAAAACATAAAACTGAGTACATCCATAATGAATGCATGATAATTTCACAATTACAAATTACTTCCAGTGTACCGTATGATTGCATGTCTTGTTTGTTCATTTATTTCCAGGCGTCTTTCCACAAGTATTTTTCAAATTTAGGCCATGCAGATGGGAAAAAAGCATCAACATGCTAATTGGAACCGTTTGTCAAGACATATCTTATATACTCTCTCTTCTTAATCTACCTGACCAATCGGCGTTTGGAGATAACCTCGACATGGGCTTCTACTTGAATAGGTAAGACTAAAACTAGAAATTTTTTGATTAGATGATTGCTAAAGGGACTGCATGATCTCTATTCGACACAGACTTTTTCTACCTAGTCTTAACATTTAGTTTTCTTGAGATATTTTCCAAATGCGCCATGATGTGATACTTTAAAGTTTCTGAGATGGTCTCATTTCTCTCGTCAAAATATCATTGCGACGTTTTCTGCTATGAAAAATGTCCGTGGATGTTTCTTCTTGCCTCCAAATAAATGATATACTGATGCAGATGTCATTTAAAATTACCAAACTTTAGGGCCGTATTCTGCCGTGCTAAGGAAAAACGCCGTATGAGCCTTTAGACGCTGCCAGATTTCCTTCACTAAAAACCGAACTTACTGGTAAAATTTTGAATATTTTTTTCCAAAATCTTTAGACAGTTTTGTACGTAATTTAATCTAAAATATCTGAAAATTTCAAGGAAAAATATGCATGAGTGTCGTCACTAATACATGTTTTATCAAGGGAAATTTGGCAACTCTCGAAGGTTCATCCTGCGTTTTTCCTCAGCACGGCAGTATTCATAGTCGTTCCTTGAATAGAGTCTTCTTTCATGAAGGGCCGGACCTCATATCATTAAAGGGAATCCGCGGAACTTATCACTATTAGGTAAAATAAAAACAGAACTTAAGAAAACCTTGAATAAAGCACCTAATTTTGTGAATGGTTCCTTGGAAAGATTTTATGAACGGATCCTTGGAAAGGATTTGGATTATTTTATTATCAAAAACCTTGATTTTTCACCATGGCTATCATGACCAACTGGACTTAACGGATAGGGAGTTGTCACGTCATGAAATGGTTTACTTTTTTATCCTTGCGTTTAAGTCTCCTGGGTAGTCCCCAGCTCAGAAGAAGATGTTTTTCACCATGGGGTCATTCCATGCAAATAAATCAACCAGGGGTAGTGCTCGAAAGAAATTGTTGAAAATGAGAGTACGTATTCATTTCGGCTTTCCGGTTTGAGCCTAACTTTTGAACGATTGCAGTCCCCATCCCATCGGATTCCCCCGAATCATTTCACAAAAATCGCGGCAGATTTTAAAAAGTTCATATTGGTTCACCCACAAGAAATAGGCAGTGAGAATCTCAACGTCGCGAATTGAGGTATGAATATATATTTTTCACCTTCGAAATTTTGTAACTGGGTCTGATTCCAATGCTGATGTGCAACGCAAAAACGCCGTAAACGCCATTTTACATTTTTTGCCCTGGTAAAAATTGGCGATAGGAGCTGCGTTTCAAAATACCATAGGAGTTCTTATAGCCGACTGAAGAGGGCGATAGAAAATCATATAGCTGGCTGTAGAAAGTGTGAAAAAGCATACGGCCGGGCTACACGAAGCGATAAAAAATTATACAGCCGGGCTATAGTTTCTATCACCGGGCTTTACACTTTATCGCCTGGCTGTTGCTTTTTCGCCATCGGCTGTAAAAGGCTATAAGAAATTGTGTGGAAATGCTTGTGCTTTGTAAATCCTTAAGTTTGTACGGAATCACCTTAATATTTTCAAAACAAACATTATATTTTCCTTTAATACATATTTTTTTCATCAATTAATATGAGAATAATCCATACAGAGTGTGCAAACATTTTAAAGTCATGAGTTGAAAAACGCTGACTCCGCGAGATTAAATATTAGAGCCTAACACAAAGCGGAGCGGCGGCGCACTGGCGCCTACAAACCTAACAGGGATACTTCACGCATTGCGCAACGCGTGAAGTATCCCTGTTAGGTTTGTAGGCGCCAATGCGCGTTCAGCGCTGGCTGCCCGCCCGCTGCGCCACAGCGTACCGCGGCGCTTGAAGCAACTATTTCACACCAGAGGTATTGCACAGTATCATACGAAATTGAAGGCGCTCCAACATAATAGGAATGGCAGGCATCCTTCAAAAGTACGGAGCTTTCCTCGCAAATTAAATCAAGATACTGCGGCTCAAAAAGAGAGCGGTAGTCCAAAAACTCACTGAGTCCTAGCATCCGTAATTAGTAACGTTTAGCATACACTTTATCGCCAGGCTGTTGCTTTATCGCCATCGGCTATAAAAGGCTATACGATATTGTGTTGCCGGCTATAGAAGCTATTGGAAATCTTACAGCTGGCTGTAGGTCTATGGTATTTTGGAACACAGACTGTACTGCCAATTTTTACCAGGGTGGAAACAATGTATAATAGCAAAAAAACTTGCGTACCTCGAGACAATGTTTTTACAGAATTCTTTCGCAAATACTATCAAGAACTCAACTTGAAAAATCGAAGTGCGCGGGTAGAACAGTTTTTATGTCATAAAGTGTAAACTTCCAAAAACGAGGGAAAATCTTGATGGATTTACGGCGTTCTTCCTTTGCACGGCAGAGTGGTAGTCATGATGTTCTGCCATCAAGTCGAGGCGATACCGTAAAAGGCGCTCTGAGCAACTATTCCACCACGGAAGTATTGCACAGTATCAGACGAAAATGAAGGCGCTTTAACGTACGTAACCTGACCGGTATCGTTTACTCCTGTGTAGAGTCCCACTTATCCAACAATGTGCGGCTCCTATAATGCTCCTATGCGATCGATTCTTGTGAAACTCGGTACCAGATGACATTTCTTGACGGGAAACTTGAATTTTAACTCAAATTTGTAAAATTTTAGGGTGTCTCTAAAAAGAGGTGTACTTATCTCAAATTCTGTATTTTCGCACTCCAAGTCCTCTTTTCCTATGTCAGCCACATATCAACGGTGTAAGTCGGCAATCACATAACTCGGTTTGCAACGTCGCAGACTTCCTATCATACTTTATTTTTTAAACGGAAAACTACTCCACGACAATTCTTTAAAACTGTCGTGATTTTTCTTCTCTATGTGAGGAAAATTCTGCAAAAACTGCAAGAAGTGATGTCAATTTGTTCTCCTTTAAAAAAATATTATAGAGGCGGAGATTTTCAGACACCGCAAACGAGTTATGTGATTGCCGACTTACACCGTCGATTTGTATAAAATTGTCCACCTCGCGCAGGCGATCCCTTCTTACTTTTGAATTGTTGTTTTTAATTTTAACTTCAGCGTTCCCGTGGCCATGATGAGCAGCGCCCTCCTAAGCGTCGGTAACATATGCATCCACACATACATTGCGTCTCTATTGTACGAGATGTACCACGAAGAATCGGAGGCTGTGTCCGCCGTATCATGTTTTGTGGAGGTGGGTTGCTATAAGATTTTGACCCTCTCGACAGTTCAGTGGCTAGGCGTGAATGATCGATTATCGATATTTCCTTATTTGAATCTACGGCAAAGAATCGATTATCAGGTGTTCGTTGCGAACACCATGTCTATCGATCCTATTCCATAGGTTTAAATGGCGGATCGATCGATTTATCACGAAGCACGCCACGCCACTAACTTAGTTCCGATGAAAGGAGAATGCCCACCGGAAAAAAATGGTATATTCACACAGTATTTTGGATGTCGATAATTCTGAGCCTGCTACCTATACCGTTAATTTTACATCCTCGGAATGTAAAATTGATCGCGATAAGGCATCTGCAGTATTTTTTAGACAGTACCAGGCACAATTGGACGTAAATCTGTCAAACAGAACTAAGCGCCCGAGGGAGAGGAAGGTAGAGGAGGGCATTGATTGGCGGCGGAACCGGGCGTCGGGCTCGTTCCGTCCTATACTCGCAATGCTTTTCCATGCCGCTTAGTTCCGTTTGACAGAACGCGCTATCCGGCATTCTAAATTCCTCATAAGGAACTCAAATTGGCGTTTAGTTCCGTTTGACAGAAATACGTCCAATTTTGACATTTAGAATGCTATGCTAGCATATGTTATCTTTTCGGTGTATTTCTGATATATGTTTGAAACTGAGGCTTCATTCTTGATGCCGAGACTTGAGACGCCTTTTAAAATGCTGTGACAAAGAATTAGAAAATTACAAAAATAATAACATTACTGGCGCGTTGTACCTTAATGTGAATATTAAGTGAATAAAGGAAAAATAATAATAAAAAACACATTTGGAAAACTGAGTTGGGTTTTCATTTTCCCATCGTTTCGCAACTTTTTATATGATAAAAATCGACAAAACTTATGAATACCTATCATTGGTAAAAAGTGCGAAAAACTTTCAAGAGAAAGCATCGGAGATAAGGTGTTCTTCTGGAGTATCCCATACATTACCCAAAAAAGAAGGTTAAAAAAAACTTTAGCCACACATTTTCCCCCAGTTTTTTTCATTTACTGAACACAGTATTTATATTCTATTTTACCAATTTAAATATTTCCTAATTTACCTACTTACTTTTTATTCTTTATTTTTCAGTTCGCCGCTTCTGCAGCTTGTTTCTTCTACAGCACAATGATCGGGTTACACTCCCAACTTGTTTTATTGATGGGTTTCAGTATTCTAGGTCTGATAGCTTTCTTGAGAGTGGATACAAAGGTGACGAATCAGCAAATTAAACAAGAAAAAATAGCCAAAATAAAAGACTTACAATTAGATATAGGAATAAATCGTACGGCAAGTAACCAATAATACACATACTCGCTGTTTGTTGTATGTTGTTGCTTTTTTAGAATTAAAACACGCAACGAACGAACAAAGAAAAAGACAAATAGGTAATAAAAAAACTTCGCGCCGATCCGATCTAGACTAATGTTCCTGTCCGTTATGAATAAATTTTGTAAAAATGTTACTCAATGTGCTTGGACCACAAATAAACTGATTATTTCCTTTCTTGCTTGATGAATTTGGTAGCAATTTTATATGCTCGGGTGTCTCTTATTCCGATGAAATTCTATCGTCTTGTCCTTTAGAGCTGGACTTAAAAAATAAAAGTAATAATTCATAGTGAAAATAGAAAAATTAGCACCTTCATTTGCGTTGTGGAGCTCGTGTCACTTTTTACTATGCTAACTATCTTGGGCACGTGTTTTCGTAAATTCACCATTCCGCCACATCAAGGAGCTCTGCTTAAAGGGGGGAAAAAACGATTCCAAAACTCCAAAAGAGACTTAAAGTTCCTCAATTCGTGGTTGACCCTTAAGGCAAGAACCATAAAATAATTATCATTTCATCCAGGATCCAAAATCCCAAACGTAATGTAACTAACCGGTTTACTGTGTGTAACCGGCACTTACTTCGTTTCTGACGAAGGCAAACGAAGCACTCATGTACAAAGAATCACCCCATAATGGACCACTAGACAAGGTACGAATTTAAGCAATCTGATACATGTTTCTTAACCAGAATTTCACGTAGAACACGATTAGCGCAACGAATATTACTGAAACTAACTCCTAACGAAGATTTCAACGTTTTTATTTCACATTGGTTGCGAAGAATTTGAACTGCCCGCTCACAAGAAACTCAAAGCTCTACTCGAATCAAATCGCGCACTACAACGGTTTCAGCAAGCTCCTCCATCGAGCAATGTTCATTTCCCATTATATGTTGTTAAAACCACAAGAAATTTGCTATAGCTGAGCCAAACCGTCAAGATTGAGGTTTCCAGATTTTTATATTGCAGAGACTATCATGATGAAAGTTATAGCGCGCGATGTGAAACACGTAGAGCATTGAGTTTTCATGAGCGGGCGGTTTGAATTCACGCATCATGAATCATTAAATATCTTCGTAAGGAGTTGATTTCGGTAACTTTTGCTATGCGCATCGTATTTTACGTGAAATTTTGGTTGAGAAACATGTATCAGAATGCTGAAATTCGTACCTAGTCTAGTGGTCCATTGTATCAAATGGAAATATTGATTTAATATGAGATAAGTGAAAATTTAAGACTTTCCTTCATTGCCGCAGGATACCACATCACATACATACATCGGAGTTCGAATAGTTATGCGCTTGATTCCCAAATTTAGCGATTCCTATTTTCACAAACGTCAGTATTTTTAGACAGGCAAAAAGCCAGGAATTTCCTTCATATCAGTATGATACCATATCACATACCTATCTGCAGTTCGAACAGATAAACAGATTGATTCCGCATCCAACGGTGCGAGCAGAATGCCTACATTCATAAATGTTATTGATTTGAGTAGAGACACACGGAACGCTAAGATTTTCCTTCATTTCCGCGTGATACCACATCACATACTTACCCCAGAGATCGTAATATTGCGTGCTTGATTGCCGCATTCTACGATACCTACATTCATAAATGTTAGTCATATGCAGACAAATGAAAAGCTAAAATTTTCTTCCTCCCTCTGCGATCCTATTGCAATAAATCGGAAATTCTGAGTGAAAACCCGTCTTTTTTTCATGTTGAGGATGGACTTGCCAGCCGCCCATGCCAGGAAATTAGGAGGGAGGAATAAGGATTGCGGATTGAAATTTGCGAATATTCTGTATGCGTTACAAATTTCAATTCAGGAATGCGGGTATTTACATGATTCACTGATAAATTATTTAATTTAAAAACTCAATACCTACCTACGTACTTCCGTCTGCGTCTGACAATAAGGTGCACCTACAACCTATTCTAAAAACATTTCACATTTCACTTTTCTTGCCGCGTGAAGCAGCGCGGGTGGAATCGAAAGTTGGCGCGCAAGAAGTAACGTAATACCTTTTGTCACGTAGTAAAGTAGTGCGCATTGAAGACGTTACGAAATTATTTGATGTGACTTTATTCGCATTATTTGAGAAATTTCACGGATAAATTGAATACTTTCAGTAAAAATTTTAGAGATTCGTAGTCTCAAAATTCCTGATAAGGAAAAAAAATTCAAATTAAAATGCGCGCGGATGAATTTATCTCGTGGTCGTTTTTCATCTAATGTCGAAATCGTGGGTTTTTTGTTCGGAGCCTCCGCGTTAATGGCGATTGCCGGTGTTCGTTTTTGTGGCCGTTTGCATTTTTGAGTGTATTAATCTTATTATTTTAGTCGTTTAAATGATCATCAAAATGAATCCAGAAGCTACCGCACTTGCCCAAATTCTTCAGAAGACTGTCTCATCCGGTAAGTTCTAAATGTGTCATCGGATTTCGTCCATCCTTCAGACAGGCTTCCCTTTATCTTCACGTTGGACACATCAGTTCGTTGCAAAACGGAGCCCATCGAAGAATAGGATTTCCTGTAATTCCGTATCTGCTTTGCAGGTCTTATCCTTGGGAACTATTGCTATCTTTAGTCGTCTGTACGATGCCCAGGTCCATAACCTTGAACAGAGCTAACTCCAAGCATGGTCGCAGAGATGCCCATTGAATGAAATCCTACCATTATAAATTGCCCTGCAAAACTAAAGCCTTTTCGTATATTGTAAATTTATAGATCTCCTATCTTCAGAGTAACTTTGGTTTTCAGAATTGAGAGCCTCAGTAACATGGTCAGATGTCATCCTGCAATGTGCGTTTGACAGCCGAGAGCTGCGTAATGGCCTCATCTTGTGGCGACTGTCTTGATGCTTGATCCTAGACTTTATCAGCAGCACATATCAAATGCATGTCTTAAGAAGTCTTATCCTGGTCCATCTTAGTTCCATGAAATCTGTTTGTTGTGTGTTCCTGCCGTTACGAGAACACAGTTTCACCCCTTGATAAAGACAAACATTCTTAACCATTCCACGGTTATTGTCTTGTATTGGATTCCTAGGTTCTGTTCCTCTCTTCCTTGTCACATTATTGTTGGCTTTTCTAAGTATCGGAACCATGTGTTCACTCATCTTTATTGCTGTCTAAATTGCTGATTAACACAATATCTTCTCAGTTTGTTAGGTTAGGTTTTACTCTTCTTGCAGTTTATTCCCTTTCCCCTTGAAATTTGACACACTCCAATTCACATATTCCTATCCTTTTTAATTGTTTCATTGATTATTCTTAACAGTTAAGATCCTTGATTGTAATCACATCCCTGATCACTTAAACATTAGGAGATGTCAAAACGGCCATCTTGCTCCCTTGTCATAAGTTGTTGAACGTTCCTGACCAATTCTGCCTGTTTTAGTGTTAGAAGTTACCTTCTCTTTTGCTGATTTTCCAAACTTGAATACACCTCCAAATGGCCCTGTTCATTTTTCTAATTATTTGCATTTAAGTATGGTGCATGCTACTGTGTCTAATATTGCAAGCCCTATTATACTGCTTGTCTATAAGTTTCAAAGCTGTAAGAAAGCAAGGAATATCACACTCAAAAGCCTGTGATAGCGCTTTTTCTTCATTGTAACGCTTTGTCTGCCCATATTGAGTCAGAAGAAGTATCTAGATAGATTAGCCATGCTATCGCTCTTCTGCTGAAAAATATATCGCGGAAGCAGTTCTCAAGTTGACGTGTCAATAATTAGCCTGAAATTTACAACCCTTGAAGTCCACTATAGGACCACATGAATCATGACGTACAATTATATTGGGGGGGGGGGGGGGGGGGTAGGGCTGCGATGAATTAACCTATAGTACCTAAGCAGCAATTCTCTGGAACCCATCCAGCATCACCAGAAATACAATATAAGTAGGTGTCTATGTATTAATGATGATCATATTTATACTGCTCTATGATTTCTCTACAATGAGTTCCTCTTCGCACTGTATGACACTATTATACTTACAGTTTTAAACTATTTTATAAGTGAAAATACACCAGCCAAAGGCATGTAGAGAAATTTTTTAGTATCCTCAATGCATCTTAACACCAATAATGAGACACTTACCTAGATGATAGTAAAGTGAAAATTAATTCATTGATGAGCAGACGATTCATACTAATGCAAGGAAAAATAAATCAGGTTGTGTTGACAGACATTAAATTTTGCTTCTATTCTACCATAAGCCCCTCATGAATTTATTTTTTCCTTTATTTTTCAGATAAAAATGAGTTGGAAGCTGCGCAAAACTTCATCGATCAGGCAGCGCAGACTAATATTGTAAGTATAATTTAATTAATTTGTAAGTATTGATGTTCGTTTTTAATGAAAAGAAGGGTTTAATGACTCATAAGAGTTCAGCCTATTGAAATGTATGAATTGAATTGTTAAATATTGTATTTTATTGAAACTTTGCTGAATGAAATTCAATTCAAATTTCAAGAATTTCTTGCAAGTTCATTAAGCTTCCAGGTGTTGCAATACAAATTCTATCATCTTACGGTAGATAGAAGAAATCATGCTGTGACAGTTATGACAATTTCATGGTTTTTTGCGCTTGGTGTCTTTCAAGAAAATCTGGAAGGAATGAAATTTGATCCAATGTAAGGAAGCTACCTATAGCTAACTATGATCTCTTTTGTTTCTGTTATAAATAGTTTATGTTTTACTACTTCTGCCGCACATGGCTAGACCTCTTGGCAAGTTTAATTGTAGTGCTTTAACTTAATTTCTGTACTATGTTTTTTCTTTATTAATAAATGAAAGCTGAATCTGAGATGTATTTTCAATCTTGGACTAACAAGTTAAAAATTTAGTGTTCAGTTTAGTGAAGCAGATACAATAGCAATTTGGAAGTTGGTCATTAAACCTGCATCTATTAATTCTTCAAATTCCAATACTGACTATCAATCAAGCCTTCCAATTCAACTTTTTGCTTGAAGTTTTCTTCCGTTCCGTGATATTATGCCATAAAAATCTGTCAAATTTGTCACCATTAGACTAGGTATTTTAACATTTGTTTTTATATTTTAAACTCTAGGTGGAGTTTATGAGAACATTGTCAGACATCCTACATCATGCTGGTAATAATGCTGTCGTCCGAACTGCAGCTGGTTTACAGCTCAAAAATAACCTTACATCCAAAGACCCTGCTGTCAAATTCAGATTCCAACAAAGGTGGCTAGCCTTTCCTGATGAAATCCGGGCATACATAAAGAATAATGTAAGTCTTAATTCTCTTTTAAAATTTGACCCAGCACCCCTCGTGTTTCATAACTCCCTGCATTTTGAATCCTCAACAGCTCTGGCATTATTTTTGTAAAGAGCAGGTGTACAGAAATTTTCTGACCAGGCACTCGGCTTAGTCAAGTGAAATGAGAGAATCCCTGTAATATTAAGAAAAATATCAGGAAAATATTAGGATTTTTCAATATTCATAAATACTGGACACCCTGTTAATGAGTTTAACCATGTCTAGATTGCAATGATGTCTTCATTTTAGCATTTCTAAGAAATCAAAGAATCTAGAAAGAGCCCTCTCATCTTGCCGTAGAAGTGTTGTAGCTTGTTTTGCATTAACTCTGCCTCCTCCAGAATAGAAACTAATGACCCCTAAAATAGGTTATTGCAGAGTAAATAGGTAATAAAATTTTCCGCATCTCCTGGATTATTTTCAAAACTATAATGAAATGTTGAATAAACGATTAACATTGATTTATCAATTGAAGCAGCCTTTAATAAAATCTCCTAAATTATGGGGAGCATAGGGCAGCTAGACTATAAGGCATGCACTATTTATGATTGGTACCAAGTCCAATTGCAACTTTGGGTTATTGTAGTATACTGATGCCTATCTTCTTACTGAAAATTTGCCATTAATTGCATTTTATTATCTTTTCCAGATTTTAACTGCGCTTGGAACTGAAAATTCCCGCCCTAGCTCCGCAGCACAATGTGTTGCATATGTAGCAGTCGTAGAACTTCCTCAAGGAAAATGGCCGGAACTTATTCAAATTTTAGTGAACAATGTCCTTGACCCCAATTCAACAGAAATGGTCCGTGAAGCTACCCTGGAAACAATTGGTTACATTTGTCAAGATATTGTAAGTCAAATATCATCCAAGTTATATTTTTAGTGTGCCCAGCGAGCTGTAAGGGTGTGGTTGTAATCTGTTAGTTTACTTACAGCTCAATTGAAAATCCGGATAATTAAGAAATATTGAAGATTATTTCACTTCTACTCCAATAAAGGACCTCACCTAAAGCTGTTACATCTCAGCACTGTTTCTAGATGTTTTCTGCATTTTTATTCTTTGACTCAAGGAAATGAATGCACCGCGTTGATGGTCGAATATCTCAACAGAATGAAATGCTACAGCCTGATAATAAAACTATGCTGGTATGACAAGACTAGGCATATCCCAATCGTAACCATACAATATATCACATTCCAGTGTCTTATTATGCTGCATTAAAATTTCAATAATTGGCCTGCAGGACAAAAGCAGTAGGTACTGGAAAATGAGTCTGCGTTCTTAACAAGGTTTACATATATCTTTTTAAAATTGAGAATATTTCTCTTTCAGGATCATGAAATTTTAACTTCACAATCAAATCACATCCTGACAGCCATAGTTCACGGTATGAGAAACACAGAAGCCAGCAATCATGTCAGGCTTGCTGCCACAACTGCCCTGTTGAACTCCTTAGAATTCACTCGCGCCAACTTTGACAAAGAGGTAAGTCATCGGAGCAAGGATGCAAAAAAAACTTTTTTCCCTCCAGAAAGTGAATACTAATGATCATTTCAATGAGTCTTGCTCGATTTTAAAAGTGCACAGAAAAGTGAAGAATCAAGGAATATTTTAGCCGTAATTTGAAATTAAATCTCTTAGATTACAGATATCTTTTTAAATATATTAAATTTTAGGTTGGTAGATTTAAATTGGCAACTTTTTCCAGGACTCAAGAAGTTTTATAATTTTCATGATCAGTTTTAAATTTTAAATCATTTCTAATTTTCAGAATGTTGCTGTCCTCAGGAGGGATTTTGAAATTTTAGATAATAGATTGCAAACATGTGGTAGCCAAATCATTGTGCGTGTAAAGCAAAATTGACTTTCCCAGCTTTTGTTTGGCTGACTCCTAATTTGTTGAAAAGAATGAACCTCAAGAGGATCATTCAATCAAAGTAATTTATCTCAAGAAAATTGCTTTTTAAGTTTCGACTCAGTATCAAGATCCCCATGGGTCAGCCAACAGACCAAGCAAAACTAGTTTCTGTCTATACATGTATTTTAGGTTAAGAAAGTCATGGAAGCTTCAGCCATGCATTGATCAAGAAACTTTGAACCCTCACTTTATATGCCCCTCTTCTCTCGAAGTCCTAATTATAAACTGTTTTCTCTCAATTAAGAATTGAATCATCAGTCAAGGAGAAATTTAGTCAGGAACTTAACTGTAGAACAGCTCTTGGTTATCCTGAACATGAACTTCGTACACCTCGTTTGTAGCAGGGTTCACCTAACAAGATTATTATCATTCAAGTCATTTGAAATGCCTCTCTTTTTTAACATCCGTTGGTTATTTATCTTCTCTTCTATCTATTTCAGTCTGAAAGAAATTACATTATGGAAGTTGTCTGTGAGGCAACACAGTCCCCCGATACCCAAGTTCGAGTGGCAGCTTTACAGTGCCTGGTGAAAATTATGTCTTTGTACTATCAATATATGGAACCGTACATGGGGCAAGCTTTATTCCCGGTAAGTCTATCCTCCAAAAACTATGCTGAGCTATTTCATTCATCCTGATGAACAGAATTTGTTGAAAATACGAGCAATTGTTAAGATACATTAATTATACCTATTTTCATGAAGAAGTCAATAGCATGCAAGTTGTATACTAAGGAGTTCCAAACCCACATACATCATGCGTCAAATGCTCCTATTAAATCAGCATGGCCCCTAAGAAAAGAAGACCCTGGCCAAATGTGGCCCCGATAGGTGATTTTTTGTCATTCGACACAAAACTGAACTTGCGAAGCAAGCAGTTTTACTTAGACATCATAGCTCTTTATACAAATCAGAAATCAATGCAGAACAGGAGGAAGAGATTGGGGAGTGTTTATGAGAAGGCAAATTTTCAATTGTGCTCCTACAAATGTTTAATGCCTCCTTATAATTGCAAGGGCAAATTTAGATCAGTATGTCCTGAAGGGAATAAAACAAATCGGAAATTTATAAATTTTGCAATTGAGATACACTTTCTCTTCTTTAGCCATTCATATGTATTTTCTAATGGTGTATCACTGCGTTAGTGGCTTAAGTAGCTTTTCTCCTGAAGCTTATAAGTAATCTATTTCAAGGGAACATGAACACTCTCATTTTCTGGAAACATAAACAATGCTCAACTGTCCCCCGTCAAGCGATATTTCAAACAGAGATTATACGCAGTGTTATTTGATGAGCGACATCTCTCTATTTATTGTACGTTGAGATCTAGTGTTTGGATGGTTCCTACTCTTTTTTTCCTGATCTATCATTTTGAATCGTCAAAACACGATTCCATGAATAACACAACTGACACATCATCATGTTTCGTTGTTAAGAGAATTGCGATTTATTAAACTTAATCTCTTGAACGTATAGGTTAACAACAAACAATAAGATACGTCCAATACGATCATCATCATATCATTGATGACATTTTACACAGTGTCATTTGATGAGCGACACCTCTCCTCATATTGTACATTGAGATTTAGTGTTCGGATAAAATCGCAAATTACCATGTTTATTTTTCATAAAATGCATCAAATTGACTCGCTCAGATTACTAAAAAGCCACATTTTTTTTTGCAGATTACATTGGAAGCAATGAAATCGGAAACGGACGAAGTAGCGTTGCAAGGCATTGAATTCTGGTCCAATGTAAGTGATGAAGAAGTAGATCTAGCCATAGAAGAGAACGATGCATTGGAGGCTGGCAGGCCACCACAGAGGACATCAAGGTTCTACGCCAAAGGAGCTCTGCAATTCCTTATTCCAGTCCTATTGACTAAACTCACTAAACAAGTATGTACTCGTGTCTCCTTTCAGTGAACACTTTTTTCTATTATTTTCTTTTTCTAACGTCCCAGAGAAAATTTAATTTCTGAAGTCGAATAATAGCACCATTTCTACTTGTGTCAGACAAGCTCTTAATTTTTTTTCCGCTGTGTACAGTAGCTCAGTATTCATATTCAAATCGAGAAAGTTATGTGTAATTTGAAGTTGAGGCTCTTTTTATCGGGATGTATTGTAGTTTTTTTGATAATTTTACCTTTGTTTTTCCCCCGATCACGTTGATTGTAGATTTTGGCGATAGATCTAGATTTGGCAATCTGATGATCGAAATAGCTATCCCAAAATCTAAAATCTACAACTAACGTAATCGGGGGGGAAAAAGAAAGGTAAAATTATCAATGAACGAAGTTGGGTGTGTTCATGCTTGGCTTTGCCAATGGTTCACT
The DNA here is from genome assembly GCF_918797505.1 of Bemisia tabaci. NCBI lineage: Eukaryota > Metazoa > Arthropoda > Insecta > Hemiptera > Aleyrodidae > Bemisia > Bemisia tabaci. Next base: position 10,072,433 of record NC_092797.1, on the reverse strand, counting down.
TCTTTTGACCCTCCAATCAATGCATTACAAATGCCTCTGAGTTTTTGGACTTCTAAAAAACGGTTTTTTCCAGCATTTTGGTTCCAAAAGTACACATAAAATCACTTTGTACTCTATGAATATTGAGTGGAAAAGACCAGGTTCAATGACCAATTGCAATGTGTCTACTGAATAGAAAAAGCACTGACACTCTGGATTAACACAAGTTCTTTAAGTTCGGTACTGAAGCACAGAAATTGCATGAACGTTTTGTGGAAAAGTATAGGTTTTCAGGATTTTCGTGATGACCTTTAAAAGTAGCCTGGGGGGTATGCAATTTCTCAGCTTTCTCCACTCAATCAAGGTCCGGTGGTTCAATTATTTGTGTTTCGGTTTAGCCTAATTCATTTTTTTTATCATTCCTACTTTCCACTTTTCCAATTTGAATTCCTCAGAATTTCTTTTTTGTTGCTCACAACTGAGATCAACATTGTTTTTCATGGCTGAATACCAAAGGTCTCATTATTTTTCTCATTTCTAAGTACTGAAGATCATCAAAAGGACTAAAAAAACTATATATTTATGTTCAAAATATTGAAAGAATTATCTATACTTGCGCCTGGGAAAAAAATTTTATCTGTCGCAAACTGACCCATTCTATGCATGCGATACCTTTGTTTTCTTACTCCAGTCCTTTCTAGCTAATGAATTGATGTAATGTTATTATTTTCTGATCTGCAGGAAGAGATAGATGATGAAGATGACTGGAATCCTTGTAAATCTGCTGGAGTGTGTTTAATGTTATTGGCAACTTGTTGCGGAGACGATGTGGTTCCTCATGTACTACCTTTTGTTAAAGATAATATTAAAAATAACAGCTGGCGTTACAGGGAAGCTGCCATTTTAGCTTTTGGTAAGTTGTTTTGAAGGCCCATGCAAAACCTCCTCTTTTCTACAATAAATTTTAACTATTTGTCTGCTTATCTCCATTAGGTTGTGGCTCATTCTATGCTCAGTTTTTCATATCCCTCTACCGATGAATTTCATCAGTCGAGGTATCATAGTTATCATGATATCATCACATTCAAATCATGTTAAGTCTGACAATCTTGAAAGAGGCATGTAGGTGGAACAATATAGATGTTTTGCGTGATACTCAGATGTCAAGGCCCCAAAAGTTGAAACTGAATGTCTTGCAAGAGGGTTGTCACAGTCATGGAATACTAGGAGAACGGGAAAATGTCTGGGAAAAATTTTTGAGTCACCTTTGTTTGCTAGCATGCAACTGCCGAACAATATTCTTTTTAATTATCTTTACAATTTTGGTGTTGTAATACTACGAGCATCGACCATTTTTAACTTAATTCTATCATTTTTAATAAATTATGGGGAAAGATCGGACTAATTTCTTATGAGCGTACCTTGATTGATCTTTTTTTACTTTGCTTTACAGGATCAATCCTCGGTGGATTGAGCGCTGAATCATTGAAGCCATTAGTTGAAATGGTGATGCCTGTTCTCATTGAGCGCATGTACGATAACAGTATCCCTGTTCGTGACACAACAGCGTGGACCATCGGGAGAATCTGTGACATCATTCCAGATGTAGCGATCAGCGAAGATTATCTCAAGCCGCTGCTGAAAGCTCTTGTCAGTGGCTTGGAGGCAGAAGCCCGCGTTGCCGCTAATGTCTGTTGGGCGTTCACAGGCCTTGCTGAAGCCAGTTATGAAGCGGCCACAGCCAATCTGCCAGAAGGTGAAACCCCGGATACGTACTGTTTGTCTCAGTTCTTCAACTTTATTGTTGAGCAGCTGCTGGCTACCACAGATAGATCAGACGGATCACAGGTAACACCCTCCTAATTTTTTTTTTCGTATTTATGATTGCATAGGGTTGCCGGCGGTCTGAGAATTTAAGGCAACCAGGATAAGTCAGGGCATTTCTGACACACCTACTAATCACTGGGACATATCACTGACCTTCCAATTGTTTACCCTCTGATCATTTAGAAGTCAGTCATCTTTTAACCAGCTATCAAATGCCTTTCTCCAAAATTAGATCTCTCAACAAGGAAAATTTTTTCAAAGTTTAGCAAAAGTCAACGGATTTTTAGAAATAAATAAATAGGTGGAAACTTTGTTCAAAGGTCAGAGAAAGGTAGGAAATAGGACAATTTTTGAGTCAGGGAAAAGCAACAAAATAAGTCAGAAATTTTAAAGATGAATTAATTATGGTAATTCTGTTGTACGACTTAGAGGAGGGTGTCTTCAAAGCTGATGAAAAGAAGGGAAAAAATAAGCTGGAAAATTTTACCCTCAGTATAAACCAATACAAAGAAGTTTTTGAACGAGAAAAAGAATTTTTTTCCCTGTCCTAGGTGGTTTTAGAAATTTTGGAAGTGAGGTTACAGATAACAATCTATTAGTAAAAGTACTGGAAGTTTCTTAATGCTAATTTTTTCTGACCTTTTAATTTCGCCCCAAAACTTCTAATGTACGTTTGCAACAAATGTATGTGTCATTATGAAAGGGTTAAAAGTAGTTAGGAAATAATTACGTGAATATTTGCAAGAATCCTCTCTAAACCTGCTTAATTTTTGTTTTCATTTCAGTCAAATCTACGTTCAGCAGCATACGAAGCTTTAATGGAAATGATCAAGAGCTCGCCGAAAGACTGTTATGCAACTGTTCAGCGCACTATGATAATCTTCTTAGAACGACTCAACACGGTTCTCCAAATGAGTATCCAAAACAAACAGAACAAGGCTCAATACAATGATCTGGAGTCCTTACTTTGTGCGTCTTTGCAGGTAAGCATCTATGTTTAAGGTGCATCTCCTTTAATTAATCTGAAGCCTCATTTTAAAGCAGTTGATTTCATTTAAGATTTGTGTGGAAAATCATTGCCACCTTAATATTTTGTAATGTAATACAGTAAGACCTCGAATTATCGGATTGCAATTTGCCGGATTCCGCGATTTAATGGATCGAACATCCGGTCCCTTCAGCGAGACTGACTAGCGCAATTTAGCAGATTTCGTGATTTAACGGATTAGGCCTCCGGCCCTGTGAAATCCGATAAATCGAGGTCTTACTGTAAACTAAACTGCAGGTAAACGCTGCTGCATGAGCCTCTAGACGCTGCCATGACAAAGTTCAAATTTTCAGGGTTACCTGTGAACAATGCTTGTCCAAACTTTTTGGGTGATTTTCTTTGCAATTTAACCCAAAGATATAAAGACGGAGGCGCTAGAAGAACAAAATGAGGCCACCTCTCCGATTGGCTTGAGGATTGGCAGAAAAATCGGGAAAAAATTGAAATTTAAAGATAGGGCGAAAACTGAATAAAATTGCATAATCAAATTATTCTATGTTGATTCCTAAGTAAAGTCACTTACCCACATATTTTCTTTAACGTGAGATTATTTATGGTCTGTCATCGACCGATTAATCTCATTCGGAAGTAACGGTCATCTGGGACTGTAATGACCTGTTTGAACTAGCGGGACCATCATGAGTAACAGAAAAATTAACTTTATGTGAGATCCTTGCTTGTTACCGAGTCAAAGTAGGTTTATTATGAAAAGTCACCCTTCCAACTTTATTGATTTACTCGTTTTAGGCATTGATAACGAGTTTTCAGCAAAAAATGTGTAAAAATCTAGAGGTCTAGTTCAAATCAAATTTCTGTTTGCCGCCATAGATGCCCGTGCTCATTTACACTGGCACACAAACACTGAGCGCCAGGCCTGGCCTCACTTCTCCTCCTTGTTAGTAGATATGAGTGCTCTGTCCTTATGTCTCTAATCTAACCATTATTGTCTTAACTTTTCGGGGAAAAATTCATCTTTTTTCAAAAATGAATCTCTTTCATCTCAGGAAATTTGGCGATGTTGGATTAGTGATTCAGCAATTTTCTGGGTTCTCAGCAATCAAATCATTTAGCCAAATTCCAATGGGATGAAATACTCGGATTTTTGATTGCCCTCATCTTATTGTTTAATCACCACTTTTCCTCTGTTCTGTGTCCTTGCTGAATTAATTCTTCTGTGAATTCATGTTATCCGATGAAATTTCACCGTTTCCAATATTCATGGAACCTGGAAAGTCAGCCTATCTCCCAGTAAATTAAGAAATTTTGCAAGCAGCACTCAGCAGAAGTTGGTGCAATTATTAAAACAAAGAAATCTGAGAAGAGATTTTGTTCAGAGGTCAAGGAATTTGAAAAGATTGATGTCAGGGAATTGAATTACCGAAAAAATTATGGAAACCCTAAACTTACATAACTCCTATGCAAAGATCCATACCTGAACCTTAATGTCTGTCCTCTTGCTTAAGTGATTTTCTTTTTCATTTTCAGGCCACTTTGAGAAAAATGACTGCTGAAGACGTACCCCAGATTAGCGATTCTGTCATGACAACATTGTTGCAAATATTCTCAACGAGTACTCACGAGTCTGGCGGAGTTCAGCAAGATGCTCTGATGGCAGTGTCAACGTTGGTAGAGATGCTTGGAGAAGGCTTCTTGAAGTATATGGATGCATTCAAACCGTACTTATGTCTAGGATTAAAGAACCATGCTGAACACGAAGTAAGTATTTATCCCGAGTTGTGCAACCTAACATATTCAATCTGTCTACTTAAAGCAACAGCTCCAAGCTACCGTTGGACTGGACTCCGATAAGTGTCATATTTCGTGGTTTTCACCATGGATCTTGTTCTCATCAATGGTTTTATGAGTAACGTTACCAACCCAAAAGTTACTTAGGATGGTAATATATCACTTTCTCATGGTATTTTTGTATTATTGTATTGTTGAACATAAAGAAATCTTAGTTCCTGTTCATTTTGCAATTTTTGTGTTCATGTAAGGAAGCAATTAACCATATGAAAACTTCCACCATTAAATGAATCGCTCTCGACGTAAAATTTTGAAAAGATTAATGCGACTCTCATTAGTTCAGACTTTGTCTAGTGGTCCATTTTCAATTCTAGACAATTTCTCATGCCGTTAGGCAAATTTATTTTGTCTAGACTCATGATGAATCATCAGGGAAATTTTATTTTTGTTGGAAGGTTCCTAAATAGTGTGTCATTTTACCTGCAACCTTGTTCTAATGGGTTATTTATTTCAGGTTTGTGGTGCTGCTGTTGGGCTGGTTAGTGACATCTGCCGAGCACTGAAGATCAAAATTCTGCCGTATTGTGATGAAATGATGACTCTTCTATTAGAAAATTTAAGTGTGAGTATTTTAATTTCTTTGGGGAGACACTTATCAACCATATCTTGTGCATACTTGCTGTCGTACGAAATATTAGTAAGTTAATGGAATCAAATGTGTAATCAAATAGAGACCTGAAACAATAATGAATCGAAGTATTGAAATCACAAGGAACCAAAGTGTCAAATAACGTTTTGTTGGATACCCAAAAATTAGAAATGGTTTGCTATAATACAGAGAATATAATGAAAGTTTTTTTAAAAATGGACTCTCATAATTTCAAAGTTGCCTGAAGCATAAAATGAAGATTGAAAACTAGGGCTGTGCAAACATTCAAAAATCTTGAATATTCGAGTTCGAATAATTTTTCCGATATTCGATTTGAACGCAAACTTAGAGACCTCAAGTAACAGAATTATTCGACAACATTGACAGAATTTCGAATCTTAAAAAATAATAGACCGAATATTTGTCTGATATTAGAACATTCGGCCGTATTGATGACGTATCAGCAGGAACTCAATCTGGCGCGTTTCAAACTACTTGTTTTGAGCTCAGGTAAACAAAGGCCAACGTTTCATTGGTTCATCCAGCATATGGCACTCGCACTAGACGGGTAATTCAAAATTCGCGCCACTTAAGTTCTACCTAATACGTCATCAACATGGCGTACAAATGGGAGCATGTACTAACCTCCATAACCTATCCTCCTCCGCCCCGCGTGGCACCCCAGTCTTTACAATGTTGCGAGATCAGCATTGATGTGAAGTAAAACTGAATAAAATGGATTTTCAGACAGTAAGCAGCAGTTTTACCGTTCCGTGACAGTTCAATTAATTGCTCGTCCCTAATTTAAGGAAACAATTTTCTCTCCCTTCTTTTCTTTCTCCAGCAAATAAAAATGTATGCAAAACCATTTGTGTGATATATAAATGAATCGATTAATTCTTGATCTTTTTATCTATAACAGAAATTTCTTTATTTGAAATTTGAATGTTTGAAAGAAAAAAATGATTTATTCGATTTTTACTTCGACCAACACAGAGGTTGGTTTTGGTCATAAATAGGTAAAATATAAAAGTATTCTGTTCAAATTCTAAACTTTTTCAAAATATGTAATTAGATTCGACATCAAAGAAACCATATTAGCACTGCCTTGTTGAAAACTGATTCATGTATGATGTACTCAATATCTATTCTTAACTTTTTTTGTTTCTCCATCTGCAGGATACGACTGTTGATCGATCAATAAAGCCACAAATTTTAGCCGTATTTGGAGACATTGCCATCGGTATTGGTCCGCACTTCAGGAAATATTTAGATGTTGTCCTTCAAACATTAATCCATGCGACACAAGTAGAAGTAGATAGGGTAAGTGACCTGAGCTGATTCTTAACTTGTCCATTGTGGCATTATTTTTGTTCTAACCACTTCTGCTCTGTGCTTTAACAATCACATCAGAACTTTCACTCGCAGCTGAACAGTAGTCAAAAAGAGCTTGTTGCCGAATGACAAATTTTCAGAATGACAAAGAAACACTACTTCTAGTAATCGTTGCTGTTTTTTTTTTTTTTTTTTTGATCCTTAGGAATCCAAGGTACAGTTTTTATGCAATTGAATAGATTTTACATTGCAGTGTTTCAAAATTTCATCTCTTTTTTTAATATTTTGGAAAGAAACCAACCCATTTCAAAAATTGTTGCAATTTTTCTTGCCCTCACGCAGGTTATTTCCTCAAATTGATAATGTTGGTTGGTTTCCTCCCTTGAATTATAATAGAAAACCAGATTTTAGAACCCTGCAATGTAGCTGTAACCGTTTTCTGCGTAACTCTGTTCAATTAAGGAAATAATTTATTCATTCATTGATTATACATCAAGGAATCTAGCAAACCTGAAAAGATAACAAAGGTGTAAGTCGGCAATCACATAACTCGGTTTATGATGTCGCAGACTTCCTGTCATACTTTTAGTTTTTAAACAAAAAACCATTGAACGGCAATTCTTCAAAACTGCCGTGATTCTTCTTCTCCGTGGGAAGAAAATTCTACATAAACTTCAAAGAATGATGTCAATTGTTCTCCTTTAAGAAAATAACATAGAGGCGGAGATTTTCAGACACCTCAAATGAGACACGTGATTGCGGACCTACGCTGTCGATAAAGAATTTATGATGACCTGAAGTAGTTAAGAAATTCGTGGGGAAAATCAGGGAATTTAGCAAGTAGCGCAAGGGCTTGGCATCTTCAGTGGGTGATATCAGAGAGAACTTGAACAACTTGTGAGTGCCTTTCTCCTTAATTTTAATCTCTAGAAGCGGAAATTTCATCCAAAGTCTAGTACAGGTCAGTCAAATTTAAAGGAAAAAATCTAAGTGAAAAGTTAACAGGTTGAGGAAATTTAAGAAAAGAGCTGGAAAAGTCAGAGAATTGGGAAAAGAAGGAATTTCGGAAACTTGTGTAAGTAACAGATTGATATTGTAATGAAAAATATAAAAGATGAAATTACGAACAGCTGCACTCAAAAGCGGTCATCAGTTTTATTTTATCCTCAAATCTTTTTCTGAAAGAGTCAGGGTAATTTTCAAAGACTATTTCCATCAGTTACCTTAATATGCATGACAGCTAATAAATTCTAATATTTTTTACAGAATAACTATGACATGTTAGAATATCTGAATGAACTCAGAGAAAATGTCCTAGAAACTTACACTGGTATCATTCAAGGCTTGAAAGGAGAATCCACAGGCCCTTACGAAGAAAACGCGGACTTAGTTGCACTGGAAGCCCACGTTCCTTACATAGCCTCTTTCATTACTATGGTAGCGCAAGATCAAGAGCGCTCTGACTCAAATACCTCAGCAGCCGCAGGTCTCATCGGGTAAGTACTTTTGTTTTTTTATCATTTCAGTAGGATCATCTTTTAATTTTTCACGATTCTTTAAGAACGCATTTTTACAAGAAAACATTTGTCTTTCTCTAATTTATCTTACTTAATACTGTGAAAGTTTTTTTTAAAAAAGGAACTCTCATTTACTTCCTATGATTAAACCAATCTCTTTGAATAAAATATGATGAGCACCATTTTCATTTGCCTTTCTTGGATGGATGATGGAAGCCTCCGTTTTCCCATATAAATGAGCAGTTAGTTTATGATTGTTATTTTCCTCTGAAGTATTCAACTAATTTTTCGTAATACATATAGGCTTCCTATGATTAAACCAATCAATTTGAATGTAAAATGATAAGCACCATTTTCATTTGCCTTTCTTGGATGGATGATGGAAGCCTACGTTTCCCTCCGTAACTGAGCAGTTGGATATGATTGTTATTATCCTCTGAAGTATTCAACTAATTTTTCATAATACACATAGGCTTCCTATGATTAAACCAATCGATTTGAATGTAAAATGATATGCACCATTTTCATTTGCCTTTCTTGGATGGATGATGGAAGCCGCCGTTTCCCTCTGTTAATGATCAGTTTACCTGTGATAGTTATTTTCCTCGTGGGTGTTCGATCGACTTTTCGCAATACTCGAAACTTTTTGTTTCATTAGAAAAAACAGTAATGCATCAACTTCCTATGATTAAACTCATCTCTTTGAATAAAGAATGATAAGTACCATTTCATTTGCCTTTCTTGGATGGATGATGGAAGTCACAGTTTTCCCTACGAAGTAACTGTTCACTCTTTTAAAATGTGATTTTGTCAATGATTGACCAAAAACCACTTTCGTTTGAATTACACCTCAAGCATACTTTTTATACGAGAACACTGTGCATATTTCTAATTTGATAGCCTCTCATGTTAGGGCAAAGGAAAACCATTTTGGTCGTATTGAAAGTTTAAATCCTCTGGAATTCAGCCATTTTAACCAAATTTTCATCACACTTGCAACTTGCAAACATTAACTGTTTCTCTTTTTTCTCATTGCAGAGACTTGTGTTCAACATTCGGCCCTAAAGTTTTACCTTTACTAGATGTAGAACCCATCAATGAAATGTTGGCACAAGGTCGTAAGTCCCAGCGCAAGACTAAAACCATGGCCGCCTGGGCTACGAAACAACTGAAAACCCTCAAAACGCAAGTTAACAGCAGCTGGTAAGTTTGATGCTTGTTTTTCTGTTGTTAAGTATTAAAGTATGTGTCAGGATATGATCGAAGAGAATTGTTAAAATTAGAATAAGTTTTATTTGACGAATGTATCAATCTTGCTGGAACAGCTGGAAACATCTGTTTGGCAATAAAACTGAGATGAAAGAGCGCAATAAGTATCTGAAATTGTTGTCGTATGTGACACGACAACTAACCTACGAGACAGCGTTTCATACTAAAACAGCACACGATTGGATTTATTGAATTATGACAAGAAAAGGATAAAATAAATCAAATTTACCAAGATACTTACTTTACTTACAAGCTATTCTTTGTAGGAACAATTTATGTGAGCTTGGAAGTGCTGCCCAACTTTTCCAACTTGTTGCACTGTTCACAGCTGATCAATTTAAAAATTGAGTTAGTGTCGTTTCTGAACCCATAGCGCATTTTATTATGTCGTGCTAGCAACAGTCATGAGTGGCAGATGTGTTGGCACCAAGAATTCAGAAATGAAGTACGTACTTACAAGATTTGGCCCGATATCAAAATTGCGGAAGAGAATAACATATAGTCCATTTTAACTTGGAAACCCTGCTAAGTCGGCATGAACCCTTGGTCCCAATGCATTCTGACTCACAATTAGTTGAGTTTCACAGTAATTTTTTATTTTCACTTTTTTTTTTTTTTTTTTCTTTTTTTTTTAAATATTTTCAGGTTATAAAGCAATAGCTATTTCAACTTAAATTCTTTCAGTCGATTTTTTTTTCCAGCTCTAGAAAGAAAGAAAATTTGTGACCACTCACAGAAAAAGGGACCCTGATCCTCTAGCAAAGTTTCAGTAGAACAATTTCTGTCTTATTAGGGGGAAAATAGGTTTTCGAGATTTTATCAGATGAATCTCCATTTTTCTGAGGGACGAGTTTCAAGTTGGCTAATTCATTTTTGTGCCAACAAAGGGTGTATTTTCGTATTTTAATGCAACTATTTTGTTTCTTGGTCAAGACTGAAATGTTAACAGCTTATTATTAAAACTGTAACATTAAGTGCAAATTTCAAACCTTTAGCACTCCGGTTCAATTTGACACAGTTTGTCCTATAACTTTCGTAGACCACCCTGCAATTCTATGTTTCAGTAACAATATCAAGGTTTTGTCGACCAAGGTTCTCTTTTCCTAAATAATTTTCATTCTCATCAAGTATAAAAACAATTTCTATAACTCCAGTTAAAACTTCTGATCGGTAGACCAGGGTACACAGTGGTCCTCTGGAGAATCAGGGAGTCTTGCAAGTAGCGTGACCGTTCAGTAACTTCAGCCGTTACCATTCAAGAGTACCCAAAGAACTTTTGATTGATTTTTCTCCATGACTTTAAATCTTTAGAAGCGGAACTGCGGTTTCAAGTTTAGCAAAAATAAATGTAATTGAAATGAAAAGAAATCTAGGTGGAAGTTCTATCTGAAAGTCTGAGGAAGATGGGGAATTTGGAAATTTTTGGAGTCTGAAAATTCAAAATCCAAAATCCTGCCATGCAAGAGTATTTTTTCTAATGTGAGAAGGTACGAAGTTGCAAAGAAACAAGAGTTATCGTGCATGTGCTCTCTAACTAGTTTTTAGTAGAATATCTTGCCTTTGGAAATCAACAAATTAAAAATTATATGCAACTATAAATCTTGCGTTCCCCTGGATAAAGTCAATAGTCAGATTACTGCATTTCAAGGTTGATCATTGCATACGCCTGCAATTATTGTGAATTTTTTCCTCCCGTCAAGAAGAAAGCAGCGCATTAAAAATGTTGGCAACCAACTACATATTGCTAATTTTTTCTCTCTAGTTGTCAGTTTATCAATGCTTGTCTCGTTTTTTTTTGCAGATGGGAGCCAGCGTACCATTCCACGCGTTCATTAATCAACACCCCTGTATAATTGAAAACTGGGCACAGTGCGCGATGTGGGAGATGCGACATGTAGCAGATGGGTGAGCGTGTTGTGTCAGGTACGAACGAAAGTGTGTGATGAAGAAATTTCTCTGTGACGTGTGCTCCTGTGATTTAAGTTTAGTGAGAATTTTCACGTACTGTACTGAGTCTGTGACGAGTTGTGTATATTTGTTGCGACCTACGTATCATAGTATTGTGTTGCGGCGTCGATCAACGCTTAGCCTACTCTTTAATCTTTTAGTTTTCGCCTTCAACACGCCCTGTTACTGTTTGGTTACCAATTTACGTTAAATTATCAAATTTTGTTGATTTGTTAGTAGTTCCTGCTTGAAAGGAAGACAAATCGCTCAACTTGGAACTCAGCACTGAGAGGCGTTCTCGAAACTGCTGTAGGTTTAATTTTACACTTATCCTCAAAGCAGATTTGCATTGTATGAGAGAAGTAACCAGCGAGAAGCTGTGCAATTAGATAACATAGCTCTACTCTTATTCAACAATTTTTGAATATTTTGAACGCATTAGAAGTCTTGTAACCTTCTCCTGTGTCTGATTTTTCTCAAATTGAACATGGTATTATCATCCGGTCTTTTATCTAAAAACTCCCATTTTTATCAGAATAACTAATATTAAATTGCATTCCCTCCTTTTGGTTTAATGTTTTATTTTACTTGTCCGTTTGAATTTAACTAAAAATTTGCTCCTGGGTGCTGAAGTGTTAGCACTCTAATAAAATTTCTCTCCCACCGTGTATTCTAGTGGAAAAAAACTGATGAATTCAATTCCAAAATTATTTCTCATTTACTGTCATGAGTTCCATAGTAATTTGTCTGATCAATTCTTCTTATCAGTTAGATGTGAATTCATCAGATGGACTGTCACCTGTTATTAAGCTTTCATTAGATTCTCAGCCCCTTTGTTTCCTAGTCTGTCCGGTAATGTTTTAGTTGTCAACTTTCTCTGTTAAATATTGACTTTTAGGCTGGTCCTAAAAGGCGCAAATGTTCTTTTCAATTTCCTTTCTCATGCCCCTGTTCCAAGAATTTGCCTAACTTGTTAAATTGGCAAGTTTCTATTGAACTGCAAGAAACCGTACTCAGGCATCTGTGTTTTATAGACAAACCTAACTCTCAGTTCTATAACCTATAAACCAAAATTTTTTCTCTTAGGGTCATCTTGAAATTTTGTCTTTTTTATTCGATTTCTTACAACAAAGGGGTTGTAAAAAAAATTCGCTATATCAGCTCCTGCTTGTTTCACTATTAAGCTTATTTCTTTGGAATCTCAGCTTCACTGTCTCTTGTTCACTAGTTAACGTTACTATTAATTTTTCAGTTTTCTCCAAGAAAATAAACCTAACTACCGGTGACCAAAATCAATTTTTTGTCAATCATAGATTAATGTTCTATTTTTTTTAAAGTAACATGGTAATTTGAGCGAAAGCTTTTTCTTTCCGCTTATCTTTCTCGTAATTTCAAGCAGCAAATATATAAGACGCGCTTGACCTCAGTCATTTAAGCTGAATGTATGTCTCTGTGATGCTAGTGTGTATGAAGCCTTCTCTGTATAAGTTTTATCTAGGACTTAATTCTTTCGTTTTTTTTTTTTCTACTTTTGTATGTATGAATGACTGTTCCTCATGAATTAGTTTGTCTGTTCCCTAAAACTGAAAAAGAAATCTTTATTATTCAAAGTAGAACCCGGCGTTGTTATTGAACCTGTCCTCAACATCCCTTCTTTTTACATTGGTTCAAAGAAAAGGTTCAGTTTTTACTGCCCTGAAAGTATCAAACCTAACCTAAAATTAGTAATACTACCAATGACTTAAATGTTAAAGTAAAAGATGAAACTAATTATCAGTGAACTTCTAAAATTTACTGCACCAGTAACTTTTTTTTAAATCAGCTATTTTACAATTTTTTCCCCCTCTTTGTAAGTCCAGTTTTCAGTACATATAAAAGTGTTAGTAAATGGTCAGGTGGATGAAGATCAAAACTCAGTTGCCTCTCCATCAGTTTTTATGTATCTTTGCAACAGAGGTCCAACTTCTAATACATTTCTTGTGTGAATAGGCTTCTTTAGTGTGAATACATCCAATGAACCTTGATCTAAAGAGCTCCAACAGTTTTTTCCCCCTATTTTTCTGATAAATGTTGTTTTGTGAGCTGTCGATCGAGTTCCAATAACTGACCCTCCAAAAGGAATGACAATATTTTTTCTTGAAAGAATTGATGAAGGCTTTTCACCATGTTCAGAAGGTCCAATGAATGAAATATTGATCCAGCGCCAAATCTGAATGCAAGAAGTTGAGTCGTTTTCAGAATTTTGAGTGAAGTGAATTATGTATGTCAAGAATTGATGGGAACGAACGGCAGTGTGTTCATTATTTCTCACTTTTCTACTTCTTCCATGAATTAATTTCCAACTCTAGCTACATATATCTTTACTTGAGGTTGATTTATGTATGTTTTTTTTAGTAACCTGGAAGAGTCAGGGATTTTTGCCTCAAAATCAGTTGATACCGTGCACTCAGTTTCTTTGATTCTTGTCTCACTATTCCTAATGATACTTAATTAAAATTTCCCATTTAACTCTCAAAATACTCCAAATTTAATATCAAACCTCGAGTTTTGATATTAAGATATTGAACCGTTTTGATAAAGGTATTAAAAAGGTATCACTCAAGAGTGTCTTTCAAAGACCTCTGCTCAAAAGCCTAGCGCATCCAGCATTCCTAAGGACCCAGGCTTTGATTACTATTTCCATCGATGGCTAAATATCAAAGTCTTGTAACCAAATCGCTACATTTCATAATTTCCAGCTTTACTTTACCAGCTTTATTAGAAGGGAAATAACACCATGGCTTGCGATTTACTGCACCATTCTTTGGTCAATTTGTAAGATATTGAAGACATAATTTCAATTTGCTTCACTTCTAACAGGTGAAATTTGCCTGGAAGTTTGGAGGTGTTGTCAGGAAGATACATGGCTTTAAAATGAGAACATTCAAACTGTGAACAACACTCTTTTTTCAAATACTAGCGGCCGGCAGGTATTGTGACAGAATGAAGCTATGTTTGCTAATCAGAGCTCACATCAGAACACACTCAAATACCTGCAGGTTGCTGATGTTTGAAGGAAAAAAGTCAGATATCAAAGACTTGATGGTTCGATTTAATCAAGTGACACCAGGTTATGTGTGTTTTCAACTCAAGCCATCAAAATTTGATGAGAGCTCATCACAGATTAGTTGGCGGCTGGTAGATCGTGACCAAAGATCTACTGTCTTCATTGTACCATTGCACTTGAATTCAACAATCAATATGGAGCATCCTTCGCCTTGCTCTTAAAGTAAACTAATGCATCCAACAAGGACTATTTCTCAAGGAACTGTAATTGCAACTAAAAATATAACCTCTTTATCAGCTACGATTGAAAGAAAATTTTATGTTCTTTAAATTATTCTTAGTAAATAGAGGAGTAGGAGGAAGTAAGTAGGCATTCAGTGGGCATCGCACATTTTTTCATCCAATCTCATCTTCATGTAAGGTCTAGAGTTTCCAGCAGTTTATAAATTCAAGAAATGTACGGTGACCTCGAGAAATCTGGGGAATCTACTGGCAAATTCAGGGAATTTTTTGAGTGGCTCGTTAGCTCAGAAATTTCAGGTGGTGCCGTACAAGAGAAAGCAAATTGTAATTCCAGAGTGCCCTTTTCTTTAAGTCCATAACTTGAATCCCTGTAAGTAGAAATTCTGTCCAAATTTTAGCAAAATTCAGTATCATCAATAGAAAAAAAATTTAACAGAAGTTTAGTTTGAAGACCAGAGAATTAGAAAATTTTTGATTCTGAGGAAAAGTGAACTAAGTCAGGGAATTGAAAAATGAAGAAATTACGGAAAGCCTGATAATAGCTCTTATTTTGAAGATGGTGATCTTATGCGTGGCTGACAGAGGCTGTGGTTTTATTTCTTTATCAAGCACAATATGCTCGATTCTCGGGTATTATTAACAATTTCAGCAACTCCTTCACCTATCAATTACTTGCCTGACATAGCATTATTCATAGTGCAGGAGATTTTATACAATTACATTTTTACATATTTTCAATGGATAAATTGAAAATGACCGCTTCCTTATTACTAATCTTATTTGAAAGTCTCTTGGATTTCACTGATGAAGTGGACTTAGTCGTTGGCCTCCTTCTCCTCCCCCCCCCCCCCTCTCCATGCACATTATAGGGTGGAAGAAAATAATATGTAAATTGTTCTCACATTTGAGAATGTTAGAAAAAAACTTGGAACGTTTCCTCTTGACTCAGTTGCATCAGTCAGTAGTCAATTCTGCATTCTGAGGACGAAAGTGGTCCGCTTAAATCAATGCAGAAAATTCTGCTCGTTTTATTTTCATATTTCTCCCTTCTTTTTTTTTCTATTTAAATCATTTGATGTATCACAACCATGTACTCTTCTTAGGTTCAAAATGAATCAATTCTCTAAACACCCCGATTGATCACAAGATTGTCAATGATGCCATACCAACAAAGCCATTTTGTCAGCCTACGTTTGAATTCTAGTCTAACTTAGCATTGTGAGTTACAGGACCAATTATTGAAAAATTCAAATAAATAATTTTTCAGAATAAAACGCTATCAAGCACACCAAAGAACATGAAATTTATTTGCAGCAAAAAGCTTACGTGCATTTAAATTGGAGATTTCGAAATGTTGCAAAGGTGATAAGTACTCATTTTTTGACTTTACCCATCAACACACTCTAATTTTTTGCATCAACTCAAAAATTTGAATTTTTCGTTTTTTGAAATTCTTTTAATTTTAGTTTTGCCCCTTTCAATTTTTTTTTTTTACTATCAAATTGTGGAGTTCCTATTGATTAACTGTGAGTATGATTTTGAAATCTCTTTATTTTTTAAAATAGTCAAAATGTAGTTCGTATGTAGTGATTGCTAGATTCTCACCATGTCCAAATTCTTGTTTATTTTCTTCCATTTTCTGATAGTTTTGAAATTGTTCAAGGAAAAACTGAACCAGCTATCTTGTAAACAGAAGCACTCTCTCTCAAAAATTTTAGAATTGCTCGAACAGAAAGTTATCCAAGCTGCTGATAGTCATTGAATTTTGGTGATTTCATGCCCTCTCAGACAGAATGTACATTTCTTATTCGTGAAGACTGATAGATGATTGGATAATACTTTGTTTTTTGTAATTTTCTAATTCAAGAAAGATGCGCTTACATTAGTTCGAAGATATGCCAACTGATCCAAAGGATATTTTGAAGTTTAAACATAATTCAAGGGCTCATTGAAATAAGGACTATAGAAGCCTTTTGATTGATATTAAATTCATAAATATTGATCAAAAATACAATTTAAATTCTCATGTCTGCATAACCTGTGAAGTTTTTCGAAGATTATCATCTCAACACCGAACTTCTTTGACTGATGATTAGTTTTAGAAATGTTTAGTTTTAAGTAGATCTTAAGTAGGTACCTCTTGTCTTTGAAAAAAGAGCCTTTTTACTATTGATTTTTTAGTTTTTTTCGCCTCAAAAATTTTTACTCTGATTATTGTTCAAGGAACTTTATTGTTTCCTATTCTCATCCCACATTTCCCCATTCCAATACTTATGTACATAGGAAACTTGTCTTAAAGGCGCATGAAAAGTCGTTTAGTTTCGTGTTTGTTCAAAGCAGCGGACACATTACTTTAAGAAACAATTGCTCTCTTCTTAATACAGGTTTATTACTAAACTCTACTCAGTTATAACGAGGTGGCCCTCCAACCTTCCAGAGAAAAACAATTGAGACACTGA
Organism: Bemisia tabaci; assembly: GCF_918797505.1. Lineage (NCBI taxonomy): Eukaryota > Metazoa > Arthropoda > Insecta > Hemiptera > Aleyrodidae > Bemisia > Bemisia tabaci. Next base: position 10,055,369 of record NC_092797.1, on the reverse strand, counting down.
GTCTCTCATTGTTAGGTATTAAAATTTTACTAGTTTTTCTTTTACTTTAAAACCAAGGCTCTTTTTTATAAGCTTATGTTTCTGTATGGCTGTGTTGAATGAGTGTGATCTCTGCCTTTTTTAGTGTCAAACCATATTACGTATAGGCAAAAGTCTTTTTAAGTTCTTAATTAATTCTAATTTTAAAATCTTAAGATGTCAAGAAGCCAATTAGGGGTAGAAAGTCAACGCAACCTCATTCCAATAACCATTAAACTTTCAGTGATAGTAAATACAGCACCTCTAGCATTCAAGCAGATAGCGTTAGTGTCAATGTCATAATGCTCCATACACTTTTGCCGATAACTTGTTTGGTTTACATGAAGCGCTTTGTTTTCATAATCACTGTAAGAAGCTGCCTTTCTTTCAAAAATTCTGCTCCTGTGTCAAGCAGTATAACCTTAATTTTAGAGCTCATGCTAAGTTATTTGGTCAACTTGTTGAGCGTGCCAGTGATGGATCTTCCATCTCACTCTGAAAGTCAACTTATTCGGTGAGAACTTGAGGGAATTTTTGGCTATTTTAATTTTGCCCACTAGGTAAGCTTGTGAGGTTTCCTATGTTAATTTAGTGATTAAAGTAAAATGTGATGTCGATGAAGGTGCTGATTGAGACAGTAAAGATAGAATATAGGTAAATATCTACTGTTTAACTACTTTACAAGTTTTTTTTTTCTTTTTTATTACTAAGTAGGTACCACAGTTATGAAAAGTTCATAGTCAGTATAATCGCTATGATGAGGCTGAATATAAATTTCATTAACTATGATAAAGAAATGTTCGAGCAAATAAGTAAGTGAATTTCATCATGCTTTTGCTGCCATTTTCACTTCCCAAGGGCCTCTTTACTTCGTCCACAGCATGCTTGTTGGCTGGCTCCATACAGAGCTACTTCGTGGCGTTGAGTATGTATTCACAAAGGGAAAATTTCCGTCAGGAATATTTTCTGTCATTAAATGCAATACACCTGAGGAAAAGTGAACTTAAGGAGAGCAACAAAACGATGTATTGGTTAAAAAATATTCATTTTCAGGCTTTGATTCTGATGCAAGAACATGGAGTTAAAAACTTGAGCTATAATTAGCGATTTTAACGTTGTTATAAGCGTTTATAGTGTAGGAGGTCAAAACTGTTAACAGTGCTAGGACCCTATCTCAACTTAGCTGGGTGACTGTTACTTGTATAAAATGCTCGCACGACAGCAAGATTATACTTTTATTGTATTAAATAAAAAGGTTTATTAAAGTCCACTACTCAATATTGAGGTCATTATATGAGCAAGAATCTGTTTTCAATGGTAACAAAGCTAAATTCTCTGGGTAAAATTGTTTCTTAACTACAACTGCGTTTTTCTCGAAATCATGTTTTTTAGCTCTTACTTAGAAATGCTCTAGGAAGGTCAATTCTTTTTAGATGATTTCGAATTAACGCCCTAATGTGTCTTTATAGTTACCTCAAATATTATTTTTTTTATTCAAAGTCTCCTTTTCCTCAGGTGCATCATAACTAATAATTGAGACAATTACCTCCAGAATATAAATAAAAGCTAGCTGAAACTCAAATCTAACAGATTTGTTTCACACTTGACACAAGATTTCTCATGAAAATTGCCCAAAAAAAAGATAAATCATGATTTTAATATGCTGCGCACATTTCTGGAAATTACGAATGTGAATCTAATTTTCAATTCCCTAAGAATCGTATACATCACTTAGTGACCGCTCAGCTATCTTTATTTACTCAGTCAGTGCCTCTCCTCTAGGAAAATAAAATTATATTGTCTGACCATAAAGTGTCGGTATTTGAGTATTTACATAATTAAGTTGTGTTGTTGAAGACTATTTTTTTACTATGTTTCATGAGGCAAAGTGAATGGAACTCATAATTGAAAAAGTGTTTATTTTGTCTTATTTGAACTCGTTTGAGTGATCTGAGTAAATGATGTAGTTTTTAGTGAGAATATTTGTCATAATAGTAATTGCAGTGTCAAAATTTGAATGCAAACTGTGCCATGGTCAGTAACTAAATTGTAATTATATCTCTCCCTCTCACCGAGTTTTACATTGATGTCTCATATCATCTCTTTAAGATAGTAGTTCAGCAGCACCATAGATTTATCATAAATTCAAGTGAGACTGTAGGTATTGTTTCCTAACAGGTTGAAACGTAATCCAAATATTTTCTGTCTATTTCTAAGGAAAATTGCACCATTAGTTTTTCTATTTGCCAGGGTGAATAGGAAATGAACTTTCAAAATTCAAATGAAACCTGATCAAGAAAGTAGATACTCGCATTTTTATAGAACATCACTTTTTTGAAGAATTTGTATTGTAATTTTTTCCCGATAATTATGTTATATATTTTATTGTTTAATTTAATTACCACATATAATTTAGTTGATGTTAAAACCTACCTACCATGTCCAAAAAATCAGAAAATTCTGCTTCCACAAGACCTCCAGTGTATTTGTGAAGAAAATGCTAGAACACCAAAAATTGGATGTGCTTTTCAAATGAAGAAACCACCTCAAATTGTTTAATTAAAAGACGCAGCATATTTAAAACTGAATTCGCTTTTAATGTCAATGCAAATCGAGCAGGACTATCATAACTGGTTGTGACTCACTAAGCACACTTCTAGGAAGGAATATTTAATGGTCTTTTTTAAAAATAAAAACCATTTTACACTTGTTTTGTGTGGAAACCTGATGTCCAAAACTGACTTTCTGAAGTTTGCTGAATTTTCTATATTAGTCATGACCTATTCCACCCACTCGTAAAAACATAAAATGATCTTCCTGGCATCACCCTGATGCTTGGTTCATTAAGTGAACTTGTTTTTTTCTTTTGTAAAATTTGACTTTTTTGACATGATAGGTTCCAATACTGAAGGTCATCTTCATTTTAGTTCCTTAATTGTTCCTTTCCATAAGAGGCCCTTTTGGTGTACATTGTGATAAAGGGAGGTTTAAGAAAACCCTTAAAATATCATCATAAAAAGGATAATGTTTACCAACCTCAAGTGAAATTCAACTAACACTGAATTTTGAAAATGGATCGTTGCGAAGAATTACATTCATTTGCCACTGTAAAGAATATAAAACATATAATACTTAGGAAATCTTAAGATTTTTACTAACTTTCAGGTAGGTGCCAACTTACCTTAACATTTCCAAAACTCGCAATTTATTTTCTTTTTTATTTTGTACTTTTTGAAGTGGTTAATCATTTTAATTCCTCTCAAGAACCAATTTCCAAAGTTATACTGCTGAATTTTCCTTGGGTATTGGAAAAATTTCCCTTCACATGATGTTATATGTAATGGATCTCTTGGAACTTTTCTTCGCTTAGTCACAATGTAAACCAAATGGAAAATAATTGTTTAAGGAAAAACTATGAATATGGTCCTGACTTATTCATATGATGAGGCACTGTTTATTTCAGTTTTCTCACTGCTTTAATTCAGGTTTAGAACAATCCATTCCACAAGTGCTCGTGGCCCTTGTTAAAAAGAAGTTTCTTTTTTTTTTCTCTCGTTTTTCTTTTTTAACTTTTGCACAAGTTACATCATCATGACAAAAATTATGCCTGATTCCTCCATTAAGGAGATTATTGTTACATACCTCAAGTCAACTGAGGAGTGCCCTTTATTTTCTTTCAGAAATGATTTTTTCAATTTACTCTTAATCCAGATCAGATGTCAAAAATTATGTCTGAATAAAACTGAGCAATTTATCTGAAACCACCACATTTCTTATCATTCCACCTTCTTACATCACATTATACAGGGTGACTTGAAAGTCTTAAGACAACCCTGTAACTTTTGAACGAATTGAGATACACTTAAATTTTTACCAAGGGTTTACTTAAATGGATAGGGAAAAAAGAATAACATGAAATTCCCTCTCTCAAATTAAAGGAAGTCGCCCCGAATTGACTTTATAAATGATTTGACTCCTAAGTAAGATGATAGCTTCAAGCTGGTTAAAAATTGTAATGCAATCGCAAAGTTTTTTTTTTTTTTTTAAATAATCTAAGCCCGCTTTAGATTACTTTTCCTCTTTTGAGGAGCTCGAAGGACAAGGTGCATAAGTGCAGTATTTGAAAAAGTTGAGATATTCATGAACTCAACTTCAACTAGTTTGAAAGAATATTCTGTGAAAAATTCATGACTAAAATCTAACTTTAAAGCATCAAAAAGTGAGTTTGAAATTCTTTCTGCCATAAGGCTCTGTGTAATTTGGAAACTTTAATCCATACATATTTCTTGAAATAGCAAAAACTGCACTAATGCACCTTGTCCTCCAAGCTCCTCTTCTGTTCTACCTGCAGGGCCGGATTTACCTACTTGCCGCCCCCTCCTCATTCGTTTTGAAACATCAATAAAAACTATCAATTAAACGTGCCAAAGGGGGAGGGGTGCATAAGACGCGTTTACCTACTCGTGTTGGATACATTTTTTGCGAAAGCCCTGTCAACACTACCAGCAAAATTTCACGGAACTTTGCGCGAAAGTTAAGTTCCGTAAACGTATCTCTGTGTGGACAAGGTCCTCCATTAATAAGAAATGAACTAAAACATTATGAAAGAACAAACATAAATGTGTTATAATAATTTGAACTTCCGCCGCTGCGCCGCGCTGATCGCACTGTGTTTGGCGCAGTGCGTGAAGTATTCCTGCAGTCTTGTAGGCGCTATGCGTTTTACGCCAACCGCTCCTGACCGCACTGTGTTTGGCGCAATAGGTGAAGTATTCATGCAGTCTTGTAGGCGCTAATATGTGTTACATGCCAACCGCCGCGCCGAGGGCTTGTCCTTTTCATCTCAAGTCCTCGTCATCATTCCTCTCTGCGCTAAGCTCCAGGCCAAGTTGCGTGTTTAGTTCCTCTCTTAACTCGACTAATTAAAGATGCTGTATCTTGTATCACCGACTAACGACAAAATTAGAATTTACTATACTCTCAGGAAAGAGAGATTTTGTCCCCTTGACTCATTGATAATTTTTTTTTTTCTGAATCTGATTTTTTTATACCTACATTAAAAAAAAATTGCAAAATTTGCCGCCATGGGCCACGGCCCTTGTGGCCACTCCATAATCCGGCCTTGCCTACATATAATTCCCTATTCCGCGCATGCAGCAAAAGAAGAATGACAATCTGAATAAGGTATCTGAGGGGGGGGACTTCGGTATCTTGAGAATGATATACTCGTTTTTTTTGGATGTGTGTGGGGGGGGGGGGGGGGGAAGGTGGCCAATTAAACTTTTCAGAAATCGAGATTACAGTTTGGTCTCTGACAATTCCCGGTTTTCCATACCTGTATACACCTTGATGTTTTCGGCTATCTACGTGAGCCCAGTGGCGTGGCGTGCTTTGCGATATATCGATTGATCTGCCATTTCCACCAATGGAAAAGAATCGATAGACAGGATGTTCGCAACGAACACCTCAATAATCGATTTTTACCCACAGTTTCAATCGGCGAAATATCGAAAATCGACCATTCATGCCTCGCCACCGATGGGCGCGCACGAACCTCACAGGACGCTCCGGCGCCCGTAGGAAGAACGCCGCACGTTCATTCCAACGTTGACAAATTTGTATCTATCAAATATTTATTTCTGAGGGAAAGAAATGAATATTTGTCTTTGAAATCGTCGGATACTCCAGATCGAATCGCGGCGGAAACTCTTCGAAAAATAAAAAGAAAATGCATTCACGAGTTTCCCTGAAAATTCGTATTTCATCGAAGGAATTTTGGCAACGCCGGAAAATTTATACGGTGTTCTTCCTCTCTGCCGTGCGAAAGAGAAATGCCGTACGAACACTCGAGAGTTGCCAAATTCACCCGGATAAAACACGCATTTTTGAGGGAAATTGCGCTTGTTTTTCCTTGAATTTTTTTCGATATTTCAAATAAAATTGCGAACAAAATTGTCCGAAAAATTTGAAGGAAAATATTTATAATTTCCCTAGTAAATTCGGTTTGTATCGAAGGAAATTCGGCAACGTCTGGACGCTCTTGTGGCGTTTTTCCTTTAAACGGCAGCGGAGAACGCATTCCGACGCATCTATGGCTTCTCGAATACGACCATTTGGAGCTTGAACTCAATCCAGAAGCTCTCCGTCGCTCCGCGCCGCCACCTGCCGTGTCCAAGAGTGAAAATTTGCATGGATCCAGTCGTTAATTTCGTTAATTTCGTAAATTTCAGGATTTTTCTGCGATGCCAATTTGGATTTCATGACAACGTCGTCCGGGAGGGCTCTGTTCCCGCCGCAAAATGCTCGCCGATCGGATTTTGAATTTTCCAAGTGACTTGAAAATCGAGAGTTTTCGGGGCCTCGGGGCCAGATAGTGGTTCACTCGGCGTTCAGCGCGTCGGTTCGAATTTGCCGGTTTACAATTTTTTTTTGTTATGAGCCAGGAACCATCCCCGAATCAGACGCCCATCAAAGCAAAAGTACACGAAAATGTGAGTAAATTCTTGTTTTCCATCATTATCTAATCCATCTTGAAAGCATTGGGATTTTTAATTTTTTTAAACACAAGTCAAATCCTTAGCCAAGAAACGGTCAAAAACACTCGTTTTAGACCGTTTGGTGAAAGTTTACGAAATGTGCGTCCTTCGCCGATGGCGCGAAGCAGCGGACTCGTGGAGCTTTTCGGACAAGAAAATCGGACTAAGCGGTCGTTTTCAAGTGGGCTAGATTGATTTCAGCCCAATCGGAAAACTTTTGATTTTGACTCTAATTTACCTAGTCCATGCAATAATCCCAGTCGATTTTTCTCGATTTTGGACGGGGAAAAAAATTTTGAGATTGCAGTCCGATTCTATGTAGTTGAAAGCGCTGTATCAATTGCGCGTGGTTCCGAGGCTCGGCGAGGCCTCCTGAGCCGAGAAACGGTCAAAAACGAGTGTTTCTGACCCTGCTGCAAAAGTGCGTTTTTCGTCGGTAGCCCGTTCCAGCGGACTTGTGGAGCTTTTCTGACCAGAAAATCGGACTCAGCGGGTCATTTCCAAGCAGACTAGCTTGGTTTCGGCTCGATCGGTGAACTTTCGATTTTGACCCTAAAAATTTAGTCCATGTAACCCCTGTCCATTTTTCTCGATTTTGGACGGGGAAAAAAATTTCAAGATTACAGTCGGATCCTATGTAATTGAAGGCGCTGAATCGATTGCGCATGGTGCCGAAGGTCGGCGAGGCCTCCTGCCTGAGCCGAGAAACCGTCAAAAACGAGCTTTTTTGACCGTCTTGCAAAAGCGCATTACTCGTCGGTAGCGCCGTCCAGCGGACTCGTGGAGCTTTTCCGACCAAAAAATCGGACTCAGCGGGTCACTTCCAAGCAGACTAGCTTGGTTTCGGCTCGATCAGAGAACTTTCGATTTTGAACCTAATTTAGTCCATGTAACTCCTGTCCATTTTTCTCGATTTTGGACGGGGAAAAAATTTTGAGATGAGAGTCAAATCCTACGTAATTCGAGACGTAAAATCGATTGCGCGCTGTCTCAAGGCCCACAGTGGCTTCGGGCTTGGGACTTCGGCGAAGTCGAGGAACGAGTGTTTTCGACCATTTTTAATGATATTTCGGCACACCTTATTCCCATAAACTAGGGGAAAATATGAATATTGTGTCACATATATTTCAATAGTAATCTTATGGAGGTAGGTGCTTTTACGGATGAGCCAGGAATACCACAGTTCTTTCAAAAGATATCGACGGTGAAACTACCAAACCACGTATCTCGGTTTGCGACGTCGCAGACTTCCTGTCATACTTTATTTTTTAAATGAAAAACTACTTAACATCCAGTCTTGAAAATTTCTGTGATTTTTCCTCTTTGTGCGGAGAAAATTCCGCGAAAATTTCAAGGAATGATATTGATTTGGTCTACTTCAAAAAAATAAAATGTGAGCGTAGACTTTTAAACACCGCAAACGAGATACGTGGTTTGGTAGTTTCACCGTCGATATCACAGATACCTAACAGTAAATTGCAGTTATACACGTCAATGGGATAGTTAAATTATTTTAGTGTTGTGCATATTGTCTATTAACTAATTGAAGGAGCTCCTCTGATTGAAATGTATTTTGAAATAATTGAAGTAGGTAGGTATTGTACGTTTCTAATTCGTTATCACCAAACAAAGCGAGAGAATAAAGATCAAAGAGGCTGCAGTTAATTATGAAAAACTACAAGTGTAGAAAAATCGAGACTGTTGTTTTTTTTTTGTTTTTTTTCCCTTACATATGACAGGAAAACTGAAATAAGCTGCATCCCCTTTTTTTTCCCCAGTGCATATTACCTACCTCTCCCACGCGTGGAGCTGATTTTATTGCTCGTTTCAAATCGGCAGATTTTGATCAAATGATGTAAGAACATTGACATTTCATGGTAAAAAAAATTATACCTCACGTGAAAATGATCTGAAATTTCGGGTGCGTAGGATCAGATGGATTTGGATGACCTGCTCCCGGCGATCGGTGAGTTTGGTCGATACCAGAAACTGTTGCTGTGGTTCATCTGCCTGCCGGCTTGCATCCCCTGCGGCTTCGGTGCTTTCAACCAGCTCTTCATGGCCGACGTCCCACCACACTGGTGTAAAGTCCCACAGCTCATGGGCCCCGACCACAATCTCACGGCTGAACAACGCAAATACCTCGCCATTCCAGCTGTAAGTAAGTTACCCTATTCCTTCTTCACGGAGATGCAACTCCATGGTGCAGCGCAGATCAAAAAACACCCTGGTAACAGTGGCTGTTGAAAAAATTTGTAAAAAACTCGTAAATTTTAAGAGAACTTAAAATTTACTTCAAAACTTAATGAAAATTACGTAAAAACACTCTTGAAATATTCGTATAAGGAAAACCGTTAACCCCCGGAACCCCCTCGTTTTGGGGGTTTTTTACATAAAATTAAAGAAAAATTTTAAGTGAATTTTTTTACGTAAATTTTAAGTAAAATTTACGTATTGTTTTTTTATAAACTTCCTGCGGGCAAAAACGAGGGAAAAGAGGTGGTGAACAGAAAAATAAAAATGGTGAAGTTAAAAAACTTGAGGATATAGTTTGTTGTTGTCAATTTCGTCATAAATAGGTAAGTAGGAAATATGACAAGGTAGAGAAATGGTGTTGGGTCCACACCATTTCGTGAGGAAACAAAGCCAAGAAATTCCAAAAATTAAAATAAGAGTCAACTGGTGTGCATTAGAGTTCAAAAATTTAATTATGACTCTAATTTTAATTTTTGAAATTTCTTGGCTTTGTTTCCCCGCGAAATGGTGTGGATCCCCCTGGTAAAAATTGGCAGTAGAATCTGTGTTCCAAAACACCATAGACCTACAGCCGGCTGTAAGATTTCCAATAGCTTCTACAGCCGAAAACAAAATTTCTTATAGCTTTTCATAGCCGATGGCGACTAAACAACAGCCTGGCGATAAAGTGTATGCTAAACGTTACTAATTACGGATGCTAGGACTTAGTGAGTTTTTGAACTACCGCTCTCTTTTTGGGCCGCAGTATCTTGATTTAATTTGCGAGGAAAGCTCCATACTTTTGAAGGATGCCTGCCATTCCTAATATGTTGGAGCGCCTTCAATTTCGTATGATACTGTGCAATACCTCTGGTGTGAAATAGTTGCTTCAAGCGCCGCGGCGCCGTGGCGTGGCGGGCGGGCAGCCAGCGCTGAACGCGCATTGGCGCCTACAAACCTAACAGGGATACTTCACGCATTGCGCAATGCGTGAAGTATCCCTGTTAGGTTTGTAGGCGCCAGTGCGCCACCGCTCCGCTTTGTGTCAGGCTCTAATATTTAATCTCGCGGAGTCAGCGTTTTTCAACTCATGACTTTGAAATGTTTGCACACTCTGTATGGATTATTCTCATTTTAATTAATGAAAAAAAATTGGTAGTAGGTAAAGGAAAATATAATGTGCGTTTTGTAAATATTAAGGTGATTCCGTACAAACTTAAGGATTTACAAAGCACAAGAATGTCTACACAATTTCTAATAGCCTTTAATAGCCGATGGCGAAAAAGCAACAGCCAGGCGATAAAGTGTAAAGCTCGGCGACAGGAACTATAGCCCGGCTGTATAATTTTTTATCGCTGCGTGTAGCCCGGCCGTATGATTTTTTCCGCACTTTCTACAGCCAGCTATATGATTTTCTATCGCCCTCTTCAGTCGGCTATAAGAACTCCTATGGTATTTTGAAACGCAGCTCCAAATCGCCAATTTTTACCAGGGCCAGCACCATTTCTCCACCTTGTTACATACAATTCGGGCTACTTCTTAGTGTTTTTTTCATAAGTAGGAAATATAAGCGCCCTTCCTTTCCCCCCCGTTCCTCTCTTTTTTCTTTCTTCTTCCTCTTTTTCGAGCGAGAGGGATCCACATGTGTGGGGCGGCCAGAATGACCTATCAGGGTTGAAATGAAGCTAAGCGGAGGCGGACCCCTATCTCCGGTCAATCTTTTTACTTTCATCGCTCTTCTGTTTAAATTTGTGCATGCCGTCGTGGAAAGGTCTCTTGGCAATTTGGACACCCTTGGGAACAGTAGATTGACCCCGTGACATGCTTCATGGCACAGAAAGCTGCCCCACAGTCACGATCCAACAAACGGTCACCATACATGTGACAGCAAATCGCTAGCTACCATTAGGAACTGTTACAAAAATCGAAAAGCGTGGGAGTGCCTAGCCGCCTCTCTGCCATACATCGAATCGACTCCATAAGAAACCGTTGAGACATATCGAAAATCTAACGGTAGTCGTAGTTCAATTCTGTGCCATTACAAACCATGGTGAAGTATCGTTTTAACCGGGCATGAAGTCCGACAAGGCGGCGCAGCGGCGGCTGGGGGCTGCGAAGCACTTTAAGTGAGCTCAAATACAGGGCAACATTAATCTCATTAATACTGTCGTGCTAAGGAAGAACGCCGTATGGACATTCAAGAGTTGCCAAATTTACCGGATAAAATATGTATTTCTGAGGAAAGTTATGCATATTTTTCCTTGAAATTTTCTGATATTTTAGATTACTTAAATTGCTAGCGATAAAGTCTGAAAAATTTTAGGGTAAAAATTCGCAATTTTCCCGGTAAATTCGGTTTTTATTGAAGGAAATGTGGCAATGCCTCAGGGTCTGTGCGGCGTTCTTCCTTAGCACGGCAGGTTAGCACTGGATTGGACTCATCCATTGTTTTATATAAAAACTATCAGTTCCTCCAACTCATCCCCGACCGGAGTGATGTAAGTAAATGAGACCGGATAGTTTTCACGCCTGCTGTGAAAAGGGTGAAAAAGGGTAACGAACGGGCTCACACGTGCGACCCTTAAAGTGATTCGACGGTTGCCATTTTTTGTGTCAGAGCGACGTGCAATATATCGCATCAATTCGTTCCATAATTTTGGCTACTTGTCACTTTTTTCGAATTTTGAGATCGCACTTCTGTTGTCATAAGACTGAAGAATTCATGTACCAAGAAATTCAATGGTTTTTTTTAGAGGAAAAATATCGCATTCGATACTGATATCGAAACTGCACTCGAATGCGATATTTTTCCACTGAAAACCCCCTGCCTTTAATACATTGAATTTTTTTGTCAAATTTGGTACATGAATTATTCAGTCTCATGACAACAGAAGTGCGATCTCAAAATTCGAAAAAAATGACAAGTAGCCGAAATTATGGAACGAACTGATGCTATATATCGCACGTCGCTCTGAAACAAAACAAGCAGTTCCAACGCCAAAGCGTTGGAGGGCGCTTCTTTAACACTGCGCATGCGAGGAACGTTTTCATACGGCCAAGCGAGAGTATTGCGGACGGACGATGTATAACAAATTGCCTACGTGAAGGTGGTCCGGCAGCAACATACCCGCCGCTAGTCTCTGGAAAACAATAGAAAATAGTAGTTGCGTACGTTGCCAGCGAGCGCGCTGCGAGCGCATCTGTTTCAATTACCTAGCATCGAGTCGGGCCTCTAACTTTCTATTCTCTCTGACATAACCAGAGACAAGAGACCCTCCACTGGCCTCCTAGCGACAGGTGGAAGCTTTTACTTTCGGGGTTTCAACAATTCCTTATGGACAATTATGAGCGAGCAACAGTCATCACCCTATTTTCGGCTGTTGACTTACCTACATGGTCGATGATGAGCTTCGGATGACGTCATAAGCCAAACAACTTTCCCAAACGTCGGCCATTTTCGGCTTGTTTGCAAAACGAAACTGCCAACACGTTGTTGAACATCAACCATGTAGGTAAGTCAACAGTAGAATGCTGAAGTCCCGAAAGTAAAAGCTTCCACCATGGCCAAGTTACTAGTGGAGGGTCTCTTGTCTCTGGACATAACCTTAAACCTTCAACCCAGAGCCGCAAACATTGTCTCTGCGCAAACAGCTGACGCTTGACGATGCTGCGCCGAGAAAATGAACCAATCACAAAATAGCACAGTAATACGTCACTAAAATGAAGAGATCACGTGACTGTTCGTGATTTTTTCGAATCAATCTGAAACTACAACCTCGAATATGAGGCATTTAAGCATAACGAAGCCCCAAAATAGTTTAACCAGGTAATACGTCCGTGCGAGATTGTTATGCTTAAAAGCAAATCATTTCACGAAAACTTTTACGAATACCAGATGCAGAAAAAAATCAAATTTTCCCGGGTGTACCAGAATGGCGTCATCTAAAACTATAAAGGAGAGGCCCCAATTTTGTACCCAATGTTTCAGCGACTTCCCGAAGGCGGATTTCCTTGAAACTTTGTACGCATGTGCGGTTCGTGCTGAAGGGGTGCAATTCGTCGTCCGATTTTCGAAATTTTGATTCTAAGGGTTGAAAACACGCTAAAAAAGGGTGACCCGTGTGTTAGAGCGGTGTTCCGCGATCGATCGTCGTCGTCTGGTCGTCGTGGTTTCCCTTCTTTTATTGCGTCTCGATCAGCTGTTTTTTCTGTCTAATTTTGGAGATTCCGAACCGGAGCAGTGTTGCCGAAATCACGAAATCTGTGATTTCACGATATATTTTCATATGTGTTAAGAATGTTCTGCGTTCATTCTTGAAAGTTGATGTAATTAGAGGATTGTAAGTTGTTCGTTCTCGGTCACCTGATGACTCGGCTGCCCGAGGCGTTCGTCGTCATGGATATTCGTCGTTTATGAAGAATTCCGATTTTTTCGTATAGTGCGCGTCGTCTTTTGAATTTTGTTAATATTTGTCGTGTATGAAGAATCCCGAATTTTTAGTAAAGTGCGCGTATTCGTTTTAATATTGAGAATGGATCGGAGTCGAAAACGTGGGCGTCCGGCGAAGCGTGGCAATGTTTCTCGCAATTTATCCGCGCGACGCAAAGTGCGGCATGATGGCTATCTCAGTGAGATAGATAAGGTACGACGTAGGGGTGAACAGGGAAATAACCTCAATTCATTTCGGCAAAGCACTGATAATATTATCGAAAATGATTATCCGGAAAATAATTTCGGACTTTTAAATGTGAAGTGCCAGTATTGTGATGGAAACATTATTGAAATTTTATTTTTCCATCGAGAAGCTGGTCATCATAAAACTTAAATTCTCCATGATTTTTCGTATTCGATAGCAGAAGATTTGGTTCAAAATTTGAAGTCGTAAATTTGGATTGTTTCTCATGGAAGAGATGATTGAAGAACGGAAATTTTGAAACACCGCAACGGAGATACGTGGTTTCGCACTTCAGTCGTGCGATACGGACATCCATCAAGTTTAAGAAAATGCATCAAGTCCCCGTCACCGCCGACCAACGCGTTTGTCGATCGAATCAACTACAGGTAGTATGAGCAGGGGGTCAAAACGCCTTCAATTTTTTGAACGCAATACGGACATCCGTCGAGGTTGTATAGTTGTATCAAGGCGCCGTGACAAACGCGTCCCATTGTTTATCGTTACAGACGAATATAAGTTGAGAGAGGCCAGTCATGATGCCATCAATTTTATACATACATATTTTTGGGCAAAATGAGAGATGACGTTTCTCCTTTTGCGACGTTGCAGACTTCCTTAGAAATTTTATTTTTCTTTCGAGAAGCTGATCAACATAAAACTTAAATTCTCCATGATTTTTCGTATGCGATTGCAGAAGATTTGGTTCAAAATTTATAGTCGTCAATTTGGATTGTTTCTCATGGAAGAGAAGAATTAAGAACGGGAAATTTTGAAACACCGCAATGGAGATACGTGGTTTCGCACTACAGTCGGTGCGATACGAACATCCATCAAGTTTAAGAAAATGCATCAAGTCCCCGTCACCGCCGACCAACGCGTTTGTCGATCGAATCAACTACAGGTAGTATGAGCAGGGGGTCAAAATGCCTTCAATTTTTTGAACGCAATACGGACATCCGTCGAGGTTATATAGTTGTATCAAGGCGCCGTAGCAAACGCGTCCCATTGTTTATCGTTACATACGAATATAAGTTGAGAGATGCCAGTCATAATGCCTTCAATTTTATACATACATATTTTTGGGCAAAATGAGACACGACGTTTCTTCTTTTGCGACGTTGCAGACTTCCTTAGAAATTTTATTTTTCTTTCGAGAAGCTGATCAACATAAAACTTAAATTCTCCATGATTTTTCGTATTCAATAGCAGAAGATTTGGTTCAAAATTATATGAGCTTTGGAAGCAGACAGAGATGCAAAAGCCATACAACTGTTGTACCTCAAAATGTTGGTCATGAAAATAGGTTTGGAGAAGAGGTCGCGAAGTTGGTCTTCGATTCCAGGCTCGGCAAGTCTGAGAAGACCATTATGACAGCATCTGTTAAAATGGCCGTTCACCTCCTCTTTTTTGAAATGCAAGGTATCACAATACTGGTACTTCACATTTAAAAGTCCGAAATTATTTTCCGGAATAATTTAATTTTTCCAGATTATAAATTTAAATTGTTATTAAATGATGATAAATTCAAAATTCCAATTCCTATTTCCAAAATTTCAGAGCATGTTATATCTTCTTTCAAAATTTATTGTCAATTCAAGTTGCTATTCAATTAAAATAAATAACCGAACTACTTTTTTAGGTCTAGCGCAAGATCTCAAAATGTCTGTCACTTTCATGATTTTATATTTTTTAAGTTTATTCTTTTGTATGATTTTTCATTTAATGTTTTTAGTGTAGAGAAACATCTCAAAATTTGCCTTTTTTATTTATTGAAATTAATAAATACATCTTCTTACAACAGTTATTTATTTTTTAATTTCAAGACTGCTGGGTCTATAAATTACTACCATATTTACAAAATTGATACTCGCAAACATGTTTTTTGTTTCGCTGATGGGTACAACAACAGCCCCCATATGTAAAAAAATTTTGTAGCCTCTGAATAATTATATTAAAAATATAAATATGGGCATAAGAGGTATAGTAAAATATATTAATACAAAAGTTATTGTTATAACATGGTGTAATTTCATTAATGACGGTTTATCACCGTGCGAAGCACGGGTTGGTTGCTAGTTACCCATAAGGCAAAACGGTATGTAGTATAGTACATGTTACATCGGGGGAGTCGAACGGCTGGAAAGGGCGCATCTGGTACCCAGAAGCGCCCAAAATGGCAACCGTCGAATCACCTTAAAGGGAATATAATCGTGGCGCTTCGATCTGACCGAAAGCGTAAATATTGCAAGGAGTGTCAAACATTCCCAGGGAACCTCAAACATTATCACTGCTGACTTTCAGTCGAATTTTGTGTGAAAGAGAAAAATCTTTCGCTGAAAAGAAAAGTTCGATTATTGAACCGTACGTTCGGTTTATATCTTTCCAACTAGGTATTCGTTTTGTGAAACCGAACTTACCGCCTGTGGAACTGAATAATTTGGACCTCTATTGCGAAGTTTCAAAATTCCAGCTCCTATTTTATTTTTTAAAAGGCGAACAAATCAACATTATAATCTGAAATTCTTACAGAGTCTTCAAATGGGAAAAATCACCAAAATGTTCAAGAAATGACGTGTAGCAGTTGAAAACTTTATTTAGAAAATGAAGTTGGACGGGACATCTGCGATCCCGCAAACCGAAATAGGCACAAATTTTCGCAATTTCACGATCGTTGTGCGGTAAAGTGAATTTGACTACATTTTGTAACAAGGAACTAAAATTTCTGGCTCGGACATAAAAACACCTCTCTACGTGGAAAACTAACGGCACGTATGTTTTTCCTGAAATGTGTCAAAAATTTTAGTTTCTAATTGCAAAATGTAGTCCGATTGATGAACGAAGTTCGATAAGGGAGGGGAAGGGGAAAGGTACTGTTGAATGATTTGCTTTTTAGTTGCTCCTTTGAAAATAAATTGTTTTTACCAAACTGTCCGAAATTTGAATTGGGGGAATATGGAAAAGTAGTATTAAGACATAAATTCAAACCCTTAAGCCGCCTATGTGAGGGAATTGGAGGGCAAGGCGCATAAGTGCAGTTTTTGCTATTTTAAGAAATACGTGTTTAAAGTTTCAAAATTACATGGAGCCTTGTGGCAGAAAGAAAGTTCAAACTCACTTTTCGAATCTTTGAAGTTAGGATTTTGGTTGTGAATTTTTCATAGAATATACTTTAAAGCTAGTTTTAGTTGAGTTCATGAATATCTGAATTTTTCAAAGACTGCGTGTATGCGCCCTGTCCTTCGAGCTCCACAAAGAGGGAAAGTAACTCAAAACGGGCTACAAGTTTTTTTTTTTTTTTTTTTGTTTTTTTTTTTTTTTTTTAAATAAGGGGGAAAAATAGTTCATAGTCCAAAAACAGAGAATAAATTAAATATTTTGCGATTGCATTATTGCAATCTTCGACCAGCCTGATGCTATCATCTTACTCTGGAGTCAACAGTCAAATTATCTATGAACTCATAATTCAATATACTTTAAAGCTAGTTTTAGTTAAGTTAATGAAAATCTCAATTTTTTTTCAAAAATTGCACTTATGCGCCTCGTCCAAGCTCCTCATTTGTGAACTGCCTGATGCAGAGATGTCATAATTTTTGTTCATGATTCGGTCATGAACCCCACGGCCTTACGATCTGAGCAAATTGATTATGAATTTCAGATCGATGCAAATGGCACGGCGGCCAGTTGTGCACGTTACGCGGTGAACTGGACGGACCTGTTACTGGACCAAGATGTTGAAGACCTGGCTCCCAACGCGAGCTGGCCGACGGAGCCGTGTCTTGATGGATGGGAGTACAACAGAACGGAAGTCATTTCCTCCATAGTAATAAGCGTGAGTGACCTGCCCCCTTGATACTAAGAAATATCGATGGCTGAAGTCAGGGTTGCCACAGAACTTAGAAAATGAAATTCCCTGACATTTCCCTGACACATTTTGGTGAAATTCCCTGACAATTGAGGATGGTAAAAAGGACATAATTAGAAATAGTTTTCAAGCAAATGTGTTTTTCGAAACGTCAAACCTCTTCTAGAAAGCGAATGAAGGTGACTTAAGGATTTTTCCCTGACATTTTCGTCATTTTCCCTGACTTTAAAAAATTCCCTGACAATTCCCGGATTTCCCGATATTCCCTGACTGTGGCAACCCTGTAAAGTGCGAAACCACGTATCTCCATTGCGGTGTTTCAAAATATCCGCTCTTTTCCATGATTTCGAAAAGAGACAAGCCGACTTTACAGCTTGAATTTTGTACGGAATTAACTACTGACTGAGAAGGAAAATCAAGGAAGTTTCCAGGAAATCACGATGGAAAGTGCCGAAAGTAATGGCCAAAGTGTAAAACCACGCATCTCCATTGTGGTGTCTCAAAATTCCCGCTCCTACTTTACTTTTTCGAGGAGAAAAAAGTCTATTACACAGCTAAAAATGTACGTAGAATATTTTGCGGACAGAGAAGAAAAATCAAGGAAATTTTCAGGAAATCACGATGACAAGTTTTCCGAGGAAAAAATAAAGTATGGCAGGAAGTCTGCAACGTCGCAAACGGAGATACGTGGTTTCGCACTTTGGCCATCGATACGGAGATTGAACAAAATAGACAGGAATACAGAAAGCACTCGGAGCCTACGCGAGTGAGACAAGAGATCGAGTAGCGATTGCGCAATGCTTGAAGTATCCCTGGAGTTTTGCAGGCGCTTTCCGAAATCGTTTTTCGCGGGAAGTTCGAAAATTTTCTTCCGGAAGACGAAGGAGGTCCCTTTTCACAGATCCGGTAGGTAACAATAGGTCAGTTGCGCTGGTCACAGAATCGTGTTCCGATGCTTGATACTTGTGGATTCGCTAAAAATAATGAGATCTGCCCAAATCGCAACTTTCTTCGTTTAATGTTGACCGAGATATCGCGCTTTAAAGAAATCGGTTTATGGCGTCATCCACCACGGTAGAGACACCGTTTCTTATACCTTGCTTTTATCAGTCAGAGAAACACATATCTGTACTGTTCATACAACGTGAAACTCGGATGAAGCGCAACTGACCAATTATATAAAAGCACCAAAACTTTCTCGCGTAGCCGCAACAATGAAAAGGATTGCATTTTGCAATAAAGAACAACTATCTCTGGTCTATTTGGGAAACAGCATACATACCATTGGTTTCCCAATGCAGATTTGTGATTTTAAGGGAGAACCAGAAATAATGGTTCCTTATTGCAAAATGTAATCCAAAAGAAGCCTGGTCTCTTTTGCAATGACTCAAGAGTTTTTAACGCAGAATAGAAAAAATGATCGGGCAATATGCAACTATTTAGACTTTACAATTGAGCACAATTGCATGAATATACAAAATGAAGGACATTCTCCTTTCGGCTTACTCGAAGACTTTAATGCAAAAGTGGAAAAGTTGAATGAGGCGAATCGCGAGATACATTCAAGCAGGTAAAATTGAGTATCCACAAAATGAAGGAGAATCTCTTTTCGGCTTACTCGGAGACTTTAACGCAGGGGTAGAAAAGTTACATGGGGCGAAACGCGTGATGCATCCAAGTAGGTAAAATTGCGTACTCACAAAATGAAGGAGAATCTCTTTTCGGCTTACTCGGAGACTTTAACGCAAGGGTAGAAAAATTGAATGGGGCGAAAAGCGTAATACATCCAGGTAGGTAAAATTGCGTATCCACAAAATGAAGGAGAATCTCTTTTCGGTTTACTGGTAGACTTTAACGCTGGAATAGAAAAAGTTGAATGGGACGAAACGCGTGATACATGTAAAGAAGGTAAAATTGCGTTTCCTCAAAATGAAGGAGAGTCTCTTTCCGACTGACTCAGAGACTTTAACGTATGAGTAAAAAAGTTAAATGAGGCGAAACACGTCCTGCAAATATTTTAACTTCCAAGAAGATAAAATTGCATATTTACGAATTAAAAAAGAAAATAGTGTTTCATATCATACCAACCATCCAATTTGTCAAACCCAACTTTAAACTCGTTTAACCGAACTAATGGAGTTAAAAAACAGAAGAAAGAAGTTCGGCTACATGAATAAAAAAAATCGATTTTACTCAACGAACTGATTATTACGAAAATTTATGACAAAGATATTGATATTTTGTAAAAATTAGTGCAAACGCACTGATTATTAGTTAAAGATATAGATTGATATGTTTTAGTGATTAGTGATAAGAGAGCGGGAGACACAATAGCCCGAATGCAGACAACAATAAAAACACACTAAAATACAAAAAACAAAGGGTACACAAAGCTAGAGGAAGGCTAGAAGAGGCTGGTTGTTTTATGTCTCCTCTAGCCTTGTATACCCATTGTTTTTTTGTATTTTAGTGTGTTTTTATTGTTTAGTGATTAGTAGATGTGTCATAAATTCCATAACTTTTTCACGAATTCCTTGACTTTCCATGACTTCTTCCGGTCATCGGAAATTCCCTGACTTTCCCTAATTCTACAGACCGTCGTGTACATTAAATGTTTCTTTGGTATGTGTGCCACTTAAATTGTATTCAAATTATGTTGCAGTTTGATTTAGTATGTGATCATGATATATATCCCACCTATGGATTGGTTGCGCTCAATATTGGAGGACCAGTTGGAGTTTATTTATTTGGTGTAGTTAATGATAGGTAAGCATTGACTTAAAAACTCGACTAGCACAATTAAGCGAGCTTATTAAATATTTTGGTTTCTCTCTTTGCTTGAAGCGGAAATAAAGTTCCAGAAATGCTAATCTCATTGTTTTAAATTGGTTAAAACGATGTTTCCAAACCTTATGAATTCTGTTTACTAGTTTGAATTAACGGTGAGTATGATTTCATAGACCTTGAAAGCCTGAGATCCCTTATTCCGCAGAAAGTAAAAAACCTTTCTCGAACAACTTTTTTCTTTCAAAATATATGTGCACCTTGTCAACTTTAGGATAGGGTTTTTTTATATTATAGTCTCTCATTATTTTCTTATATTTACTCTACAAAGATCACCTTCATTTAAAGAACATGATACACTTGGTTTCAGATTAGGTAGAAAATTATCTTTCTTCTTATGCCTGGCAACACTACTATTGGGAAGTGTTTTGACAGCAACGGCCGTCAATTTTTGGCAGTGGGCGGCTTATCGAGTTATTGTTGGACTCACCATACCTGCAGTCTATCAGATACCTTTCATTATTTGTAAGTGCAAAGCTTTTTTTTTCTTGTTAGGTCCAAAGTTATCAACAGCCTTGGATTTTATTTGATTTCATAATTTCGATTACAGCGCCCAATCTTTTCCGAAAAAATTTTGATAAAAAAAAATATCTGATTATACATCATAATTTAAGCAAAGAATGCTTTGACGAAAAATAATCCTGGTCTGAGGAAAAGCGCTTCCAGTTTTCTAATTAGATCATAAATCATTTCTAAGATTGAGTAACCAAGTTCAGCAGGCATTCGGGCCTTGTGGTAACAGGATTTTTTTTTTTTGAACCCAGATTTGTGCATCTGTGTTTCGCAATTCCATGAATTAGTGAATGGATCTTTAATTAGAAAGAAAATGATTCTAAAACAGGCTGTCTAATCTTCATTGTGATTTCAGCATTAGAGTTGGTTGGTCCTAACTACCGTTCCTTTGTCACGGTTTTGACATGCTCATTTTACACTCTTGGACTGACGCTTTTAGCAGGTGTTGCATACTTCATTCGTGACTGGGTACAGCTTGCATATGCAACATCTCTTCCATTCTTCTTATACTTTCTTTACTGGTGGTGAGTTTTGCTTTTAATGAGATAAATCATTGTTTTACGACGTCAAAAACAAAATTTTATAAACAAAATTGTACAAAATCAAAGTCATTAATATTCATAAGTTTCAGGTCAAGTATTTACAAAAACTGTACAGTCCCTGAAATGACGAATACTGAAAAATTATAATAGATGACTGATTCATTTTTTTTGACAAACAAAAAAATAGAACAGATAAAAAGGCTGAAGCGTCTACGCTGATGAAATACCATCTTATTACACACCGAGCAACCATCCTCATTTCACACGATATGGACATATTTCTATCAAACAGAACTAAGCGCCATAGGGGGCGGAAGGGAGAGAGGGGCTTGGATTGGCGGGTGCTGCCGAACGCGATGCTCGTTCCATCCTATACTTGCAATGCTTTTCCATGGCGCTTGGTTCCGTTTGACAGAATGCGCTATCCGGGCGCTAATCCTCAATAGGAGCTTAATTTGGCGCTTAGTTCCGTTTAACAGAAATACGTCCATATTTATGAAGTCATTCCCAAATTTTGCAAAATCCCATTTGCAGTTTCCTTTGATCAATGTTTAATTTTATTTTATTCAAAAAATTTTTGAAAAATAAAAATACATAAAATAAACCAAAAAATACAAAATTATTTTTTCAGTGATTCTTTTACAATCTATTTTTTACATTCTAAATAATTCCATGTTACATCGTTATTCTTTCAGGGTGCTGCCAGAATCACCAAGATGGCTATTGGCCAAAGGAAGACTTGAGGAGGCCTCAAAAATATTAGAGACACTAGCAAGGGTGAATAAGAAAGAGATGCCGGAAGCTTTTAAATTAAAGTTAAAAGTAAGTAAGTAACAGACGAAATACGTTCCATAAATTGGCCATATCTATTAGGAACATTACAACCCTTGACTTTCTCCCCCTCTTTCATTTTTGTTCAAGTGCAAACACATGTATGAATATATAATGAGAAACGATTCAACAAGGCCCAAATTCGTCAGCGCAAAATTGGAGCCTCTAAAAAATAAGAAAGATAAACGGCATGTTAGAAAAAATTAAAACGTTGGCAATTTTGAACCATCTTAGCAAAAAATTGACCTCACGAGCTCAATTTTACCCTTGGCAGAAGCAAGTTACAACTTTTGAAAGCTGCAGGATTTTAAGGAATTTTTAAACTTAAAATTTGGTTATTTGAAAATGTTACTTGCCTTCAAGATAAACAAGAGGCTAAAATTGTGGAAGCATACACTTAAAATTAAAGGCACATTTCGAACAAACTAGCTTAGAGAAAATGTAATAGAAATTGCATTGAGACTAAATAACTAACAAGGGGAGGCTACCGATTGTCCACCTCAGATCGGGTTCAAATTTGGCAGAGAGGTAGAATAGGTTAATATAAGAACCCGTATTTTTTTTTAGGTGCCAATGCCCAGCCGTTTTTGAGTTATGAATTTTTGAAGTTGCCGTTTTTTCGTGTCAGCGACGCGCTCAATTTGAGCCTACTGTGCGCGCACCTTTTAATGCGATCCGAATGTCGTGCCGTTCATGTGAGACAATTGTCCAAGCGGTAGCGGGCTCGTCTATGATGCTGCAGGTTCGGAGTTCGATACTTATTCCGCGAATTTAATTTTTAAAATTGATTATTATGTTTTTTAATCGCTTCATCACAAGAAATTGTAAGTCACCTTGTAGACGTTGTGATGCTAATTATGTTATTTTCCTTTATTGTCAAACACTCATTAAAAAAAATAAAAAATAAAATATACGTAAAAAATAATTAGAATCATAACGTCTACAAGGTGACTTACAATTTCTTGTGATGAAGCGATTAAAAAACAAACTAATCAATTTTAAAAATTGAACACACGGAACAAGTATCGAACTCCGAACCTGCAGCACAATAGGCGAGCGCGCTACCGCCTGGACAACTGTCTCTCATGAGCATAATGTCATTCGGATCGCATTAAAAGGTGCGCGCACAGTAGGCTCAACTTGAGCGCGTCGCTGACACGAAGAAACGGCAACTTCAAAAATTCATAACTCAAAAACGGCTGGGCATTGGCACCTAAAAAAAAATACGGGTTCTTATATTAACCTATTCTACCTCTCTGCCAAATTTGAACCCGATCTGAGGTGGACAATCGGTAGCCTCCCCTTGTAAGTAGAAAAATAGCTTAAAACTGGAAAGTTTCGAAAAGATTAGCGTTGCATATCTGAGAGAATACAGGACACAGAGAAATGTTTACTACATGCTGTTCACTTGATTATTATCATTTTCATTGTTGGTAGCAAAGGATGATGCTGGTGAGGACGCGAAGCGAAGAGCGAAGACTGCAGACAGGTCCTGGGCTATCATCATTGTGTCGTACACCCAATATGCGGCTGAAAACGTTGCTCATAACTCTCAATTGGTAAGTTCTCAAATAAATGTGACGATTCTACGAATGTTAGAGATGACAGTGGGTATCTTTCATGTTTATTTATTTTTCCATTTGTTTTGATTATCGTTAATCTAAAAATCAGTTTTATACAAGGTAAATTTCAAAATCCAATTGGAGGAGCCGATAAAATAAGTTTTCATTATACGGACTATTTTCCTTTTTTGAAGGTTTGCAGCAGAAACTGTTTACGTGGGACTGAGTTATTATGGACCAGCTGTGGGGCATAACCAATACATCAGCTTTCTGCTCTCTTGTTTTGTGGAGATCCCCAGTTATATTGTCTGCTGGATCATAATGGACAGATGGGGTCGAAGGTGGCCACTTGCCATGAGCATGGTTCTCAGCGGTTTTAGCTGTATAGGCACTGTTTTGCTGCCAGAAAGTAAGTCTCATATATGATCTGACAATTCAGTTTCTTGACTCTGTAATTTCCACCCTACTTTCATACAAATAAATTTAGTTCAGAAGTGTATAAATCGTTGAGCTAATGCAACCCCATTAATCGAATGGAGAATTTGCAGGTGTCTGAAATTTGATAAATTTTGCGTTTGAATGGAAACTACTGAGAAAGCTGAACACGAGATTACCCTTGGTTCATAAATTGAACAATTGTTGGAGAAGATATGACAAAATGGTTTAATCCGCTAAAATACAAGTGTTTAAATGGGAGATGCTGCCAGATGACATCTTTCGACGGGGTGCTCTCTCACTTTTAAATCTATTTTTATACTATTTCCCATACCAGATAAAAATAATAAAAAATACTGTGCAATCGGATCTTTAAAAACTCTCAGGTTAAGCAATAAAAACTTTGCTTACATTAAAGAAAGACTGGTTAGAATTATCTCTTACTCTGAAAGGCAGATTAGAATTTCAAACTTTTAGACAGATGTAATTCTTTGCATTTCTCCCGGGAATTCTGTATCCATTATACTCCGGTGAATTTGAATGAGTGCGGTTTTCTCACTGAAAACTAGTATCATGAAAACAAACGTCTTTGTTCCAGGTGATGCGGAGTCAATATTAATTATGTTCCTCTTCTCAAAATTCACGATTTCAGCATCTTTTTTGATCATTTACCCATTTGCCGGAGAGTTGTATCCTACATCAATTCGTGGCCTAGGGATTGGTGCTTCAGCATACATTGCTGGTCTTGGACTGATTATTATACCATTCATCAACTACTTGGTAGGTGCTTGTAAGTTTGGAAAGATTTTAGATAAGGTTCAAATTTTGTTGGTTGCAGACACCCAAAAAATTATGTAAACATAGAAATAGACTACATCTAATTATTTTAAGAGGAAAATTCCAATGCGGGGCAATTCAGAACTGTCACACATATATTAGAGCACCATCTGTCGGCCATTCACTTCTCTCACTATTAGAGTCTCCATCTCTTTTATCTCCTTCCTACTTCTTTCAACTGCTTCAAGCAAGTAGCCTGTTCTCGTTGTCTCGTGTATCTGATACAAGAATAAAGTATTCCTAATGTCTCCGAAGTTATCGTCTCTCTAGTTCTCTACCGAAAACCTCATCCTCTAAAAGGTTATGGGGCCCAGTTTTGCATTCCAAATAATAGTGTTCGCGAGTTTACGAGTTAAAATGTGCAATTTTATGCCGGTGTATGAAGTCTAACCTGAACGTAGTTCTGCCAGGACTTTTCCTCCAAAAAGCACATCTTATGAATTATTGCAATCAATAATTATGAATGATAACGTGAAATTAATCAACGTGCCAGTGTTCTCCGGCACCAATTTCAACAATTGGCAATTTAGAATACGCTCAATCTTGGAAAGAGAACAATTTCTCGATGTAGTAGACAACAACCCAGAAGCAGACGCTGTCGCTAAAAGTAAGAAAGATTTCGATATAAGATGCTAAGGCCAAAGCTATCATCATACAGGGCATCAAAGACAAACACTTGGACATAATCAAGGACTCCAAAACAGCTAAGAAAATGTTAGAAGCGTTAAAAGCTGTCTTTGTCAGGAACGGCGCATTTTCAAAATTGACTCTCTGGCACAAATTACTAACGTTGAAACGTCAATCCTCCGACACATTAGAGGACTACCTCATGAAATTTGATGAAATAAATAGGGAACTAGAAGAAATCAGAACCAAAATTGATGAGTCCGATAAAATTTGCCTTCTACTCATTACTCTCAGTTCTGAGTATGATACCGTTATCACACCCTCGCTGGTAGCAGAGCATGGTTTCGATCCTCTCATCCCCTAAAAAGAACTCTGCTTAAAGCATTCAGTAGTCACCTCATGATAGGTTCACCATCGGAAATATTATGACCCCAAAATTAGTGGTGTAATTTCCAGTTAATGGTTGATTGTTAATGCCGGATAGAAATAGGATAGGTTTTTTGTGAAAATTCCAGAGAAAGAGATGAATAATTAATTAAAGCTGCACAAGGCTATTTACTTTAATGAAAATTTTTCAATAAAACATAAAATTTTTTTTGTGACACTCTGTTATGCAGGGTCAAGAGAACTTAAAAATGCCTCTCATCATCATGGGAGTGGTTTCGGTTTTGGGTGGACTCACAGCTTTGCGATTGCCGGAAACTCTACATCACCGTCTACCGCAGACGATTGAGGAGGGCGAGGAGTTTGGAAAAGACTGGACATGGGCCGAATGCATGACTTGTGTGCCCAAAAAGTATGCGGTTTTCAGATTTTTCGAACAGACACTCCTGTAGATCTCTGAGGACGAACTCATTGATTCCTGAAACACCTTCCTCTGTTTGTCGCACACTGTAGCCAGAGAGCTTTAGTAGACTACTAGTAAGCCGTTTTTGTGATAATTTTAGATGTAATTTGTATGAATTTATGACTGTACATGGGAGAAAAGATCTTTGTGAACAGAGACAAATAATTCTAGAGAATAGATTAACGGTGCCTACTCCCTAGTATATCAAAGAATGAATTGGACTGAGTTAAGCAGAAAGGAACCATGTCACATTAGCAATTGCCAAGTTTTATCGAACAATTTACTCTTCTACAGGAAAATGGTTGTGAAGATTATTTGGAAAATTTCAGCACATTTGCTTCACTTCATCATGGGCATCCCTTGAAATTTTCAAAAGAATCTGCGCAACCGTTCTCCTATAAAAAGTAAAACGTCTAATGAAATTTATCAATGATCGATGTGGCTTAGTTCCTTTCTACTTGATGCGAGTCAAATTGTGAGTGGTTTAGTTAATTTTCAAGCCAATGGAGTTCATACAGTCCGACAACTTTAAGCCCCGACCATTGCAAATGAAAACTTTTACACACTTTTCCTGGTATCAAACTATTCAAGATTGCAAACATTAAAACATTTCAACTCCAGTTGAGATTGTAAATTTTCGTCGTTTTCGTAAAAAAAAAAAAAAAAAAAAAAAAAAAAAAATTAAGGTAAATATTCTTCAAAGCAACAGTATTACCATCTCATCTTTATGCTTCTTAGTATTGAGATTCCTTTTCCCACATACAGTCGCATTGAATGTTTTAGTACTTAGTGTTATCCATTACAATTAAACTTATTTTGATTTCCTCCTCCCTGCCAACCTTACGATTGTAATAGATACGAGCAGTAGAATCCACTGAAAAGTTGGGGAAGGGTCACTGAGTAAACTCAACCGCCTATAAAACCATATTGCTACGACGCAGAGCCTGGGTTTCTGCCTGCATGGGAAAAACAAGCATTGCGGTTAGAAACGGTGCTCTGAGTTTCTTGTCCAAAACCCTATACCCGGGGTTTTGGCACAGGATGGTGGGATTTCAGAAGACGTTATCCGTCTAGAAATTGAAAACAGATTCCTCAAAGCAGAACTTGATAAGAAAGAAAAATTCTTCCAAGAAGTACTCGTGGTCTAAACAGTGAAATGTGGGGCCATGCTGTTCTAACAGCGGCCTACTTATTAAACCGATGTCCATCCAAAACTGTGAACAGAAAACCAGCTGAACTTTGGTATGGCCGAAAGCCAGATTTATCAAATCTTAGAATATTTGGTTGTGTTGTTTACACTAAAGTTTTAGGTCCATTACGGAAACTTGATAAACGAAGTAAAAAGGGTATCTTTATTGGTTATAACGCGAACAGTTACAGAATACTTGACCCAGAAACAAGGAAAGTTTACAGATCAAGAGATGTGATTTTCACAAATGAATTTCCAAATTCATCGAAACAAGATGAGGTACGTCACAGCGCAATTAAAATACATGATGAAAATGAATAATAAAAGTAAGAGCCTTCGAGCCATGTCCTTAACTAAATTTACTTTTGTTATCTTCTCCACTCTAATCATTCCATCAACTCGAAAGACCATCAACTCGAGAAACAAATGAACGCAACGTATGAAGCCAAACGAAAAAACGATAATCTTGAGAAGGACAAAGCTAAGGATGTTTGCATTGTCCAAGCAGGGACTATTATAAAACGATTTGACAACACATACAGGAATTTTTTCGACGACTTGGAAAATCAAGGAGAGAAATGGTTGAAGGCTTTGCATACTTTCACAGATGAAGAACCTATCAAATTCATTGTGGAGCAAGCGCAGGTCTTAAAAATTAACTAACAATGAATTGGTAAAGATAATGAATAGAGTGTGTAAGAACAGAAATCAGCAAATTCATGATAAGATTCTGGCTTATCGTTTCAAGAAGTTCCCAATAAAGTGTTATGAAGATGCACTGGATTGTGCCGAATGGTTTTCAAATGTGTTATTGGAGGCTTACGACCTCCTGTTGGAGAAAAAAAAGAAAGTACCTAATTACACTAAATTAATGCATCAACGGTGTATTGCTGCTAATTAAAGTTATGTTTTTAACCTTCGTCAAAGTCAATAAAATCATGTTACAACTCTTAAATTTTCGAATTTTCAACATTGTCTAAAGTATTTTTTTAGTTTACTTTGGAGTAAACTGTGACAGTATCTAAGAACCCCTTTCACACCTAAAATTTTTGTAGATTTCTGGGAAAAATAGACTGGAGTCCCGTGCAAGGCCCTGATTGGGCCTTGGGGAAGAAGGGAAGCTAAAGCGACGCTTCTCGCAATTTTCAGAAAATCTCTGAAATCAGTCTTGTCATAGCTCACCAGCAGTCCTGGCCAGGCCGCGATCGGCCTGGGAGAGCCGCGTGTAGGTCTGAGAGTGTATTTTATTTTTTGTTATTAATTAAAGTCTGGAATCGAGGATTTCGTCAAAAGTTTTAAATAAAAGTGTCTGTAGAAATCCTAGTAGCAACGCTTAGTTCGTTTCGTCGTAGTGCCCTACCTCGCTTCGTTCTGAGGAGCAGCGGAAGGCTCCTCACCTTTTCCCCCAATAACTTTTATACCTCTACTGGTGGAGCTTCCCCCCCCCTCTAAGAAACGGTCGAGTGTGTTGGATGGCCCTTCATCTCTTTCGCCTCGGCGCCCTTTCAGCTGTGTGTGGTGTTATAGCTAACGTTCCACGATTCATCCATCTCTTGTAAATTACCCATTATTCATTCATGGTTTTGACATTAAATTACTTTGCTACCATGGTAGTACATTTTCCTTGTTCCTAATAGAACTTCCTTATATCAGCTATCCTAATTTTAATTATACTGTAAACCAAATTAGAGTCTTCAATTTCAAGGTATATGATTTTCTGTGACTATAATTGGCCGTTTAAACAGTGTTATTGATTTTTTTCGAATAGAATGAACCAAATAATCGAAATGACGATGGATGGTGATCAAGATAGCTCATATCAGATTACACATATATTTATTGTCTTTTATGGCGCTTAGTAATAACCACATTGATCCAACTGGTCATCGGACATGAGATGACACTACAAAAAAAATTTGCCAAAATTAAAAATGAAACATGAAACAATGATCAACATATAAAGTTCCCAAAAGATAACAAATACTCTGTGTGCCTTAGGCCGGACTCACATGCTGGATCTTATGAGGATCTTCGAGAGAGGGACGTAGTCGAAATGTTGCCAACTTTACCACACCAAGAATCAGATCCTCTGCGAGGATCGCTCCGAGGTTCCGTGAGAGGTTCAGTGAGGGATCCACTCAGAGATCCACTAAGCCGCAGGGCCAGGCTCGTGAGACAAGCGAGTACAATGGAAACTCCACTCGACTCCACAGGAGGAATTAAAATGACGCACTGGTTCTGAGCAGCTCTTGACAGTGAAGCCTATAAGCAATTCGATCTAATTAGAAGAAAAGCAGCAAAAATTTCTGCACAAGCTACTTTCTTTTTTCTAGTTGTTATTTTTTATATTTTAACTTTACAGATTCATGAGAACTGTAATTACCACAAATACAATCATAGATACTTTTAATAAATTGTTTTGTCAATTGTGAAATTCATTGTTTTCAATAGTACCCAAGAAAAACAAAATGATAGATAATCAGAAAATTTAAATGAAAAGAAAGAAAAAAATTAAGTTCGTACAGTCAAACCTCACTAATTGTAAGTCAGAGCTAGCTTAAGTTGGAAACCCCACAAAGGCGGAATGAACCA